>NC_143578.1:97368011-97681743 GCF_048544385.1 Mastigoproctus giganteus | reverse complement strand
ATCATCCTCTACGGGGATCGCCAAAAATTGACAAAAGGGGTAAAATAATAGAATTGCTGCTTGATACTCATAACCTTACTCTGTTAAACACTGGTGAACCCCCATATGTCCATTTTACTACAGGATCCATGACTGCAATAGACCTTTCAATCTGCTCTCCCTCCATTTACGCCAATATGGGGTGGTCAGTTCTCGACAACCCGCTAAACAGTGATCACTTACCGATTCTTTGCAATATTCAAACACAAGTAAACTTGTCTCCATTGCAGCGATCCACGTGGAAATTCTATAGGGCAAACTGGCATAAATTTTCCTCCCTAATCCAATTTGATGATGAGATAGTCCAGTCTCAGCCCATAGATAGTGTCAACGATCATATAACAAATCAAATATTACAAGCTGCAAATTCTGCAATACCAAAATCTTTACCTGGGAAACGCAGACAGAGACATTACTGGTGGAATCAGGAATGCACACATGCTAAACAGACAAAAAATCGAGCTTGGAATCTGTTTAGAAAATTTCCTACAACTGCTAATTTTATTAACTTTAAAAACTCAAGACCAATTTCCGCCAAAAAAGAAGAAAAGCAAAGAAAGATGCCTGGATAGGTTTTGCTTCCACCATAAACAAGGATACGGACAGCAGACTCGTCTGGAAGAAAATTTAAGCACTTAACGGTAAATTTGTGCAGTCCCCAGCCTCAATCCTGAAATGGAAAGGGCAAGAATTGTCTGATCCAAAAGAAATAGCAAACGCATTAGCTGAGTCTTTTGCCAGTATATCAGCAGTGTCCACATACAGTCAAACCTTCCAAAAAATTAAGGCATCTGCAGAACAACATAAAATAAATTTTTATACTAAGACATCTCAACCGTACAATCAGCCATTCACGTTAAAGGAACTTTTTGAGTCTCTAAACAAAACATCAAGTACTGCTGCCGGCCCGGACGGAGTATGCTATATAATGTTAAAAAAGTTAAATAATAAAGCAATAAGTTCCCTATTGAGATTCTACAATCGAATTTATTTAGAAAATACTTATCCACACTCATGGCGTCACTCAATTGTACTGGCCTTTCCGAAGCCAGGTAAGGATCATACCATACCGAATAATTACAGGCCGATATCGCTGACTAGCTGTTTAGGCAAAGTCTTAGAAAATATATGGTGCACAGGCGGTTAACATGGCTTCTGGAAACAAACAATCTGCTAAACCGAAATCAGTATGGTTTTCGGAAAAACCACTCAACCTTAGATATGATGATTAAAGCAGAAACAAATATACGCAATGCTTTCATCAAGAGACAACATCTGGTTATGGTCAATATTGAGAAAGCGTTTGATACCACTTGGCGATATGGTATCCTTCAGGATCTTCGTTCATTCGGTCTGAGGGGGCAGTTTATACAAAATTTATACAAAATTTCCTACACTACAGAACTTTTCAGGTCAGATATAGGAACGCTATATCCAAATCATTTGAACAAGAGGAGGGTGTACCGCAGGGTTCCATCCTGAGTGCAACACTATTCACAATAAGAATTACAAATATAACACAAGACATACCAAAAACAGTTGAATCATACATGTTTGCCAATGACCTGATTATCTCATGCCAGTCACAAACCATGATTTCCATTGAAAGGCAACTCCAAATGTCCATAGCCAGAATAGAATTGTGGGCGCAACGGAATGGCTATTCATTAGCAGAAAATAAATCGACCGCAATTCATTTCTGTAAAATACGAAAATTACATCCAGATCCTGAAATATATTTAAAGAACAATCGGATTCCTCTTACCAAAAATTTTCGTTTATTGGGTTTATATCTAGACAGTAAACTTAATTTTTCCAATCACGTAGCCTACCTTAGAACGGCCTGTCAAAAGAAATTAAACATCTTAAGAGCTGTGTCATCTAATTCCTGGGGTGCTGATAGACACTCCCTCACACATCTTTATAAAAGTTTTATCCGGTCCCGCTTAGATTACGGGTCACCTGTCTACGACTCTGCAAGAAACAATTCCTTGCTACGTCTAAATACTGTTCAACATAGTGCCCTAAGGATAGCCACAGGTGCCTTCAGGACGTCTCCAGTCCATAGCCTGTATATTGACGCAAATGAACCGCCATTACACCTTAGACGAAAATCCTTACTATGTAGCTATGCTGCAAAAATAAAAAGTATTCCATCTCATCCGTGCTGGGAAAACCTGTTTAACCCTCAGTATGAAATGCTATATCGTAATAAAATTAATGAAAACCGCCCTGCGGGTATTAGATTGCAAGAACTGATGCTCAGTTGGAATATTAACTTTCAGCATATCCTTGAAGACGTAGCTCCTCCTGAACATCCCTGGTCTCATTACTCACATCTCTGTGATAATTTCTTTCTGAGATGGAGAAAAGGCTCCCTGCCAAACAACAACTTCCAGCAGCTGCATAAAGCCCACGCCTTATAAAACACAGAGAAATTTCACATATATACAGACGGCTCCAAAACAGATGAAGCTGTAGGTGCTACAGCAATCTCTTCTGCTTTTTCAATAGCTGTGTCTCTTCCTACAGAATGCAGTATCTATACCGCAGAACTGTATGCAATAAAACTAGCTCTAGATAATATAACCAAACAGCAAATCAAAAAAGCTCTTATATACACCGACTCCTTAAGTGCCATCACTGCCATTCAATCTACTACTTCTTCCCAACATCCCATTCTGAAACAGATATGGTCTCAATTATACCAATATCAAACATGCAAACAGTTGGTTACCTTCTGCTGGATCCCTGGGCATGTCGGCATCCCAGGTAATGAAAGTGCAGATCGTGCTGCTAAACATTCTACAAATAGATCACTCTATCATCTGAAAGTCCCACACATTGATTATAAATCCACTATTAAAACAGCATGTAGGCTTCAATGGACTAATCTGTGGCAAACACAAGTGAATAATAAACTGTTTCAGATTAAAAAAAGAACCTCAGTTGTGGACTTCTAGTTTCAGGAAAAGCAGATGAGAAAAAGTAATTTTGGCAAGACTCTGTGTCGGTCACTCTTATACAACTCATCTGTTCTTGCTTATGGGAGAAAACCCACCTCAATGTCTCTTCTGTCAGACCCAGCTAACAATCAAACATATCCTAATAGAATGCCCTAATTATTCAAGTAACCGGAAATCCACTTTTTATTCTGCATCCAATCTGCTGGAACCTTTAAATTTACTATACATACTGGGAAATAATGCAAATTTTGAAGCACTGTTTAGATACTTGAAGAGCATAAATGTATATAATGGCCTCTGACAACAATTATATTAATAACTCAGTCATAAGTTAATAATGAAAAGGCACAATATGGCCCAGGAGGCCCTTGTGCCAAAAAACCCAAAACAACAACAACAACAACAAGATTTTGTGTGTCTTCTGCCCTTTAAAAAATCAGTAATCTGGGTTTTTTTGCTTTTGCTTGATAAATCTTTGTGAATTTCATCGTATGGAACTAAGCATTTTTGAAGCTCCCTTTTGAACTTTGGCCTCCTTTCATTCAAGAATCTGCATTCAAAAAATAAGATTCTAATTGCTCGGCTAACTTTATGCCTTCCCCTATGCTTTTTAGTGTAAAATTTGAAAGTTTAGAATTTTCATTTGCGCTATCATCATCTGAAAAGATTTGATTTTATCTCTGATGCCATTTGCACCAAATCTGCTATGCCATCCTCTTTTTACCAGTAATTCTTGAAAGTCTTCAGTAATATCTTTTTTTTTTATTATTTTTTAGGAGCATTGGTGACTAAGGTCATGTATGTATATATTGCCGATAAATTGCATGTCCTGAGGTTGGTTTTCTTTTTTGCTGGACGAAAAACTGGAGTTTCCATGAGAAAAAACATTGCCCAAGCCCTACTAACTCAGCCACATTGTGAAAAAGACCCATAAAACTTCCTCCCTTCATCAACGGAATTCGAACTCAGGTCTTTTCCAGCTGGTGTGGGGGGGGGGGCGATTCTATCAACTGTGCTACCTACGAGAGTGTCAGTAGTCGTATCATCAAAACCTTCCCCTCCTACCGACGTAGCAAGTTCTACTATCGCACCGATTCCATTTTCTGCCCGTGCAATCATATTTCCTGAATGAACTGACTCTTGACCATACATTTTTCCACACACATTTAATATTGACGGTTTTACTTCTTTCAGCAATAAAGCTGATTTTGATACAGTCCACAAAAAAAAAATTGAAAAATGTTTCCATTACTTCAATAGATTCTGAATCAGTTTTTTTGCAAAATTCATTCTAACGATTTTCTGATGTAATGAGTTTTAAAGGTGGATATACACAGATGAGTGAAAACATTATGACCAGTGAGTCATCATGCAAATCGAAGCAACTTCAGGTAACTACGATGTGGGTTGGGACGTGGTATAAAAAAACACCTGATACTATGCTCCGTTCATCAGTGTTACTCTTGTTCAGATGGTAAAGGCAGCAGACTTAAGCAAGTTTGACAGGCCAAATTGCAATGGCCAGATGACTGGATCAGAGCATATCTGAAATGGCACGGCTGGTGGGGTGCTCACAGTCAGTCGTGGTTAGTACCTACCGAAAGTGGTCCAAGGAGGGAAAACCCACAAACTGCCAGCAAGGTGTTGGACGACCACGGCTCATTGATGCTCGAGGCGAGTGAAGACTCTCCTGGATAGCACGTGGCAATGGAAGGGCAACTGGCGCAACTCGCCGGTAATTGGAATGCTGGTGACGGGAGTAATGTGTCACAACACAGTACATTGAACCCTGCTGAAAATGGGGCTGTGTAGCCGAAGGTCACTCCAAGTGCCCATGCTAACCACGGTTCACTGGCGACAGCACCTACAATGGGCATGCAAGCATCAAAACTGGACCTTGAGTGATTGGAAGGTCATCTGGTCCGATGAACCACGTTTCCTCTTGCATCATGTGGATGGTCGGGTACGTGTGTGTGTTGTTTACTTGGGAAAGTGATGGCACCATGGGACGAAAACAAGCCGGTGGCGACAGTGTCATGCTTTGAGTGACGTTCTGCTGGGATACCCTGGGTTCAGTCATCCATTTGCCAGTTTAACAATGCTTTTCACATTGAAATAAAATCCCTTTTAATGAATGTTCCACAAGAGCATTTGATATTTCTTCCCTGTTAATTCCAGTCCTTTAAAAAAGAAACGTAATTTTCAAACTGTTCTGCATTAACAGCTGGTTCAATTTCAGTTTTTTAAACATGGGCATGTGGGGATGGGAAAGAGGGGTATACCTCTGAGCCACCAAAATTTGTTTAAAAAAGGAAGTGATGAGTTTGAAAAATGTTACATTTAATGGGAAATCCACTATCTGATTTTAAACGAATCATAGAAGAAAAGGGAAAAAATAATAACAAGAAAAGCTGAAACTGTAAAAAGAGACAATGCTGTTTTCGAGAATGTTTTTGCATTGACGATTTATTTATTTTCCAATTTTTAAACATGGGTGTATGCGAGATATACCCCCACCCAAAAAAGGGGGTTTGTTGGATGTTATTTGAAAGGGGAGGTAATATTTTCAAAAATGCTGTGCTGAATCATTCACTTTTCCGATTTGTAAACAAGACTATTTGAGGATATATTTCCCACCACAAACCGCTAATTTTTTTTTTTTTTTCCAGTTATGTTTTTAAACAAGACCGTGGAGAGGATTATACACACCCTCTGGATTTGTTATACACACAGGATTATACACACCCTCTGTTGTGACTTTGTTAACCAATTCCCATTTTAAAATATTGCTCTGTTCAAAAAGAGTCACAAAAATATTTAGAATTATGAGGTGGTTCCTTTTTCATTTTACAGATGAGCTGGGGATGCAAAAATAGAAGTTGTGTCCCTTCCTATACAAAAAAAAATATTCTTAAATACTGAGTCGAGTCCCACTGTAAAGAGGAATCACGAGGGCCTTTAATCTACTGGAACTTTCTCCCCCAGGCAAAAAAAAAAAAAAAGAATATTTCAGAAATATTACTAGGCGCAGTTGCCTATTTTTATTTATAGTACCTTTTAAATTTAAAAAAAAAAAAAAAAAAAAATGCGTTCTGCAGTTTTTATTTCCCGATAATTATAAATGTTTATTTATTTATTTTTTGTTATAAGTATTTCCATATTCAATAAGAAATACAAGACTATTTCTTAATGAAAATTATTATTTTAGTTTTTGAACTGAAATAAGCAATTTGGGACCCCCCAACTTTTACAAGTATTTTCTCAAGGTGCGTTTCCTTTCCCACTGAATGTGGACTACAGGGTTGTAGTCCACATTCTCAATTATCATACAACAAAATTCAACTGTGTACTGGTCTACCAAAAGAGACCTTACTACTCTAAATCTTATATGGTAATAAATATATCAATTCCACAAGTAAACAAAACGCATTATTTCATTAAGTGGGAAAAAATAAAATAAATGCTGATGTCTAAATATAGCTCAATCGCCATTAAAATATTGGGGAAGTGAGAAACGACCAAAGACAATCTTGAGGAAAAGTACCTATGTCGACTATGCCTCTACAGTGGAGAATATGACCTTTCTCGGAACAGGTGTGCACTTTCTGACATCCACACAGGAAATGCATAAATGGAAAAGTGACGTGTCCGTTTGTTTCATTATCAGTGACAAGAACGATGGTCTGAAGATAATTTCTTGTCTTGTTTCAATCACTTACTTTCATCAAGAATAAATATATTTTTATAAAACAAGATAGTTATCAGACGAATATCTATACCACATTTATATTAAAAATCGTTTGCTAGCACCAACAATAAATCGCATTTTTCTTCACCTATAATGAAAGAAAAGAATAATTTCGGAAATTTTATGAGAACTTCGACATTTTGTCGGTCCATACGCCACCTTAAAAATTCCAAGACCGTTTTTAATTGAGTATTATATCAACTGATGTTAAACCTAGGGTACCCAAGTTATAACTAGAATGCGGTTAAAATATATCTTAGGCTAGTGGTTTTCAACCTTTTTTTAAAATAATGGCACCCCGAAGTAATTAATTTTATTTTATGGCAGCCCTACTCAATTTTCTGCCCGTTAGATCCGATCTGTGTGTGTATATATATATATAAATAAATGTTCTGTTTATACTCCGGCACGACAACCAAGTCAGTAGAGTTTGGAATAAATCGTCAATACAAATATTTATCGTACTGTATTTAGTATTCACGGGCTTGAACCCCAGTCCACTCAAGGAACGCGTGCTATGCACTCTCGCTCCTGACCACGGGGCTACGTCATATATATAATATTTAAAAAAATATGCTATATAGTTCTTACAATAATATAACTATAAACAAAATTACAATTCATAATATATATAATTTTATTCTTTATATAGAGGTACTAAACAAACATCAATTATAGATCGCAGAATTAAAAAGATACCGTATACCTTTTTATAATGAAATAAATGCATACATTTTAAGTAACTTAAACCCACATTACGTGGCACCCCTGGAATGCTATTGCAGCACCCTGGTTGAAAACCCCTGCCTTAGGCACTCACCCACACGCCACAATACAATTGAAATGCGTTCCAGCCCCTGTTAGATGATTGTACTAAGAGAGGCTTTGAAAAATTTCGTGGCCTGAGTACGAAGGGTTTATTTGAGGAGCCTGCTAACATGTTACTTTTCAACGTGGTTCCCTTTGGAGTCAATACACTTGACATCAATGCTGCAATGTGTTGATTCCAGCTGCGAAGGAAGTTTTCTCTTGGCCCTCCAGAAATGTATCCGCTGCAGCAGTAACGTCACTGTTGGTAAGAAAATGGATGCTAGCCAGGTATTTTTTTTTTTAAATTAGGAAATAGGTGAAAGTCCGATGGTGCTACATCTGATGAGTATGGGGGATGGTTTAAGATTTCAAAGCTGCAGTCATGACGGACTTGTGAACAGGCGCATTGTCCTGGTGGAACAAGACTCCTTTGCTAAATTTTCTCCAGTGCTTTTCTTTGATGTTTTCAAGCGAACGCCTTACAAGGTCTGATTAATATACCCCTATGACTGTCCTATCTGAAGGTAAAATCCATTAGCAACGAATCAACTTGGGTTTTTTCTTCGGACTGCTCCTTTGTCTCTGGCTGAAAATGATGGCCCCACGTCTCATCCATGGTCAAAAACCTTACAAAGAAATTTTTGCTGGACCTGCTTGAAAAAGGATGCGAATGTTCACTTGATAACTCTTGTGCGGTTTTGATCTGCTGTCAACAACTTGGAGACCCATGATGCTGACACCTTTTTCATAGTGAGAACCTCTATTATTATGTACACACATTCAGGTGAGATTCCTAAAGCTGTGGCATTGTTCCAAACTGTCATTCGTTGATCACTCATCACCAGATCATACACACTGTCAACAACTTCTGGAGTGATGGAGGTTGCAGGTCTTCCACAGCGTGGGTCACTTTCTAGGCTCTCCCTCCGTCATTTAAATTCTGCTGCCCACTTCTTAATCATGGAATAGGAAGGGGCATCCTCCCCCAGTGTTGTAACCATATCCTCATAAATTGCCTTTGGCGTTAGTCCCCCCCCACCAAATCGGATAACTGCGCAGTGACTGATTTTGTCCATCTTTTCCTCATTCACACAACACCCTGGAGCCCGCAAAAATCTAATAAAATACTTTGAAAAACTTCAGGACTTGTAATTAAAAAGACGTTGTTGAAACTTGATAGGTTTTTTAGGTCGGCTTGAACCACAGTTCAAGTTATATACGAATTAAACGCGTATATAACTTGAACTGTGGTTCAAGTTATATACGCGTTTTTAAGCAATGAACCACAGTTCAAGCCGACCTAACATTGCTTAAACTGTCGTTTAATTAATATCTGTGTGGTTCATTTCGCAATTTTGTAATAATTGGCCTTTAAAAGCGATTTCTTTTTATTCGAGAAATATTTTGCGGTTTTCAAAATAAATGAGAAAAAGCATGGTTATTTAAATATGCCTTTATACTTTGAAACCGTCTATTTAAATGCGTATATAACTTCCAAATATTTTCTTAGTAATTAGCATTTTATTGTTCTTATTACACATCGCTTAACAGATAATGTTATCACTTTTATGAAGTCCCGATTAGACAGCTACAAATGTCTAGAAAAATTACGTTTATTGTGAACAGCGTTTCGGCTTTTTTCTTTCTTTCTTTCTTTTTTTTTTTTTTTTCCCTATAGCATTTTACGCACGTGCAGTGGTAGTGGTACGTAACATCTCGATTTCTTCTTGAACTCCGACACACTGTGTGTATAGTTACTACTGTTTACTGTATCTGTACTCCTACCAACGTAACTATTTTACAGTGTACTGAGTAGTGTATTAACTGTTTTCTAATTCTTGATTTTAATATTTCAATATTTTCTTTATTTGTTTTTAATGGTTTGCATGGATTTCGGGAAACACTATGAGTTTCATTTTATTGATGACTTTCTCGAAGAAATGGTGGACAGTCAAATTAAAATATTTTATACTGATTTTAATGTTTTCTTTCTGTCCACTTTCATCTTTTTTATGTACACATTTGCGCTCTACATCAATAAACTTTGCCGAACAGCTGCATTCTGTTTTATCAGTTATTGTCATCAATCAATGTGTCCTGAAATGATCACAATAAGCGGCGTCCACTGTATTCCGTTATGCAAATATCAAAGAGCATTAAAACAGTTTCGCTGAACACGAATTTTAATTTAAAATTTGTAATTAAAAACTGCTCTTGACATTTTTGCACACATTCTCGATACTTTAATGAATTATTACATTTATTAAAAATATTATAATTAATTTACACTCTCCATAAATGGCATGTGTGCTGCTGGAGGTAGATTTATTGCTGACCAGTTATCACATCCTTTTTTATTTAGTTATCACATCCATATCCTTAAGATGTTGAAGTAACCGAAATGTGGACATTCTTATGTAGCCTGCCATAGGGCACACACTCTCTCTCTCTCTCTGTATCAGCCACATTTCGGATTTATATCTTTTCATTCGATTATCAAAAATCCATAATTGATTATGATCTTTTGATTATAATCATTGCTAAGCTTAATACCCTTGTAAGGCCAAGTCAAATATTTATATTTATTAAATTTATATTTATTAAATATTTATTAAATTCTCTTAAAAACTCAAGAATGAAAAAAAATATTCAAATAAAATATACTACAAGCGCCGGGGTGAAGGTGGGGATAATAAGATTTTTTATAGTAAATAAATAAACTAGATTTGAACTGGAGTATTTCATTACGTAATAATGGGGAGAGGGGTTAAAGGTTTTTCCAATAAAGTATTGGAGGGAGGGGGGCGGAACGTTCAAAAAATTCAAAAAAATGGCTTAAAGTAATTTGTGACCAATCCATTCCCCTCTTCTCCCTTTCCTTTCCTCCAAGACTTTCTTTGCGTGTTTTATCGATTGCTGATTTGAGTACGGAATTCTTCAACTTCGGAATTACATTTAGATAACCGCTTATAGTTTCCTTTTTTAAATTTTTTTAGAAGTTATAATAATAATAATAAACATTTTTATTAAATTTTGACGTTAACTGTTATCTCTGAATTACTTAAAGGAAAAATAACTGAATTTAAGGGAAGAAACGACCATTCATTGCATTTCTTTCATTCATGACAGTTTTCCGGGCAAATGAAGGCAGGATGTCGAATAACAACTTGTTTTTGTATCCTGAACACCTCATCAACCAGTTTGAGTTCCTATATCCACCCCGTTCCCTCCCCCACATGCACTCACGTTTTCCTCCGACTTAGCTTCGACGGAAATCCGTAGGCGGTAAGGGACTGGGCGGTAATTATTCTTTCTCCCTCAAGCAAAGACGGCATATCATATACACTACACTGTATTAGAAAAATTGTACTTCGCTAATTTTACTACACAAAACAACATCGATGATAATACTACAAACCTCCATTAGATGGCAGCACAAGGTATTCAACAGGTGTGTATGTTTCGCAATTCGAATTACTGAAAATCCTAGTTTTACCTGTCCGAACGTTGAGATTGCGGAATCGCAGTTTACCTGTCCAAAGATTGCGGAATGCAGGAAAAAAATTAACTGGCCTTAACAACAAAGGTAAGTTATTTTGCTTTTAATGGTAGATGTTCACACTTATCTATACAGTGTAGAAAATGTATTCGACCATCATTCTTTTACAATCATGAAAAAGTTCGTTTAAATTACGTATGAAACTTCGTAGCGATTGTGATGTATTTTTTTAAAGACGATCTTTAAGTGCCTATATTCAAGCTGTGAGTACCATGAAGTAAATTTCTTCCTTATGTTCACTACTCGTGTAACTCACGCTTTAGGAAATATACTTACTACGTTAGATGTTTATCAACGCACCACACAGAAGTAATGTTTGACAAGAAACGACAAATTTCTAATCAACTGCTAACTGTCCTTAATGCGCTATATGATGTAATATGAACTAGTGACTTTTTTTCTCCACTGTTTTGTGACTCAGGAAGAATGTAAACAATTATGTTAGTAACGTTTAGTGTTCTACAGCCTGGCTTTGTCCGTTGAAATTTTATTTACTTGTGGTTTGTTTTATTTATTTACTGGTTATTCAAAATTTACCCAAATATTAATAATTAAAATGTATTAATTCTTTTACTATCAGATTATGCAATCAAATAATTACAACTATAATAATAATAAATAATTTTTAGAAAATTACAAATGTTATTAAATTCTGGGCAACTGTGGTCTCGAAGAAGAGAGATCCAATCATTCGGCGACGTAAAACGGCACACTACACCCCAATTTTTGAGGTTATAAGAACATTTCATGAAAAAAAACGAGGATTTTCATTATTCCATACCCTGCTGTTTTGACTAATAACCCAATAACTACTCT
Organism: Mastigoproctus giganteus; assembly: GCF_048544385.1. Taxonomy (NCBI): domain Eukaryota; kingdom Metazoa; phylum Arthropoda; class Arachnida; order Uropygi; family Thelyphonidae; genus Mastigoproctus; species Mastigoproctus giganteus. The sequence continues at coordinate 97,669,805 of NC_143578.1, read as the reverse complement.
GTGGTACCTAGCCCTACTAATGTTTGAATATGGACTTAAAGGAATGCTTAATTCTTTACTTCTTTCTGAAAATCCCTCTAGGATACAGGTTCTTAACCTTTTTCTGCGCCATGAACCCCCTTTGGCAGTCTGGTTTAAAAGCCTATTTAAATGCATAAAATAAAATACATAGGATTACAAAAGAAACCAATTATACTGAAATACATTTATCAAAATATTGAAAAAACGAATTTGTGATATAGTAATATATGTGCCCCATTAAATAACAAGACGATACATTTAAAATATAGGCAAGTTAAATTTCATTTTTTAAAGACATACAGTGTGAAGGCTGTGATTTTTTGCCTTCATTCATAATTGAAGGAAATACTAAATTCAGTTAGAGGTTAGTGAAAATAAAGATAATTTTTTTTCCCCATCCAAGTTCACGGACCCCTTGGGAGTCTATGGACCGAAGATTAAGAACCCCTGCTGTACGGTATCAAATTTTTTATGATCGGTGTCGTCCACACCAGGTTAATCAATCTCGGGCAAGCAATGCACGGTTTTTTTTTTTTTTTTTTTCTAAACTATTATATACCAGAAAACAATAAGTAAAAAATAAAAGACGCATTAAAAGCAATTGAACTGCATTTTAACACTTCTAAGGATGTAATAAATCATATTATTGTAACTTGAATTTTAATATTTCTGTTACACTAAAGTTAGAAATATAGTTCTTAGTGAAGGAGTCAAGTGTAAATCAGCGCTCTCTGCCTGACTGTAATAACATTTTCAACAGAAAAATTAAAAATACCAAAATAAATAATAATAATCCAAATAACAAATCGAAAATACATCCCCGGAATTTCTTTCTTTTTTTTTTTTTTTTTATTCCCCTGTTAATGTAGACATGAAAGATTTCAGCTTATGTCTACTCAGCTGAAATAGTGAAATCATGTAGTAGTTTAAATTTTTCTGTTACTTTTTTTTAATTAATCTAAATTTAGAAATGCTTATATTAAATTGTGTTAGTAAATAAAGTTCAGAAATATGAAAGTTAACGGTGTATATTATAAGAACTTTTGCGCATGATAAAAACAATGATTTTTAATAAAATTATATTATAAAAATATAAAAGTGTATAATAATATAAAGGAGATAAACTGATAAAACATGGATATATATATATATATATAAACTTCTTTTGAACATGCTGTGCTCTATGTCACAGAATGTTTAAAAGAAGCAAAGAAGAGCTGCAAAGTAAAAATTTTCTTTCGATAGTAAGTTCAATTAAGAAATCCTTCGAATTCGTCAAGACATGTAGGCGTTTACTTCCAGGATACAGCAGAGGAAGTGTGACCCCTTCTCCTTTTGATATGTAGGTACAACGATAAGGAGCGTTCGAATGCCCCCACTTCCGAACTGCTTCCTTTCACTGAGTATGATTAACTTTTTGTCCTCCACTGTACAGTGTAACGTAAAAGGCTGTATGTTACTAAGAAGAGACGATCACTTCTTTTACCTGCACATATTTACAACGAGCACATATTTACCCTGTACTCCTTAAGAATGCCCCAAAAAATCCCATCTCCGAGATTTCTACTTCTAGGAGGAAGAAGGAAGAAAATAATTCCTATGCTTTGGCTGCTAAAAATCTCCCTATAAGAACAAAATACTTGGTTTGTATTCTTTCCCCCATGTCTCTCTCTCTCTCCTTGATAGTTCAAAAGAACATTTGGTTGTTTGGAATTCTTTGATCCTTGATTGTAAACAAATACTAGGGAAATTCAAAATTTAAAGATAATTTGCATATTACATATGCAAATTATCAGTACACGATAAATATATCAGTACACGCTCTTTAAAATGCTGTTTATACTCTGGCACGACAACCAAGTCAGTAGAGTTTACAATAAATCGTCAATACAAATATTTATCGTATTTAGTAGTCACGGAATTGAACCCCGGTCCACTCAAGGAACGCGTGCTCTGCACTCTCACTCCTGACCACTGGGCTACGCCAGGCCTGATTTGTAGATAGCAAACTCAAAAGTGCTTGAGGACCGCACTAGTGTGCACACAACAAACTAATAGCATTACCGAGAGAAATGTATTAAATATTCTCACGTATTTCATTTCCCCTTGCACAAAACTACGCCATCATTTGACCATGAACATGAGGGTAAAGAATTTTTCATGTATTTGAATATAAAGAAGAAGAAAACGAATTAGATCGGATCCTTGTGTACTTTGTGTGGGAAAGTCTTAGATAACCCAGCCTTTTTCACAACGTCGCTGAGTTAGTTGGTCTCAGGCGAAGGTAGCATGGTTTTTTCGTCCAGCAAACAGATAAATCAACCAGTGAACACACGCAATTTACAGAAATATATACAGCGGAATATAGACTAAGTCGCTGATGTGCCTAAAGGGCAAGGACAGTTGTAGTTACACTGACATGTAATTTTAGCTGAATTAATCTACGGTGGTATCAGACTGAAGAATGAGCCATGCACTTCACCATAATGGGTTTGAGTAAAACCGTGAGTAACAACAGACCCTGCATAAATAAACCCTTTCATTTCCTGGCGTGGGCATTCGATGGTGGTCCATTTGTTACTGCGTCCACCCACAGAAATATGCCGTAGATTTCTTTTTATCGTTTCGTATTTGCCTTACGAAAGGGCTGTAAGTGGAGAACAGCTTTTCCGTTTCTAATTTGGTTCATGACACCAGGTGTCGACGGTAACAAACACACCAATGAAGAGTTATGAATAAATGCGTGGCTTTAAGTAACTTAACATAGCAGAGTATGTGTGCAAAGATTTCCTCGCTTGTTATCTGAAATATTGATCTTTTGGTATTATTATTAAGGAATGCCGTGTGTCCGGAGTTCACAGTGAAAGTCCGTCTTGGGAGATGAATAATGCGGTGTAAATTTCTCTCCAAACGTTGCATTCTAGGTTTTGACATTATCAAGACATGTTAACAGGTCGTTATCTTTCCCTCGCCTATTTCTACAGAAGTAGGAGGGGGAAAGATAACGACCTCTTCAAATTTTCCTGACCGCATCAATAGGAAGATCTCTTTCTCTACTTATTGTTGCCCAATTTATTTTGAGCACGAGTCTAAGTGTCCGCATTAACAAAAACATTTAGCTTTTTTTATAATTATTTCATTCACTGTCCAGGTTTCATAGCCATTTGAAAGCGTTGGCTAGACATGACATTTGACGATCCTATATCTAAATTCAGATTATAGTTTGGAATTACAGAGGATATTCGCCATATTATAAAAGTACTTTCGTAATTCCAGTTTATCTTTTGTTTTCAATGGTCTTTGGCTTTATTGAGTTCCTACTCGACTTTTGAGGACTCGGAATGAAAATTTTGCCGCCAGAAATTAATATTTGATCCTTTAATATTCAAGTTACTTTAGAATCAGCAAAGATCAAGATATTTTGCTGCTTTGAAAGTTGCATATGCTTTATCAATCTTATCAACAGTTTCTTTTAAGCATCGAAATAAGAAATGGACTGATGTAAGATATATCAGTAGTCGTCAAGATCCTTTGAGTAAAGCTTCAAAAAGACATGAACTATTTTATTAGGGTCACCTGTAAATGTAATTTCAACCTTGCTATCACGCGTTACGTAGATAGCAAGGTTTTTCCCACGGAACCCGGGGTTTTTGTTCCAGCAAAGCAGGCAAATCAACCAGAGAATACACGCAATTTACAGACACAATAGACGTCAGTAGTTGAAATTACATTTCCAGGTGACCCTAATAAAATAGTTTATAAAAAGTTTCATGTTTTTTTGAAGCATTGCTCAAACGATCTTGGCTGCTACATCTTGCATCAGTCTATTTCTTATTTCAAGGCTTAAAAGAAACTGTTGATAAAACTTCATCACTAAGATTGATTACGATGCTATCACTACGAGATTTCCAGGGTATTACAGTATAAACGGCACTTTTCTTTTTCAAAATATAATACAATATTATTCATAATGTAGCTGTTATCTCTTCAGAGTGTGAAGAAACAGTGTTAACACAGATATCTGTAACGTCCGTCTGGATGCGCAGTTTCTTCCAGAATGGTTTCAATATAACGGCAAGTTGACGGAAAGATTGTGTTGAAACCGTTCTAAAACCTCAGTCTTTGGCATGTCTCTAGATGCACATGCGGCCCACCCTGAATCCCGAGCAGAAACGAGATCCGTCACTAAAGACGACACGATACCATTCGTGTCCCAAAAAACAGTTTTCTTCCCGCACCACTATCGACGCTTACGAAAATGGAAGAGGCAATAGACGGCGAGATTGCATCCCACTTCTCGCAGTAGTCTGCTAATCGTAAACGTTCTCTCCTTTATGGCCCAATACAAAGGCAACAGGGATGGCGTTACGATGTTGGAAATCTCCCGGATTATTATTATTATTATTATCCATATGGTGCAAGGAAGCCTGAGGCTTTTGCTGCACCAGCCAAAAAAATTTTTCTGAGTTACCCTGAGAGAGAGAGAGAGAGAGAGAGAGAGAAAAGGGAATCACCAAGGAAGAGAAAAATGATGATATCCAGCTCAAGACCCTGGGTGTGCCAAGCCCATAATCACCAGATGTGAGCCCCTGGGGTGATTGTGATAGATCTGCTTCATGTCACTAATCGGCGGATTCGTCGATCCTCCCGTTCTCGCCTTCTGATGCGGTCATATCATTCCGAGTACCTTATCTGTATCAATTGTTGCCAGAAATTTATAACAAAATTTTGTTTTACTGCTGCAACTTGCATACTATTTGAAGTACGAATTTGTATGTTTAATTTTATCGTACTTCAACGCAAGGCGTTTCGTTCAACTTGCTGGTTGTGACGTCAGTCATTGCATCTACTGATGCAATTGTGACGTCAATTGCATCAGTAGAATTGTGTCTTTTACTGATGCAATCCTTGAAATTATAAAACTTGTTAATTATCTCCAGATTGTATCATTCAATGCAGGGAGGAACAGCAACATCTTCTTCCGACATCTCCTGCTCTGCTACTTCGTCTTTACCAACAGGACTTTTTTTTTAATTTTTTTTATTACAGATTTTTTTTTCCAGTTCAATATGCGACATTTAAGATATTTGTTTTTTACCTATTAATTTGACTATAACGACAGTCACCTTTGGACCGCATACATAAAATTTTAACCGATTGTTCAGATGACCGACATAATATTTACCAACATTCCTCTATTCATGGAATTTTGACTTGCATGACATAGCAATAGCACGCGCTCTTTGAGTGGACCGGGGTTCAAACCCGTGACTACTAAATACGATTAATGTTTGTAGTGATGATTTATTGTAAACTCTACTGACCTGGTAGTCACCGGAATATAAACAATAATTTTTGGGCTGCATGCATGAAACAAGTCACGTGATGACTGACAAAAATGATTGCATACAAGATTGCCGGTAAAAATTATATTGGTTATCGGACCTGTAAAATTAATGGTCCATAAAAGTGCAACAAGTTTTTTTTTTTTTTTTTTCAGATTTTCTCAACTGTTGATATAGTGGATGATCACTGTATGTGCTTGGATTTAATATAAATAATAGCAGTTGTCTATCTTTTGTAATTTAATGGAACTTACTGATATACAACTATTTTTTAAAGATATGAAAAATCAAACAGGAAGAGCAGATTCTTTACTAGAATGCACTGTGACGTTTTCAGCCATGACAAATAGTACGATTGTGCCTGAACGACATATCCAGAAACTTTCCTGAAAATCGGTAGGGAAGTAGTGCTTATGAATTTAACTGAAAAGCGCTATAGGGGTTTCTTGTTGGGAAAATGTATTCGGGTTTTTGGTTTAGGGATAAAATTTATTATTTTAAGGCAGGAAAATGGTAAACAAAAATTTCTTTTATTTAGGAGGATTAGAGGACAAAGAGTTGACAACACTAGTAGGCAGAATTCAAATTTGATCACCCAGTAACGTTTTAAATCACAGGATTTATTCTATCAACGAACTATTTTGCAGTCCTGAAATGAGCAAATAGCGTGGGGCCTCCAAATTATAAAACTCGGTTTCGGTAGCAAAAAGTTTGGTGCTAAGTACTTTTTTTTTTTTTTTTTTGGCCATCATAATCAATGTGTGTATGTTTTTAAAAAAAAAAGCAAGTTTCTCCAATATTATTTATTTATTTTCATTCTACACTTTTTTTTTGAGGTTATAATTCACAGTTACTAGATCTCTGCGAAAGTCTTATCGAATCTCTGAGACCCACCTTCTCCTCTAACACACACACACACACACACACACACACACACACACACACACACACACACACACACACACACACTTCGCTCTGCATTTCTTCCTAAATACTGTCGTGAAACGACTTTATTTGGTTCATAATTATAGCCAATTTCCATTCAGTTATGCGCTGATGTAAGTACTGTCCTAAATCTTAATTAAGTACTTTCCTTTTAGGGATTACTTCAGATGGAAACCTAAGCGCAAATATTCGATTAACATGAGTCATCAATTTATGACTCTTGAGACTGCTTTCGGCGAGGTCCAGGTCTCCTTCCTGTTGCGATAACTAGTTTCACTTTATCGATGGACGCTGTGGCGAAACTACCATACTGCCAAGTCCGCCACCGTAGGGCCCGGCACTTGATTTTTTTATGGTTGCTAAAGAGCATGGGAGAGCCCGGTTGGAGAGTTTCACAAGGGCGGAGGGGGCAGGATTTTTTAGTTTTGTTCCTATATGCTGAGAAAGTTGCGAAGAGTATTGCAGGCCATGTAATGTACTCATTTGAAGAATATGTGATCGGAGCGAATTATAACATTGGAAACTTTACGAACCTCAAAAGACGGGCACTGAGTTTTTCTTCTAGCAACTCAGGTTTTTCATCTCGAAAAACATTCAACCCTACAACAGAATAAAAACAATTTACAGACGATATTTTGACACCTCAGTGTAACCTAGCCCTTTCAGAGCGTTAATATAACAGAGATCATGTAGCAGTAACATGTGTAATATGCAAAAATCCGCAGGTATACTAGTACCGATCGTAATCATTGTCATTATTGACTTTAATGGAACCTTTGACTCCTCGTGGTGGGAGAGTATTATGTGTAGGTTGCACCAGAAAGTGTCCTGAAAATTGTACAGACTGATACGTGACTACTTCGACAGTAGAAAAGCTGTGGTTAGGAAGATATTCATCCCAGTTGAAAAAGAAGTTAATCGGGGAGTTCCACGAGAGTCCATAATAGGAACCGCTATGTGGAATTATGTAATGGACGAACTATTGAATTAAGGTGGGGTAATACTGAGCTTAGGCAGATGATGTATTGATAGTGGTATGTGGAGACTCAAGACTGGATATAAACAGGAAAGCAGAAATTGCGTTATCCAAAGTAAGGATTGGACAGAGATTCATAAATTAAGCATTTCAGTTACAAAATCACTGTTTAATGTTGAAGGATTCATTGAGCTCAACTAGATATCTCATATAAGGTCGAAAGGGCTTGTTTTGGACTTTGCCTCTGAGGTCAAATATCTGAGTATTGTTTTAGATGAACAGGCTGAGTTTCCTGCCTCACATAAAGCATTTATGAGAGAAGGTTAAGTTGGTTTGTGGGTTTTTGTTCCTTTGTGGGATCAGAGTATAAAGGGGAAAGCCCTAGATCTATTGTATAAGTGTATTCCCATAGCAACACATGCTTGTTGGGCATGGGGCTCAGCTGTCGATCATGTATTAACAAGAAGATATTTAATTTCTGCACAAAGATCTGCCCTTCTGGGAGTAACTGGGCTTTTTTAAAGATATGTGACAGGGTACTGTCTCCTATGACGCCTTCCAAGTAATAGCTGGTTATAAGCCTATTGACCTGGTAGTAATGAAAAGAACCTTAAGTTATATGACTAAGAAAATTGTTCTATTCAAATATTTGGAATTATATGTTGTCTGCTTATTGAAAAGATATATTATAAGGAGATGTCAGGAAGGAAAGGAAAATGTTTGAACAGGCAGCTTATGATCTTTGGCAGGCTCGTTAGAGTTCGTCTGACAAGGGCCCAATAACACATAAGATGACTTGAAGTAAGGAAAACCATTCAAATGAAAAGTTGGCCGAGTCTTGGTTTGTATCAAACGATGGTTGTGATAGGTCATGACCTGAAGATCAAGCTGCCTGAATTGAGCTTAATAGAAGGCGGAGATGTGGAGAAACTAAAAGCAGCGAACACATTATTGTGAACTGTGAATTTATATCTAATTCCTAGAGCAGAATTGTTTAGTGTAATAAGGAATGTCTCCCTCACTGAAATACCGAGACTTGCAAACTGTGAAATTTATAAAGAGTTTATAAGATTTATATATAGCAGAGGTTTTTAAAATACGTTTAAAATTGTGAGATTTTAATATATTTGAAGTTTAAATTATACTGAGTTTTTAATGTATATAGTTGGTGATATTGGATGGGTATTTGTTGTGAGCAGTTTTATGTTTTGAATTTCTTATCTTATATAGCGTCTATAAGAAAAGAAATGTGTAGAGTGTAATGTGTAAAAATAATAAATGTGTATAATGTGTATTTTAAATGTAAGCTTAAGAAAAATCAATGCTTGTGTTTGCTATAGTAGAGGTTCGCTTCCTCACAGCAAGGGCGGAAACTTCGCTATTTATTGTCTGAAATATTTTTCAGACAGTAGTGAAGGCCAAGTGGTCCAAATTTTAAATCGTGTTATGGCGTTGTTCAACTTCACTTCAGGGAACGCTTGTGGAGTTTAAAAAATATATGATGATGATCATGATGTTGTCGTGCACTGCGAAGAGCAGATGATGGTAAGTATCCTGAACTGCTTTGGACAAACGAAGCACCTAGGAGTATAACAGCTTGAGCCCTGGTTTCTCTTTTCCTTTTGGGTCCCCTGAGATCAAGGGTCCTGGTGAAGCTGCACCACAGGGCGATAAACCACAGCAAACACCGGTACATATTGAAATATTCCATTCTCATTTATGGACGATCTCAAGAGAGATCTTCCATAAATGGTGGGGGATGCACTGGATGAGAAGCACCTGAGACCGCCATAGAATAAGGGCCCAAAACGTTTGTTAATGGTTATAGCATAATGATAATAAAATGTAGGGCCCCAAAATTATCCAGAATATCACTGCACTGGCCTGCCTGAGGAAGAGAAAAATCTACATACAATGTGCTACAATGTGAAAGAAATTATACTAATAAAATAAAAAAATAATAAAAAAAAAATCCCGAAAATTCTGTTCGGAATATGCAACCGTGTCTGAATTAAACATAAAAGAAATGTGCATTTGTGCCGGTTGACACAAATGGCGCTGCAAACATTTTGTGGAAGTCAACTGTTTGTTATTGTCAAACTTGCAACATAAATTTTGACTCAGATCACTGCAAACAATTAAGGAATTGCTGCAACCCCTTTTTATCGTTCGTTTTAATATTTTTGAATGAGGAATAGTGAAACTTACTAAAAATACGATTGGGAAAACAGTGACAGTATTACATACCGTCTCGTCATTTTTATCATTTTATTATAAAATACAGCGGGAAGAAGAATGGAATTTTTGCGTCATTTCTGCTTTATTGTGTGTGGCGTTTAAATAGGTGACCTCATTTAATAGATGGAAAAATGACGAAATTTGATATGTAGGCCTTTGCTTCTTTAAACGGCAAGTGAAATTTAGAGCCTAAACCACTTTATTATGTATGAGCCAGTTCTATAGTTCTTTGGGGAAAAAAATAAATATATATATATATATTATGTGAGGTAAAAATTAGGCAAAAGTAATAAAAATAAATAGATATGGCTATGTAGCTATCATTAGAGGCAGCAAATGCACATCCTCCACATGATGCCTAATTATATCTGATAATTAAAATAAATATGATATTTAAAATAAAAACATCAGCCAGTAGTACGGCAATAATGCAGAGCGAAACAAAACGCAAAATAATATAAAATAAACAAACAGGGAAGGGAAAGTAGAGATAATAGGACAAAAAGGTAGTCGATAATCCCCGGTATAATTTAGTCAATTAAGTCATTAAACCCAATTAATAAAAAAGAGACCTTGATCTCTTTTTTATTAATTGAATTTTATTAATTGGGTTTAATGACTTAATTGACTAAATTATACCGGGGATTATCGACTACCTTTTTGTCCTATTATTTCTACTTTCCCTTCCCTGTTTGTTTATTTTATATTATTTTGCGTTTTGTTTCGCTCTGCATTATTGCCGTACTACTGGCTGATGTTTTTATTTTAAATATCATATTTATTTTAATTATCAAATATATATATATATATATTTGGATAAATATAAAATCTGCTAATTTATTTATATATTGCATACAGTAATTTTTTTATTTATTCTGGTGTGTACCTGTATCTTCATAGTCATTTATATACAGTACATGTGTACGAATTCAGTCTTATTCTGTAACTATGCTATTTCAAAAACATTCTTAGTTATTTCATCTGATGTAAAAGCAAAATGTTAATGAGCAGCCCCGAAAATTATTTACGTTGAAAGCCTACAAATAACATTATCCCAGAAGCCGAGGAAGGGAGGGGATATTGCCTGGATTTATTTTCCTCCCAGAGAAATTCGATCATAACTAAAAAACAACAAAAAAAGTTGAATAATTTTCTCTGGATCAAAGCAGCGTCTACGATCCACAACTTCCCTCCCCATCCCCCTCAAAGAAAAATCCTGGGTGCGTGCTTGGCGCAGAATCCAGCGAATCAGCAATCCACCAGTTTGTGATCTGTGATCACTTATAGATTATTGGTTGTTACGTTATTCTTGGCGTTAATATTTATCCATATATAGCGTACTGAGTGGTTATTTTTATTTATTGTGGCATGTACTCTGTATCTTCACAGTCATCCTTATATTTGTAGGGGTGGAATGCATTGGAGAAAGTTCCGTAGATAAGTTTACCACTGATTACAGAAAGTGTGTATGCGAACTCTTATCTTTCCCTGTGTGAAAGAGGAAAATTTTAACTAGATCACAAACACCCTATCAACTGGCAGAAATTCTGCAACCAAATTGTGTATCCAAGGAAAGAGTTCACTAATTTTACAGATGCATTCCTGTAAAACAATGGTACGTGTTTTCCTTAGATGCAAAAGTGGGGGTGATAGTAATTGCCTTTCTTCGGTGGGCTCCAGCAAAGAAAAAAACTTTTGAATTAAGGACCATGACACCAGTTTTCTCTTTAAGTACATAAAGAATTACGTGCTACATCGTTCTGACTTTTATTTCAGAATCTCTGAAAGCCAACCGAACCTATCACCAGAGTTGTCAGCCATCGTCATTATAGAAAAGAAATCACGGAACTAAACTTTTTATGGATACATTTTTAAATACCAAGAGGCATAAATTAAAGTTTAATGGCAAAAAGCCAGCTTAAAAAGAAAATCAAAAGTGCTGTAAAGCCGTATGTTTATACTTTTGGTTGTAAACAAATGGTTTGAAGCAGTACTCTTCCTCTTGGGGCTTCCTAAGCCTGGAAGTAGCAGAAAACTAGTGGGGTGAGATGGGGGCTAAGACTCAATCGCGTGCACTATATTCCAAAGTGTGTTTGGAGTGTTGCACACTGCACAACTTTATAAACAATTCTAATAAGAGTTTATCTTTTGCATCCATTAAAAGAACGATTCCAGTCCTTTCAAAAATCTAGTCAAAATGCGAATACTCGTATCTGAGGATGAATATGCCTGTATTTATTTATTATTTTTTTTCACGAATATCTCAATATTTTTACAGATCTGAGGACGGTTGACGCCCTGCTCATCGCTTTCTCTCCATTTATTCTTATTTTCCCATGGCAGCTGTGCCTCTTGTATGCGATAGTTTCTGGAACGTTAATAACTATAAATGAACAGTGACTGTGTCATTGACTGCATAACAAGTAAATGAGTAGCGCTGAACCCAGTCTGCTAAATCTATCTATTTTATGTTGTGTAAATTCACTACTTCCTTTTCATAGATGATGCCGCCATATATTTAAGATCGTCCGGTGTTTATTATTTAAAAAAAAAAAAGTTTTTTTTTAACATCTTTATTCAGATCACTTACTCTTGAATATAAACATTGTTTCGCTGACCTGCGTACATGTAGATCCAATATACTACCACCCTTAGACTACGTCAATAAAGGGGAAAATAAGTAACGGAGGGGGAGAGGGCACATTTTTCTGTTATGGGTGCTTTTAACTAACTGTACTTGGGATTTAAAAAGAATTAAAGAAAAGAAAGAGAGAAGAAACAGAAGAGTGTAATTGTCGTAACGAGTTTCCCAGGCCGAGGTCACAATGACTAACGGATCAAATTTCCAGCCGCCCGCCCGTCCGCCGGCAGGCCGTGTGCGATGTAGTAAACGGCGAAGTCTCAGAGCAATAGTCCCACCTTGCTGGCGCTTCTTAGCTCTTCTTATGTATACGAGATCAGACCTTCGGTAACTGTATCGCCGTTTTTAATCCTTTCTGAATGTCATTTGCCGCATCTTGTATTATCAAACATCCAGTTTTCTTTAAATCAGGGCTATCAGTTAAAAAATTGCTTTTATCTTATCCAAAAATATGGAAAAGTCTTTCCTCTCATCACGTGACCGCAGCTGATGCGGTCATGTGATTTAGTATAACGAGAAGCAAAGCATGCTACCTCTTAATAAAGGAAACCCACACAATTTCCTTGAAGAAAAGACTCTTAAGGAAACTAATTTTCTTGAAGAACGTTCCACACATCCCTAGTTATCCATAAGTTACAGTCATCACTTAATTGGCACTGATCTCTTCTCTTCTCCTACGTTGCCAAATTACAAACACAGCTTACGTAGTCTGTGAACATAATTTTCGAATTACAGCATGGTTGAGATTAATATTTGCCTCAGCTTATACAAAGAGGGCGCTCTTTTTATTTATTTATTATTATTATGTATATTTCATTTTACGGTTTAGTAATAATAATAAAAAAATAATATATATATATTATTATTATTATTATTATTTTATCATTTGCTTGTAAAGAAACTCTAAGCATCTCATCGTAACCGAATGGGTTTGTAAAACACTTGCATTTATGCCATGCTTTCAAAATATCTAAAAGAAAAATAAAGGATTATGTTACACAGTTTAAGTACACTCAGCTCTGTGGGAATCTTTTGTGGTGTCGTTCTACTTTCTTAGAGACTGGACACAAACTTAGGTCTCCTGAGAGTTTCTCAAGAGGTCATATTTTGGGGTGTCTGTCTACAATCTGCTACTTTCTTTATCGCAGGAGAAGATAAGTCATTAAAGATAATTCTATGAGACAGTCGAAAAAACAGAAAGCGTCTGTACTTGGTTGTGACAAACTGTTCTATCAAAAGCTACACAGCAGTTAGCCAGAAGTGTGTCTCACGCATAAAAACACGATAATAAATATCATGTCGCCAACTGATGAAAATCACTTTTTGCTCTATCCCGTTCAAGCTTGTATACTGGCGAAAGAGAGAGAGAAAGAAATAAAAAAGGGTTTTTTTTTTTTTTGTTGGTTTTGTTTTTCCATGCTAGTTGGGTGTTCTATCACCTCAGTTCCTCTATTTCGGGAAGTCGAGAGTGGAAAAACTAAAGAGGGTTGGCACATGAACGTGAGAAACAGGCCGTAAATCGAGCCAGTGAATAACTTTATTATTTTGATATTTATATGTTAGGTCTGTTTGCCGATCCCGATGAACCCTACTGTGTCGAATTCTATAAATGGACTTTTCGACACAGTCATTCCATTTCAGATAGTAAAAAACGGATAAAATAAGAAACAAACGAAAAAGAAATAGGTGCGCTTTGTTTAATACAGTACACCCCTGATTATCTGGGGATTGATTGAGAAAAAATTTACCCGGATAATCCACAAAATTAAAGAAAAACTCGTAAATGTGCCAAAAACAGTGAAGTTATTTATGCATATATATACTGTATTCATTAAAAGTATAGTACAACGTGAGAAGATTTCACATAAAATTTGAATACAAACATATTTTTTTATGAAAAAGGAAAACAACGAATTTTGCCTTTTCCCCCTTGGTTTTTCTACGAATGATGTGTAAAGTTCGAAGCATCATCTTTCTGTTCCGCATCATCTTTTTGTTTCTATTCCTCTTCTGTTCCATGCAGCAAAAATAAATAAATAAATTTCCATTTATTCTTGACAATCCCGAGGTCAGAAGAGCTGAGTAGAGACTAATTGCCAGTTTACCACCTTTTTCATGTTTACTGATAAGCTGAAGATTTTGTTCAATAGAAAGAACAAAACTTTTCTTTCTTTTTTTTTTTTTTTTTCGTTTTAACATGATGGGTAGAAAGACTCAAACTAAACAAGTAATATTTAAAAAAAAAAAATAATAAAAATATTAAAGGAAACAGAAAAATTGTAAAATGAACTTCACAGTACAGTATTTTTTTTGCTGAAGGACTACTGAAATAGGACTACAGTGAGAATGAAAATATCATATGGAAATGGATTCTATGTATTTCTTTCTGTTATCCGACTTGGACTGGCTTTGACATTTGCTTTCTTACCCAGGAGTGGATAACCAGGTTGAGAATCAATACGGTTATCCACTCCTGGATAATCCAGAGTCTAAATATTCATAAGATTATTTAGGTAATTTTTTAGGTAATTTTTGTGGGAGGATTACGATTTAAACGATTGACAAATACGTTTTTAACAAAGCAACGCCACGCACACAAACTCAAACCAAGAGCCAAAAATCGCCAATTAACCGTTTTCCCAGTTAGGGTGTGCACCCTAAAGCAATTAAGTGACTTTGTCGCTTAGTCAATAACTTAAAGAGCATATAATAAAGAAATTTTCGATATATGTTAAATATTGACATATTGGTACGAATAGCGATATACTGGTGTATGATTGTCGATTATTATATGATTGATATATTGATTTTATTTTTATTACTATTTTCGTCTTTACTCCAGCTAACGCCAACTGACATCTTCAGTATAGCAGGATTTACCCCTGAGATATCTAAAGAGATCGTCAAGGTGGGGAGAGGGGAGTTTCTTGAGACTGGTCATAAAATCTCACCGCAAGTGTGAGATTTTATTACCAGTTCTCAAAGAATCTAACCTGGACGATCTCTTTAGAGCAGTGGGTCCTAAACTGTGCTCCACGGATCCGAAGGGATCCGCAGAGCAGTTCCTAGAGGATTCGTGGATTTTTTTGTAATGGTTACTTTGAATTTTACTTATTTTTTAAACAAAATCTAAATATCGTTACGGACTGGATGTCGCTCCCGACATGAGAATTCAGTTGTCTACAATCACTCCCAGAGGACATTGTGAGACTAAAAAACATCGCCATTCTTCACACTAGTAACCTATGAGGTACGATTGATTGTGTATTCAAATAGTGAGTTTATTATTCAATTATTTTTTGTGTCAGTGTGAAAAGGTTAAATTGTAAACACACAATAAATCAGTTCCAAGATATAAATTTTTAATTTTGGATACCTATCGTCCCGACACCCATATTTAAGTGATCTAGGATGTGAGGATCCGTGGTTATTTTTCGAAGCCAACAGGGGTCTGCGAGCAACAGAGTTTGGGAAACACTGCTTTAGAGAAGTCAGGGGCAATTTCTGTAAAATCTGACCACAAGTATGAGAAATAGAGGCATGAAAATATCCGCCAGGGCTGATATTTTGATGCTTCCATTTTGAAATATTATAGTAATAAAATGACGATAATAATTATAAAAGATAAAATTATGGTAATAATAACAATAATAATAAATTATTATCTTTATTATAATAATTTATGATGATAATAATAAATATATATCTGTATTAACAAATATCATTATTAATTGTATAGTCTCCCATTTTGGCTAGAATCCAATGTTAAAATAATAACAACCGTTCACGTGACGCATCCAGCAAAACATGACTTAAGAACCAGTTTTACTTGGTCATGGTCTTTATATTAGTTTATATCGCTCTGGCGAAGCTCCAAAGAATTCATGTATTTTTCTTTGTCCTTAACCACCTTAACCAGTTTTAACCACAAACATTTCCATCGCGGATCAGTGATGGAAATGTAATTTTTGAGCTGGGTATGAATCACTTCGAATGATTTTTTGGAACTAGAGGTAGGATATCAAGTACTTAATTTATTTCGTATGATGTGATCAATACACGAAGGAACCAGTTTTTTTCTTGCTTCCTTCGTGTATCGTGGCCGGGATATCCAACCAACCGGTTGGTTCGGCACCATCGTGATATCCAGCCCGAGGCGGGAATCGAACCCGCGACCTTTGGGTTGCCAGGCAGGTACTTTACCTACCCGGCTAGCCCGGTCGGCATATCAAGTACTGTCGATCACTTATCAATCACGTACTGTTTTAATTTTTCATTTTTCAGATTTTTGAACTAGTGGTATGGCGTACCCCGATATACCAACTCGTGACTTATATAGGACTACATCGACATGTAAGAAATTCTTGTTCTCTTTGAATTATTTTAAATAATTTAAATGGAATTTTTATAAGTCGGTGAGCTTTCAAGATTTTTTTAGTCGCCGGACCCTTTTGCGAACCAAAATTTCCGGGCGGAACTTCAATATCTTTAAAAATCAACAATAATCATTTTAAAAAAATTACGAAACATTTGAGAAGCCTGTGAGACCCTTTTGTGAAAACCAGACCATGGACCATAGGTTGAAAATAAACTATCATCAGCTATGCCATCGACATGTTCAAGACAATGGATCAGCGACTAATCATTTCTTTTAGTCAAACGGGTATAATGAGTTGGATTATTTAGAATAAAAGTCCAGGCAGCTAAAATCAAGAGGCAAACACGTACAGTGATGGGACATTTTTATGTCCCATCACTGTACGGAGTCCGTACATTGCGCTTATTCTGCGATAAAGAAATTTTGACTCTCACCCCATCCAAAAAGATTATTCTTAAAGACAAACATGGTTATGGTCTCCAGAACTATTATAGAAAAGGAACACCAATTACCACCAATTAAATGCGTCAAATTATGCTACAGTTATTTATTAAATTTCAAATTCTAGCCAGAATGGGAGACTATAAGAAGATACTTTGAAACTAGAAAAAATAAATGGAAACAGTATTGGCTGTACCAGAAATTACCGTTTTATCAAAAAATCATAGACAAAAGACTCTGACAGCCGCCGTTGTCACCTTGAACCTTTGCTTTCCCTCCACAACTCGCTCCCATAAAATAACTTGGTCAGGAGTGAAAAAGTTTAACCCTTTCTCAAGCACACTCATTGCAAAATTGTCCCATGCGTTAATTTTTAAATAGTTGGCAACCCTATTCACGCCTTGCAAGGTGATATGGATAATTGAAACCCTGTCAGTTAATCTCGAATAATCTTTCTGACCTGTGGATAGTCTATATTGCTCATACACACTGTGCTTGTTAACAATGAGTTCAAGGTTGACTACCTCCAAAGAATAAAAAAGATACGATATTAAGCAAGTGAAGGCGAACGCGTGCATACGCACACATTAAGGATGTCATATTCGCATTGCTGGCGTGTTTGTAATTTTTTGAAATAGTTGGTCAGAATAGAGCCGACTTTAGACATATGCATCTGATGCAGTGGTTTTCAACCGGGGTGCCACGGCACCTTAGGGCGCCGCAACAACATTCCAGGGGTGCCACGTAATTTGGGTTTAAGTTACTTAAACTTATTATTATTTTTTAATTTATATGTTTATTTCATTATAGAGAGATGTACAGTATCTTTTTAATTTTGTAGTCATCTATAATTGATGTTTACTTAGTACCTCTATATAAAGAATAAAATTATATACTGTATATATATATAATTTGTATTATGAAATGCAATTTTCATAATTATATTATTGTAATAAATATCATATAACATATATTTTTAATATTATATATATATATATATATATAGTAAAGAATAATTGTATTAAGAAGCTAATTAATATGGTGGTGGAATGTGCCTATACGAAAAAGAAGATAACATAGTTTATGGATCAGGGACACTGCATTAGCAAAACGTACCCTACAGCCATAATGTGTGTATATATAAAATATATTGTAAGTAGAAAGTGTGAAGATTTCGATTTAAACCTAATGAATATACACTGTGAGCGATATATGGTATGAAAAAGAGAAGAAGAAATAGACCTGAAATTAAAATGAAGATAAGAAGTGAAAAAGGCGACCAAAATAAGATAACATTGCGGTGTCTTTCACAATCTCAGTGTCATCAGAGGCCATCCACCACCGAAATTATGAAAAAGACAGCAATGTTCTTGCTTCTGTTTCCGACATGTTCTGTATGCTGAGGTGCACGTGAGCTGTTGCCACGTGTTGAGAAAGAAATTTTAAAAAAATTAAAATTTAAAATTTTAAATTTTAGACTCTTACCGCAAAATTTAAAAAAAATTTAAATTTCTTTCTCAACACGTGGCAACCGCTCACGTGCACCTCAGCATACAGAACATGTCGGAAACAGAAGCAAGAACATTGTTGTCTTTTTCATAATTTCGGTGGATGACCACTGAGATTGTGAAAGACACCGCGCCGACCGGGCTAGCCAGGTTGGTAAAGTGCCTGCCTGGCAACCCAAAGGTCGCGGGTTCGAATCCCGCCTCGGGCTTGGATCAAAGTACTGCAAAAACCTTGGGAGGTGCATTATGGCCACAGAAGCCGATGCGCCAACAACTACCAAAAAAAAAAAAAAAAAAAAGACACCGCAATGTTATCTTATTTTGGTCGCCTTTTCACTTCTTATCTTTATTTTAATTTCCGGGCTATTTCTTCTTTTTCATACCATATATCGCTCACAGTGTATATTCATTAGGTTTAAATCGAAATCTTCTTCACACTTTCTACTTACAATATATTCTATATACTGTATATATATATATATATATATATATATATATTGAAAAAATTGAGTAGGGGTGCCGCAAAATAAAATAAATTACTTGGGGGTGCCGTTATTAAAAAAAAGGTTGAAAACCACTGATCTAGTGCAACTTCATCCAAGGTAGATTCAAAAGGATGTGTGAAATGGAATAATCCCCTCCCCTCAAGATTATTCCAAAAGCATGTTTTTGCATTTTATGCTTTTGCATTATTTGTAAATAGAAGAGGTTTCACATTCTATTATCTCCTCTCCTCTCCTCTCAAGATCTAATTTTTGTTTTCTTGTGCTGTTATCCCTTCAAAATTTAAAGGCTGGATCCACTCTCGGCTGCATCGGGCTTCGTGCTATTAAAATTTTCACTAAAAGTCAATCTATTAAAGTAATATAAAAAAAATAACTGCGAACATTGCCTGTACGTGTTATCGGAAAAGTTCCTCTCCAATGCTCACATTTACTGGACGATTCTTCTTCGAGGTGGTTTGAGCAGCGTACAGATGAACGTCACTGTGATCTTCTCCTCTAGGGTATGATTCCTGTCCGTGAGAGAGAGAGAGAAAGTTTCAACACAACTGTTTTTGTTATAGGATAGAACTCTGCCACTGAAACAGTTGCTTCGAGCAACATCCGATGGTGGCCACATCGTTTTCTGCTGTTGGAATATTTCGCTTTCTCCTGATCTTAATCCTTATGACTTCTGATAATGGAAATATCTGAAGGATAGGTTTATCAAGGCAGTATTCAGTCTGGTTTACCTGAAGGAATGCGTCACAAGGCATGTTGCTAACATTTTCTAGGACATACTAAGGGAAACAGTTGACCATCTGCGGTTCCATCGCATTGAGTAATTTTATCTTAAAATATGTAGCTTCCTCACTGTATTCTAACTTTATTAAATAAATTGTGCTGTGTGTTTGCAGGTAACGCCAAATGCAACATGGTGCAGCTTTTTGGAAATATTTTTGTCCCTTTTGTTTCCACATAGTTTAGGCTATTCTATCTACCCTTTTATATATATTATTTTATTTTTTATATAATTATTTGTAATTAATCATGTAGCAAGTTATGTGCAGTTTTCCACGCAAGAATTTAAAATGAATTCACTGAATGAACATCAATTGACTGTTTAATAAATTTGCTTTTACAGATTTATAGGCAGATTTTTTTTAAATTATAGCTTTAATATTTTCAAAAACAGAACATTATTTTAATAATGATTTACACACCAGGATGCATAAATAAATAGCAAGTAATGCTGAAGATCTGCTACCTGCATACGAATAATAATAAAAAAAAATCATATTTGAAAACCTAAAAAAAAAATATGATTAAATACAGTATTAAATAAAATGCCAGATTGTACATTATTTTAGTAATCGAGACAAGGATAAAAGAGGATATTTAAAGCATTTAATTTTATTTCCGAAAGATTAATTTCTGAGACTTAATTGTAGAATTTCCTACACACACACGCATTCCCAGAAAGGTTTAGAATTTTTCTAAAATTTCCTCCGAGCACACTCGCAGAAACCGGAGCTATTCGCAAAATACTTTCAGTTGCTGCTAATGTGTTTTAACAGCAACTGAAACTTTGACCGGAACTATTCTGCGAATAGTTCCGGTCAGAGTCCGCATAAAGTTCCGGTCAAAGTCCTGCGAATAGTTCCGGTTTCTGAGAATGATTTGGTTGGTAACTTTGACCGGAAGTATTCTGCGAATAGTTCCGGTTTGTGGGCACTAAATAATTTCACCCATCTGACACTTTGGACAACCCTGGTATAGACAAGCGATGGTGCACCAATGGTACTTGTACAATTCTGTAGCACGTGCAGGAAATATATCGGCATGCGGACCCCAATAAATAGTTTATACTATAACAAAAGTATTTTTATTTAATAGCAAATTTGTTTTATGGTCAATTAATTATATATATCTAGAGGAAACTGAAAGTGTATTTGTGTGAAAAATTGTGCAGCAATAAAGTTGTCATTAGAAACGTACAACTATTTTCCTTTTCATAATATTAATAAAGACTTTTTAACTAATTTTAATCAGTTTTTTTATGTCCCATGAAAATTGTTATTTTTATTTCAGCTTATTTTTGGTAGGGGAGGCAGAAAAGGTCTCTAAACACTCCCTATTCCAAATTTGATTTTTTGGCGTGATTCGTGTTTGCTACCTATAGGCGGCCAAAGCGATGCAGTTTATAACCACTACCTATATAAACCAGCAAGAGTATCATTATATTTAAAAATAGAATGGGCTTAAGGATATATAGTCTAGTGGTTAATCCCACAATTGCTAAACACTGGGAATGTACGAGGCGTTGAAAAGTTGAAGAGGTTCTGTTGCTAACACGACCTGGCGACAATGGCCCAAAAATCTAAATCCTTTACTGAACATGACGTGTGAAAGTACATTTATCATTATTTGTAATTTTTCTAAAAGTGCACATTTTGATTCTCTGTTTTCGAAGCTTGCGAGCTTTTCCGACTGTTTGTGTATAATGATGTTTATCTGGCGTTGAATGTGGTTTCCTCGAGACCGTTGTAAAGCAGCCCAAAGTGGCATCGGCAGATAGAACGAAAGTACTTTGTTTTTTTCTGTAAGAAGAGCCAGAGAACGCCACTTGTGGATGCTTCTGATTACACCGTTCCGGGTGGGGTTAATGGAATACCGTGGTAGATGGAACTCAAGTGTTTCTTAATTTAAACCTCGCCGTAGGTGCAGGATATTCGACGATAAGAAACATTGCGACCAATGTGCGAATAGACGAAACATGCGTACTCCGGTGCATGTGGATGAATTTGTTATCGCACGAGGGTGGGAAAGAAAGATATGTCAGCAGTTTTGTCTTTGCTAGACATTCGCTGGAATCCTGGCGTCGAGCGACAACAGTGACATTGACGCTGGCCACACATACACACACCGACGTGCACGTTCTGTGACGCCACATCCATATGGAAAGCGACCCTGACACGGCGCGAGTCAGCGCATTACAATAGCACGTTCTGTGTGAGCCTCAAAGCGAACCTTCAGAAGGAGTAGAACAGTTTGTTGTGTAGCATTTACAGCAACAGCACCGCGGACTTGTCACCCTCCCCACGTTGTTTGTTACGTGGTAGCGAATGGCACTTCGTGACCCATCGAACTGAAACGGCTGAGTTCTTAAATGCGGATAACCGGAAAAGTTCCTTCAAGTGCTGGATACTCGTGCTACAGGTAAGAATAGGTGAACACCATTACTAGCAGTCATTAAGGTAGCCATCCTTGTCCACTGCGAATGATACCAGGGCGGGGATTTCAATTTTCCCCCTTTTTAAATAAGCTTATTCTTCTACCAGAAAATTTAAACTCATATGCCCCTTTTTATTTTTCCCTGCTTTTAATATTGCAAATTATGCTATTTATAATAACAAATGTCCACAATACTGAACAGATAAAATACAGATAACAGACACATTAAAGTTAAAAAAATTAAAAACAGTATTTTTTCATTTGTTCTTCTTATCCCTCTGACAGTGGTGAAACTATCATACTCTCAGGCCTGCCACTGCGGGGGCTCCGGATACTTTGGCATGGTTGTTAAAATCCAACAAGGAGGGGAGGGCAGAATTTATAGTTTCGCTACTGCCTTCCGATCTTTTTAAATATCCTTCTGGAGAAATCCAACTTCCGGTATCATGACACCACTACAACAATTTGTCGACATAAAATAAAGAAAACGTAGGTATCTTGGTAGAAGGACGGATTAATCACGTGTTTTCTTCGGATTAATGAGAATGATTAACATAATCGATCTAGGATTATGTTTGGAGACTCGAGGCACTGCCCTTCAAACGAGTTAGAAATTTAACCGAGGTTAAATATTTTATTTGAATTTCGAATGCCATCTTGTTTTTGACTCTTAAAAAATAAAAAGTTATAAGCTATACCTGTGCATGATTCTTAAGTAGACATTATCCTCCTCACCTATGACAAAGCATAAATTCGGCTACTAAAAATACCGTTAATCGTCCTGTCAGATAGAGGAACAAACAGAATTGCAAACCTTAATTGCAAGAAATGACATGCGAAAACCGAATAAGAGTTAAATTAGAAACTTCGTTAAATTGCTAAGTAGTAACAAATTAGTTTTAGGAATCAGAATTAATTCATTGTATTACCGAAATCTGGGGCCCCTGGTACACATTTTCTTTCGGAAGGTATGCTTTTTCTTCTCACCCCAAACATGTAAAAATAAATAAACATGCGGTGATTTAGTTTCATTTGAAGATACACCGAGATATGGCAGTCTTAGTAAACGTTTTTTGAGTACGGTGGCATTCAGAAGTATCAGAACGAGTAAAAGACTATTGAAAAATGTTTTAAGTAAAGGTTGTTTTACGAGGAACTTCGAAAATGCGTTGAGAGGGATGCGTGAATAAGCAGGTTGAATAGCCACGACTTTTGACTGACAGCGACAGGGGTACCACCTTTCGGCAAACTAAGCTGTTCCTTGTGTTTATAATGGAAAAATGGTGTATTATATTTTCTTTGTATTTTATTTAATTAGGCTTATTGTCATAACTTATTTTCTATGCTACGAAAGCAGAAATTTAAATACGTGTGATAAATATAAACTATAGCAATTTTTTTGTGAAGTGGCTGATTCGTAATAAATAAATAAAATATTAATATTAAAATTATATGAATGGCACTTCGGTGTCACGGTTTGTTGTTTTTATTTTTCAGGAAATAAAGCTGAATCAGAAAATAACTTTAATTGAAAACGATCTCGAATCATTATGTGAAGCTCCATTCCCCGCAGAATCCTACTAAATATTTGAGTAAGATATGAGACGCCATAGAAACAAAAGAATAATGATGAAATGGGTCAGAATTTAATGTAGAATTTACAGGCTTAATGAGGATTAATGCGAATAATCTTTACTTTACCTATGTTATCGAGTGAAAAGAAAACTGAAGAAATACTGGAAGAGCTATAATGCGAAATCCGCAATTGGCAAAAGCGGAATCCCCTTACTGTATATTATAATTATTATGCAGAGATTTATTTTATTACCCTTGCAGTAAATAGAAAACGTACGCAGTTTAATATTTCTTAGCTATTAGAAACACAATCAAAAATTATACAAGCAAAAATATATTTTATAATATATTTTTAAAACTGATATTAAAGGATAAAAATAAGCCTTTTGTTTCTACCGTGCTAGATGTTGCAACAGTGGAAGATGACGTGTACTTATTCACCGCAGGGTGACACAAAGTTCAGGTCACGGACATTAATGAGTAGTCGATGTCGCAAAATCTCAGAAAGTGGCTTGATCAACAAATAGAGCTCTGTTATCAGATGATTAGTAACCTCTGAAACTGCTATAAATACTAATGTACCACGGATCCCGCTCAACAAATATTTGCTTGTTCGATAAGAAACTACAAATACACTAATTTTGTTCATCAATAATATTAATACTTTGTACTTCGAGACATTTACACTCAACATCTTAACCGTGATATTACGTTAGAGCAGTGGTTCCCAAACTGTGCTCGCGGACCCCAAGGGATCTTCGATTGGTTCCCAGGGGATCCGTGAATAATTTCTGTAATGGCTACTTTGAATTTTACTCGTTTTTTAAAACAAAATCTAAATATCGTTACAGACCAGATGTCGCACCCAACATGAGAATTCAGTTGTCTACAATCACTCTCAACTTTAAAGAAGTTTGTGAGACGAAAAATCAACATCATTCTTAGTATGCTGTGACAGTTTATTTTTTAGTTATTTATTTTTTTTTTTTGTCAGTCTGAAAAAGGTACATTGTAAACATATAATAAATCAGTTCTGAGATATAAATTTTTAATTTTCGATATTTTAGATACCTATCGTCGGGACACCTCATATTTAAGTGAGCTAGGATGTGAGGATTCGTAATTTTTCGAAGACAAAAGGAGTCCGCAAGCAAAAAAGTTTGGGAAACAAGACGCAATAAATATCTTTTTTCACTACTCTATAATGTGAATATCCCTAAACTTATGTCAAATTGGCTGTTAACATAAATGCCTATTGCTTCCTTCCTTTTTGTCAGCGAAGGAAATAACAGTGGAAATACACGCATCACAGCGCACATATTGGTTTATATAACCGCACGTGCTGGCACATACATACTGACAATATTTCTCTACCGTGGGATGTCATTTACAAGGACACCCCATTAATTCGATGGAATGGCGCTTACACACACACACACGTAACGCCCACTTTCTCAAAGGGATCGCTTTGAAATCTGGTTGGAATAGCCTCTTAACAGCTAAATAAGCATGTCTCCTAAATTAAAAAAAAAAAAAAAGTTCCACTACAACTAATGGAACAAATGATGCACACATCTTAACAACAGTATTGATAGCATTCTCCGCATCTGAATGAAAAATTTCCTTGGAAAGTTCATTAAATACAA
Organism: Mastigoproctus giganteus; assembly: GCF_048544385.1. Classification (NCBI taxonomy): domain Eukaryota; kingdom Metazoa; phylum Arthropoda; class Arachnida; order Uropygi; family Thelyphonidae; genus Mastigoproctus; species Mastigoproctus giganteus. The sequence continues at coordinate 97,644,375 of NC_143578.1, read as the reverse complement.
GACCAGTGCGAAGGTATTAGGTAGCGCCAAAGGATGGTGCCCCCCCCCCTCCCTTTACAGTAGACAGGATGTCCAACAGTGTGGTTCTGTACGTCATTCGGCTGCAAAAATATGTCGACTATGTCACCTTCCGCCTCCACCCCCCCATCCACAAATAAATTTCAAAAATAAATATTGTAGATTAGTATGAATAATATTAATTGTCTAGCTGGCTAATATTGGTTTGTATATAGCTGGCAGTTTCTTAAATAGTTCATTCAATTTTACAACACCACGAATTTTTTGCTTTAGGCGACCCCCTAGCGGTTAAAAATGTCCTAATTAAAGAGAACCATGAAAGATATCGAAAACCGCAAATACAGAAAGTTTGTGAACCTTCTTTTGGCCCAATAGGCTGAAGACTTGTTCCAATTGTCGCGTTCATGCATCAGAAACACTATTATAAGGTATCAATTGGTATTTGTCACATTCATCTTCGCTCCCTAAGCTCCTCTAAAAAGATGAGAATACAGAGCTTCCTCTAAACTGCATCCTTAAGAAAGAATTTCCCTCTAAATATCATCTTCATATGATTTTAAATGCTGTAATATGATATAAAATGGTTTTAATATGATATCAAGACCGTATTTATTGGAGCGCAGTTGCTCCAGGGCCCTAAGCTCGTAGGTGAGAGAGAGAGAGAGAGGAAGGACCAATAACTGGTACCACTGATTAGAAAGTTTGAATCCTCATATCCCCACCTCTCATTCTCGGTCAGTCGGTTCTTAGTTCATTCTTTCCTACATTTGTTTCTAAATGTTATATTTTTTTTATGGAACCCGACCTTTTTTTTTTTTTTTTGTCTTTCAAGCAGAGCAAGTCTGTTTTGTGCAAATAACAAGGAGACCTCCCAAGAAACCTCCAGCTGAAGTACAGAGGCTAACATCCTCCACCGATACGTTTTCCTGCATAAGGCTACTTTTCTACAATTCGTCTTGTGCATAAAAGCAGAACATTTTTGAGGTTACTGATATATGCTCCATTCAGATATTCTTCATTCCTTTGCATTAATCCGGTAAGCCTACTAATTGCTCAATTCGGCATGACACTGCCATATACGACGACAGCGAGTATGTCATGCCGAATTGAGAATACAATAAAAACAGGTTAGTTCACATTTTTAAGACTGCTTCCAATGCAGACACGTCTGTCATTGCTGGATTAGAGACTCATCCACAAATAACGCCTTTTCGAGACCCTGCCAGCTTTTATGAGCCTCTTGCTGGCTACTTTAAGTACTCTCTTGTGGCCACGATGATGGTACGATTGCCCTGGTGTCCGTGAACGGCAGTATTGCAATGTCTTGTATCTCCGCATCACTTATTATTATCACTACAATAAAATTATTATCATTATTATTGCAATAAAATATTTTCCAAAGAACGTATCCTCGTTTATATTGTGTAAATTTCCTGATTGAAGTGAATTGCGGCAAATTCTCATGTTTAGTGTGAATATCAATTCTTGACATTCACTCCTAGAATTTTATAATATCCAATAACTTGAATTTTATCTGTTCCTCCTAATGTGATGGGTCTCCATCTTATTTTGCCTTGTATGCGAGTGTGTCATTTGACGTTTCCCAGAAAAAAGGTGGTACCGTATGTCGCAAATATAAGGGAGATTTGAAGGGGCAAGATACCATCAAAATAATATATAAAAATTTCATAATCCTTTGTTTTTCTATACCTTTTATATTTTTGATCTTACCCTTAATTATGAGTATTGTTTATGCACAAAATAACACGGAAGTATGAGAGTGAGTTATATAATACGCTGGGGAAAAATTATAGACCTTGAGCCCATTATAGAAATATTCCCATGGAGGAATATTTTCTCTCATTTCTATTTACTTTAATAAATCTTTCTGTGCCGTATAACTTTTATAAATTTTTACTGCCTTAAAAGGTTTGACGAACAATTGGAATTTTGTCTTGGGGATAAATTTAAATTATGAAGTGGGAAAACTTAAAATAATTTCAGAAGCAGCAGTTAACTTTAATTTGTTCTGTAATCATCCAAAACGCTTTGTAAATACTGTTTATTACCAAGGAAATAAACACATCCTATTGGCAGTCTGGATTCAGGAAACATGCTGACATTTTATAGTCTGAGCATGATTACTTCCTCCTTGACGCTTTATATATATATTGTTTTGTCTGTGTCGTGTAATAAGCGAAAATCGGGAACTCCCTGAATTGCGCAAGGTGAAATCACTGTTTTTAATCGGATATTGAATGAAGTGGGGAAGATGTTTATCTTCCCCACTTCATTCAAATCGCGGAGGGAAATCCCTATTCTTTCCGCCTCGATTCAAGAAGACCAGAAAATCTTCCAGTCGTCGACGGAAATTGAACCAGGGCCTCTCCAAACAAGTGAGAAGTACTTTTTAAGTGTGAGTCGAGTAGCAAAAGTTTGGGAATCACAGGTGTCTCATAATAGCAAATCACCTTGATGGTGTCATGATACTAAAAAACACTAAATGATCCTGAAGAAGAGATAATAATAGTAAAAGCGAGTGTGTAACGAGAGAATAGATATCAGCAAATGTGCGCCCAAAAATAGTTGAGAAGCACTCCCCTATCAGATGTAACTAAACAAGAAGCTGCTCTCACATTTCAAACGATTTGCTAGTTTGGAACTTTGGAAAAACTAAGGAATCTGCGCCGGGATATCGAAAAACAGTTATTATTTATATGGGCATTAGCATCTAAGGCTATATTGTGCTGGTGTACAAGTGTGTTTTACTAGCCATTTGTATACTGAAACACTGGAGGAAATCGAGGATGGATCCGACTCCCTCCTCTTGCGATTGGCTAACTAAAGCCCCGATTGGGGTCTTTAAGAATTCCTCCGAGACCTCTTCAAACGAGTGGCAAGTGGCGAAACCACTATTCTGTCACGGAGTGCCGAAAATCAGTGAGCGATTTTGGAGCTGAATTGTGACACAACGATTAATTATGTTTTAATGCAAAACAGAAGAAACTACATTGTCAAATGAGATATAGATTAATATACTCTCATATGTTATTAATTAGAATGACATTTCTCTTTCACTAAAATGTATGTGTAAGGAGAAGGGGTGTTTGAAAAGACTGAGGTTGCACCTGCTATTTCAAATTAGAACGTGTCCAGAGTAGTTTATTTTCGAAATATCAGTCTACACATATTGAGTACTGAATAAGTTATCTATCTCCGACGGCCATTAGTGTCTCTCGTTCCAGATAAAAGTATGAAGGCTAGCGTTATCCACTCAAAAACGCCGTTCCGGTCTTTAGGTATACTTTTTATAAATTAAATTAAAAGCGTTCCGGTTTTTAAACTTCAAAAGAAAAGGTTTGTCGAAATGTCGAGACAGTCATTGTTTATTACAAGTTCCAACACATTCATAATGAAAACTGATATAAAAGATCTACGCACGTTGGATAAAAAGAATAAAAAATAAAATAAATAACAATAATACATATATATTATTTATTTTTATTTTATTTTACGCATTAGTTTTCGAGGTAATATACTCTCACTATTAAATTGCGTATTTAGGCACACATATCATTAATGAGTACTGTATGAGCGTAATCCACCTGTATAAATCTATATCCGCATGTATAAGAAATAAATAAAGAAAGAAATATATAGCGTAGAAACGATACCGTAAAGCCTGCAATAATAACAGGTGATTATTATTCCTAGGTGCTACTGTATTTATTATTATTTATTTATTTTTCATTTTTGATATGTAAACATCTTTGGCGGCATCGACTAAATTTCGGACAGTAGTAAAATCAATTTGTCACGATTTTGCGACGCGGAAATGACGTCATTTTCGTTGCATAACAAGCAGAAGTAAGTCGGGAGGGGAGATTGCGAAAGGATCATGGGTGGTGATATTGGATGTGCTCAGGGCTGGCATAAACCAGCTGGTTGCGGAAACACGTTTATGATTCGGGACATACCACTCAGGTGGCTTTGGGCTAGCCATTGCCACCCGTGGCAGAAGAGCCGAATTTAAACTTGTTGTGGCCCTAAGCCATAATATGTATGAGGCCCTTCTCGCTTACCGTTCACCTGTGACAATATTATACTTGAATGTGCAAAGAGTTGGCATAAACCAGCTCTGAGCATGTCCAAGATCATTACATTTACATGCGCTTCAGCCTTACCAGAACGCCTGCATGTAATGTAGGCGTTCCAGTACCCATCTGTATTACTGAACCGGTTGTTTATTTCCATCAAGAGGCGAATCATAAATGTTTTTCTGCAATCAGCTGGGCCAGTCAAGAATATTTGAATCGGTTCGCGATTGGGAGATAACAGGCTTCAAATTACATGTACGAGTAGAATCTTTTGCTTGCCATTGGTCATTCTCATTAAGTTGCAGAATTCCTCATTGGTCATCATGTTTTCGCGTTTCTTTGCAATTGCACTGAGTTGGTTGAGCTTGGCGAGCTTTAGATCCTCATTCATTTCGCTGTTTGGATGATTGTAACAATACAAGTACTTGTAAATGGTACAATCAAATGGGTAATTAGGCTATTGGCCTAACCTGTTCCAAACGTTGATTCGGTAGAGTAAGCAGCGGGCGTGTGTATCCTATTTATCACTAACATTGATTTGGTAGAGTAAGTAGCGGGCGTGAGCATAAATTACATCGTTTATGATTTCGGTTCTAGCTGTTCGAAAATTTAGTAGGTGTCGTCAAAGATGTTTACACGTAAAACATCTTTCGTGCGCTACACACACACGATTTTTTTTTACTATTGTTCACCCTAAATCCAGAGCTCTGGTGTTTCTGCACAGTAGGAGGATGATACGCCACTGACGATGTGGCCAAACATTGCCTTTAGCGTCAAAAGGGAGGAACAGCATGTGGAAAAATACGTATTCATTTTTGTTACTGTTACTGCCATTTACATAATTAGGCCACAAACTTATCATCATCGTTGAAAATAAATGTTTATGCTGCATAAGGACACACAGGATCAGATTTTTTATGATAGAGAGAGAAGTGGTGGGGGGGAATATCGTTTTTTGATTTCATATGGATTCGAATAACGCAACTTTTGCTCATATGACTTATTCAAATTCAGACCAAACAAAAATCATCAATACAGCATATCAATAGGAAACTGATTCCAAAAGTTTATTATTATTATCAGTTTATTAAACCTTCTGTTTTGCCATTACTAACTGCTGTATAGGCAAAGAGGGCTTATTGATGATAACCGTAAGTGTACAATGTTTCTTATGTTTATGTAAATTATACTGGTTTCTATAATTAGCTATTAATAGATAATTATGATTAATTCACCTAACACCATTAACGAATGAAAATAAACGAATTTAATAATAATAATCCTTTTATCGTGTGTTAAAAAATAGTGGAGGGGAAAACAGCTAGTAAAATGAACTTTTTATTTGAAGATAAAGCACTCAAACGTACGTTGGTTTTATTATATTTATTTCCGATTTGGAAATGTGTACCTAATAGAGCCAACGTTTCGTGGTATTTTCTTACCACTTCATCAGTGACATCTGTCTTTTCAATATCACTTAAATCGCAAGAAGTTATTATAAACGTTTAGAACACATACACAAGACCACATGAAATTTGTCTCCATTTACATATTTCCAAATCGGAAATAAATATAATTAAACCAACGTACATTTGAGTGCTTTATTATCTTCAAATAACACAGTTTACCTACGCTCAAGGAATATCTAAAGTAAACTTTTATTGAATAATATCTATTCCAATAATGTCAAAACTGTCTAGTAAATTCGCAAAATCTTAAGAATGAACTTACTCTTCTGGAACAATTGCTGTTATAGATTGACAAAGACTTCTTCAAAAAACTGACGGTTTGGCTAAAATATAATCGGGAAGTCTGTCATATGAAAGGAAAGCTATTTTCTAAGCATGTTGCGCGTCCCCCGTCATGCACGGGACTATTACAAGCGAAACATGTGTTAGTGAAAAGAGAAAAAGTGAAAAAAAATATATATAAAATAAAAAAAGACAAAAAAAAAAGTTTAACTTTGACGGACCGCCTGTTTGAGTGAAACAGATAGGGTTACTCGAAATGTAGACAAATGGATGAAAATAGAACGTGGGCTTCGTGAAAGAACCCTTTTTAGATTGCTTCGACGCCTTCTCACATTCCCATATAGTTTCAGATATTAAGGAGAAAACATATTACGCGATTTTTTATATTATTTATTTATTTATTTATTTTAGAACTTAAATAAGGAACTATAGAGAAAACCGCAAGAATACGAGACAAGTTAGGAAACGTTCGTAGTGCGTTACATTTTAGGAGCGTTTTTTTTTTTTTTTTACATCGAAATTTCATCTTCTGTGATTAATAGAAGTGAAAATTAAATAACTAATTATCTGGTTGCCAATTAATGATTAAATTAATTAATTAATAATATATTACAGTAACTTTTTACACCACTGTACATGCCTCAGCATAATGTTCGCTCAACTTTTTGTAATGCACTTTATTTCTTTAAGGATTTTTATTAAAAATTAAAATACAGCAGGTATTTTACGCTCTATGATTTATGTTTCTGCTGTGATTAATATAATAATTAGTGATTTATATATTTAGTAAACTGATAACAAAAGAACGAACTCCTCAAAATGCAACGACTTCTATTCGCGAACCGAGACCATTTCGTTTCTACTCATCTGCCGTTGTTGCCCATTCATTTCTTCAAGCAGCGCACGGCAACAAGCTTAATATCCTGTTATAATACGTGCCTATGTGGATAGTCTATATAGTAGGAAAGTGAAGCATGAAAAAAAGAAATAATAATTGCCTGATTTCTATTTATCTGATTTTAATGAAATCGGGGATGGACAAATCTTTCTAAAATATCAATATGAAATTTAATGAAAACCTGTACATTGGGAATGTGTTATTACATGAAGACAGACGAACAGATATAGCAAAGCCAATACTCGCTTTAGGCGTATATATATGTAAACGCGTTTTGAAAAAGTATAAAAATTGCAAATTTTCTTAAAGTGCCGAGTGGAGAACACTTGAATCCATTCCTGCTTCTCGTTTCAAGTTGGGAGAGGAAATTATTTAAATCGCATAACAGGGAGTGATGTGATGCCGGTGTCCACATCTGGGACAAACTGAGTTTTAAAACCTAAAATCCGGATAATTAGGGAGGGGAAAAAAAGAAAAACGAACCAGGACAACGAGAACATCGCCATGTTTAGTTAATATATGCTCTAAAAATGCATGTTTAGGTAATGTATGATTTAAAAATGAAATTTTTAGATCATATACGTGGGAGTATCAAAAAGTTCGTACCATTACCTAGAAATAATAGCCCTAGAAAGGTGAAGCTTCACAGGATCTTTAATCGTTTTCTGTGTACTCTCCATGTATAGTAACACATTTCTCCCATCTATGGATCCGTTGTTTAATGCCTTGATCATAGAAGTCAGCACTTTTTGCCTGAACCACGATTCCACTTATTGAATGGTGGGGAGGAGGTGTGCGTCCACTGCTTTGACATGTCTTTAGTCTCTGGGTTATACTGGTACACCCAGCATTCGTCATTTGTCACCAACCGATCAAGAAAGTTCTCAACATCCGCATTACACAAATCCAACAGTTGGCGAGAACATTGCATTCGACATTGCTTCTGCAAAGGCGTCAGCAATCTTGGAACCCATCGTGCGGAGACCTTAGACATTTGCAGATGGTCATTTAAAATGCTGTGGGCAGACCCATAATTAATTCCCACTGCATTTGCGATGAAATGAATAGTCACATGCCTGTCGCTCATCACTAGCTGCTCAACTTTTGCAACCGTCTCACTGTCTGTGGATGTTGATGGCCTTCCTTCTCTTGGCTCGTCAAAGACACTTGTACGACCGCACTGGAACTCCCGTTTCTACTTTTTTACAGTGTCACAGGAATGACAATTCTGCCCATACACAGCTTTCATTTCTTCCTCAATTTTCTGAGTTTTCTTTCCCTGCAAATGCAGGAACTTGATCATTGCTCGATACTCCACTTTGTCAACCACAGAGTCCTTCCTGATTCCGGGCTCCACCTCTGGTGTACGATTACCTACGGGAAATGAAATTTCACATGTTAGTTATTGAATATGTAGACAACTTATATTAAAAACGGCATCTTCCTACTGATGTTTTATCTAGGTCAGGGTACTACGTTTTGATACCCCCTCGTATTACCTAAACATGCATTACCTTTTACCGATTTAATATATTATCTTTTGTATTCGCCGAGTTTTGAAAATCGGTGCAAATAGCAACTCGTAATTAATGTTCATACTTATAAAAAGTGATAGTGTGAGCAACCATTGGGATTTTCTTGACTTTTAGTTATCAGTTAAGACTGAGAGAGAGAGAGAGAGAGAGAAACACCAGTAAATAAATGAAATGGAAATAGGTTTGGGGTACTAATTAGCTTCTTGCTAATTAAAGGTAAAATCAGGACGATTAGTATAAGTACGGTTGCTGCTTTGACTATGTAGACTTGAGTCACTGAACCCTGCATCAAGACATTTCGTCACTTTCTGCAGCCACCGGATGTACAGAGAAAACTCGGGAAGGATGACGAGTTTTCGTGCTCTGAGTCACCATTCCACATTACTGCAAGGCTCCATTCTCGAAGCATTCCAGAAAAAAAATTTTCGGCGACCTGTGGGCTGCATTTCATTCACACTCTCAATGAAAGGGCGTGTGCACGGTTGTATTGTTAAGTAGAAGACGAGTAGGTCGAGTATGTTGGGAGGAATGCCACGATTCCTTTCGCGTTTGTTGTGTGTTTAGATAAAGCGGATGTTTTTAGATTGCGCAAAGTCCAGCTGATATTTGTTCTCAGTTAATATGTCGTATACTCGTACATTATAAAGTTTCCAGGACGGTAAAATGGTGAAGCATGATGTCGATAGAAGAGAGAGAAAAAAAAAAAAAGAAAAGTGGAAACAGAGCTTTCTGTGTCTTTTTGCTTTTATATGCAAGACAGGATTACCGAGACGCAATTGCTTCGGTTGCCTCAGTCACGGGAAATTTCGAATCAATAAAGATTACTGTTAGTTCGGGAACCTCCCACGATCTTATTTTAAGGTCTCTAAAAATATTTTCACTAGGTCATAAGACCACTTAAATCTGATGCTACTGACTGAGAGTTGCATAATTTAGTTCCACTCATTAAAACGTGCACAAGTTGTGGAATTGATATCAAGGACCGGAAAATAACGATTGCAAAGTATAATTTTGATAGATTGCACATAAAAATAAAATCGTACCTAAAATATACATTACACCAAAAATTTACATGAAAGTTTCTGCAAGTATTACGAAATTAGTTTATATATTAATATTATATACTTTTTACTACTTTTATTTTGTATAAGGGTTGAGATATACGTTTTAAAACATTGTGATAAGTCGATCTTGAGACTTATTTATTTTTAAAGTAGCTCTAATGGGGAAAAGGTTGTCGGCCCTTGCACATGAAGACATCTATGATTGTATCATCATCGCATTTTTCTTTTCTTCTTTCTCCCCATGTGTACAATATAGCTATATATTATGGTTATTGCATTCTAGAAGATTGGAATATGGATTTAAATAGTTGAATCTGGAGCAGGAGAACAACAGCGTCAAAAACAAGTAATACATATTGCATAGTAGGCCACCGTAGCCGCGTGGTCAGGCGCGAGGGTGTCTAAGTACACGTGCTTTGAATGACCGTGGTTCAAGCCGCGACTGCTAAATACGGTGCTGTTCCTCGTATTCTCTGTATATTGTGAACTTCCCTGACCGTGTGGTCGTCTTGGAGTATAAACAAAAAAATTAAATTAAAATACAATATAGAGAATCAGAATTATATAAATAGATCTTAACTGTAAAAAAAAGTAAAGATTTTAAAAATCAGTGAGAGAGATTGGCACCCACGACATCTCCAGAGTTCTGACAGACCCTCAAGCAGAAGGAAGGAAACACCCACCGTTACACCCAATGGCGCTCTAAGCTCAGTAACCTCAACTTCCTCGAAAACCTCTTCCCAGCCAATACAATTCCACTGTGCATCATGCTCCGCCTGGATGTCAACAAGATGTGCAACTCCAAGAAATACAGAGCCCAAGGCTTGTCACAAATATTGCAACTCATCCAGTTCTAATTACAACCTACCATTGAGGATTTTTTCCCCTAATGGTTAACTGTGATGCAATTCTATGTGATCTATTTTATACAATGTATGTATAACTCAACTATACAATACTCAACTATACAATTTTTAATTTTCAATTCTATATATTAATTTTAGTCGAAATAGCCATGAAACCTGTAACCCTCCTAGCTCAATTGCTGTACAGGAGTTAAAACTGAATATATAATAAAAATAATATTCCAGTTAAATAATATATAAATAAATAAATTTTATATTTATTGAAAGATTCGTTTAGCGTAATTAATTTTGAATTTATCCTCTCCCTTTGGAACTTAATACACTGAGCTCTTATGCCACTGGAACCATGTCTGAAATTATATTTCGTACATCTATCGTGTATCTTCTGAATTTCAAAAAATCTTCGTAACAAGAAGTCGCAGGAAGTCCAAAAAGTAATGGAAAAGGGAAGACTAAAAGGATATGTTTCTTGGCCGAAAAACTGTGGAATTTTCCACGACAGTTTGCATGCATTTCAATCTTGAAAACAATCTGAATGATTGGCTATTGTTAACGCATCTCTGCAAAAGTTGTTTGTATCATATCATATGCTGCCAAAGCTGTTTAATTGAGCTTAAAACAAAACTCAAAAGTTTGTTCTTTGAAATTGTTCACTTAAAAGAATCGCAGAAAATGTTGTACACAACTTCACGTACACAGAAGAGAAGCCTTTGGAAGAGAAGCTTAAGTAGGCATATTATAATAATTTAGCTAATGCAGTAGTTTTTCCAGGATATTATTTGGCTAAATTTCTTCCTAGCTAACACAGTGGAATTCAAATATTATAAGAGACCAACTTTCTGTAGCTTCCTATTGTGTATATTGATTGGGAGACATTTTTAGACTTCTGAAATTGATGGCGTGTCCCACAATTATACCGGCATCCTAGTCTTTCACCTGCGTACAGCGACTTTCGATAAACACTTGGCTACCTCATGTAAATACCGTACATGCAAAACTAGCAGGCTGCTTTCAATAACTCTGTCGTGTCTTTGACAATATTTAATGCCAAAACGACAACGGATTTAGATTTATGTGGTGCTCTAATGAAAGATATCTACCAGAATCTCCATATATTATTGAAATTTTAACCCGTTCTTAGTGCCACTAATGCCATAAAAGGTGACTGCTTCCGAAGCCAACTACCATAATATTGTATTACATTATCAAACTTCACATAGTTGTCTAATTCCTGTGAAATGCCATAAAGTTAGGTAGAACTGTGCCTGTTTCCTAGGAAATATGTACAGGAAGGCTGCAGAAAACATTTAAGTTCCCGTCTGCTTTTAGATACTGTATTCCGGAAGAAGCTGTAAGGTGAAATCCAGGAAATTGAATGTCAAGGTTTCGTTTCTTCTAACCTAAGAGTAAACTAAGAAGCCTAATTGAAGAAACGATTGCTCTTTTCTTTTTTTTTTTCATTTTGGTTTCCTTAGAGTTTGAAAACCAGCTTTTTCGCGTGTCCTGTCTATTTGGCAATAAATTTCAATGATCAAAACCGTAGGACGGTGATAAAGCATCGTACCATCTTTTTGAGGAGAAAAAGCAGTATGTACTGGAACTTAAGAACAAGTTTGAGCTTCTGCAGACTGCTCAGGACCAAGATATGGACGAGGAATATTACAACTTTCTGAAAGTGATAAAGCCCAAGAAACCTATAGGGAAACAGAAATCCAAAGAAGAAAAAATTAGTCAAGAAACACTTGTCATGATGAACCAAAGACGACAAATGAAGAGCAAGAAAAACACTGACAGGGAGAAAATTGAGTATACTGAGTTATGCAAAGCCATTAGAAAGAGACTCAGAGAGGACATAAGAAGATTTAACACAAGAAAAGTAGAACAAGCATTAAGGGAAAACAAAGGATTTAAATCAGCAGCCATGAGCAGTAATACAGAAAGACAAATGATACTGAAACTGAAGAATAGCGATGGTGTAATTATAAACAGCAGAGAAGGCATAATTCAAATAGCAGAAGACTACTATAGGGAATTATACAAGCAGCGAGGGAATGATACCAGCAGTGGGGAAAATGGATTGCAAAGTAGCAACACATACGACATACCCGATATTCTTCCTGATGAGGTAGAACATGCATTGAAGAAAATGAAGAATCGGAAAGCCCCGGGGGAAGATGAAGTTACTGTAGAGTTGTTAAAATTTGGAGGAAGAGACATAACACAAAAACTGGCAAGGCTCTTCACAAAGTGCATTAGAAAAGGTGTGATGCCTAAGCAGTGGAATAATGCAATCATAGTTTTGCTGCATAAGAAAGGAGATAAATCAGAAATTGGAAATTATAGACCAATTAGCTTGTTATCCCATATCTACAAGTTGTTCACAAAGGTCATTACTAACAGATTAGAAAGAATACTTGATGAGAATCAACCGAAAGAGCAAGCTGGCTTTAGGACAGGATTCTCAACTATGGATCACCTTCACGTAATATCACAGCTAATGGAGAAAGCAAATAAATATAAAACACCATTATGCCTGGCATTTGTGGATTATGAAAAGGCATTTGACTCCATACAGCATAAGGCAATGTTTCGGGCACTGGAAAGACAAGGCATAGATACTCCATATATTATGATTTTGAAGAAAATATATGAGAGTGCTACATCCTTTATTAGACTAGACAAAGACAGTAGGAAATTTAAAATCGAGAAAGGAGTTCGACAAGGAGACACAATATCTCCGAAGCTGTTTACTGCTGCCCTTGAGGAAGCTTTCAGAAGATTAGACTGGTCGCAGAAAGGAGTCAATGTGAACGGAGAGTACCTAAACCATTTACGATTTGCAGATGACATTGTGGTCATAAGCCACGATCCCAAAGAATTAGAGGAAAATCTTAATCAGTTATGCACAGTTAGCAAGGATTTTGGACTAAAGATGAATATGGCTAAAACAAAAGTAATGATGAACAAGTATGCCACGGAAAGGGAAATAATGATTGAAGGAGCAGTAATTGAAAAGGTGGAGTCATATACTTATCTGGGACAAGTTATTAGCTGTAATAATGATAAATGGATGGAAGTCAAGAGAAGAATAAATTTTGGATGGATAGCATTCAGGAAATACAATCACATACTGAAGAGCAATATCCCAGTTTGTCTGAAACGTAAAATAATGAATCAATGTATACTCCCCACCATGACTTATGGAAGTGAAACTTGGGCACTCACCAAAAGAATGGAAGAGAAGCTAAGAACTACACAGCGAAGAATGGAACGAATTATATTGGGAATCAGACTGTTAGATAAGAAGAGAAACACATGGATTAGGCAGCAAACTCAAGTAAAGGACATTCTTATCAAAACTAAAGAACTAAAATGGTCTTGGGCAGGACACATAGCTCGAAGACATGATGACAGATGGACTAAGAAAATAACAGAATAGTACCCAAGAGGAGCTAGAAGAAAACCTGGAAGAAAAGGCGGAGATGGATAGATGAAATTCATGAGTTTTTGAGTAGTAAATGGATGGCCAGTGCTCAAAACAGAAGGAACTGGAAAGTTGCTGGAGAGGCCTTCATCCTGCAGTGGATTGAAAATGGCTGATGATGATGATGACCATCTTTTACAAATCCTTCCCTCTTTTTTTTTTTTTTTTTTTTTTATGAAAACCTCAAACACAAAAGGTATTAGAACCTATAGTACTTAGTACCGTGCATGGGTTGAAGGTTGAGAAGATGAAAGAAGATTGACGTTAGACTTCAATTTCTGTAGATTGTAATTTTCAGGAAATACAGAGGTTGTTCCAGAAAACGGAAGTTAAAGGAATAAATGAGGAAGAAGAAAAGTTGTTTCTGCGAATTTGAAGTTGGACAGTAGAAGGATGGTGACTGGTTGCGACACGTGTTTGGACTGCTTTGGAAGAGAGATAGAGAGAGAATTATAGAGGGCAAGTCAGAAGAACAGTGCTCATAGAAGTATCTATTCTGCAGAAAAAGCATGCAGCAGAAACAAAACGCTTATGAGACAACAAGTGGGGAGACTTTGTAAGAGATGGGTCACTTAATTAACCTAACTGCCCTCTTTTGATTGGAATCTAGAAGCCTGGGAGAAGTTATGGGGGTACCGAGATGCAGGAACAATATTTCACGTCGGGGCAATTTTGAGATTTATTACAGAGTGAGTAGTTGCCTAGCATAAAAAACAGAAAAAAAAAAAACAGTTTTTTTTTTTTTTTCGAATTGTAGAGGAAGCAATATTTGTGATATGTTTACGCCAAGGGAGATTAGAAGTCAGGGTAATCCCTAATGAAGATATGTGAACTTGCAGAAATCGTAGTATCGTCGAAGATAAGCATAGGAGCAGAAGAATCCGTTTTTGGGATATATGACAGAACTGAGTTTTAAAAGAATTGATATCGATAAGTTGGCCTCACTGGAGAATTACCTGGATATCAGCATTTAAGGAATTAGTAGTGGATATTCGAGAAGTTGAAGCTGTTTATGCAGGACAAGGTTACTCCAATTGGAAGGTGAAATGCAATATGTTATTATCAGCAAAACTATGCATAGATTTTTCAGTCAATAATGTAAGAAGGTTATTAATATACAAGAGGAAAAGAGTAGGATAAAGAACTGAACCATGGGGAACACCCGCATTAGTGGAGAAGTTGGAAGATAGAGAGCTGTCTAACATCACCGTAATATCTAGTTTTCTCTCTCTCTCTCTCTCTCTCTGACCACTCACTGGTCACAGAGAAAACTGGATACCAAATTACACCTTTGTGTCAAATACGATCAAAAACCATAAAAATGTAATGAGCAACTGTTTGAGTTTTACGAAACCTTTCCATTGGATTTGTCCAAAAATAGGTAACAGCCAATACATGAGCAGTGCATTGACACTGACAGCGATAGTTCCATATTGGCAATAATTGATCAGATGGTAGGTTTCAAGATAGTTTAGGAGTGGCGCTTAATGGATTTCTCTATTACTTTAGAAAGAGTAGAAGTAAGTTTAATGAGACAATAATTGGATTGGAGGGATTTGTCATCCTTTTTAAGAACTGGTTGAATACGATCAAATTTTAAATCAGAAGGAAAAAACACCAGTGGAATAAAAAAGTGCAAAAAGACAACAAGGAACAGGAGTAAGCACAGATTTTGGCCGGAAAACTGGGAATATCTGAGTGAACATATGCACAGAAGTGAAAGGAATTGTACAGCAGACTGTAATTATTGGAAATGGACATCATTGAGATTGGAACTGAGACCAAGTACATTTGTGAAATGAATCAGGAAATTTTTTTGGAAATTTAGATCTTTTCGCATATAAGTTTGTTCTATTAGTTTGACTATTCATGATGCACTCAGTAATAAGAAAAGGAGGAGAGGACATGTTGTTTGAAGAAATGAAATTTTTGGATATGGCTTACACACGGCAAAAACATTCCCAGCTTCTTGACATAATGTGGCCTCAATAATAACCCCCACCATCCGCATACACGCTACTCGGACTCTCTCCAGCTGCTATCTGAGAGAGAGAGTAGAGGCAGTAAAATTATACACTAGTTGATCCTAGAGAGTTACCAATAGGTCTGGTCCAGTGAACTAACTAGATGTCGGCCTGCAAACACCGTTTAGAGTTGTACTCTAAGGAAGATTGGATCTCGCTATGATGCCCATCATAACCTCAAAAGACATCAATCATACTGCAGGACGAAAGAGGTGGAGATTGCCAGAGGTTTGTTCTGCAGGCTAAACATGGGTTTCCCCACTCCATGCAAAGTTAGCAACTTTGCTAACTTTGCTTGGAGAAATGAAATCACCCTTTATTAACTAATAGCCATTCTTATACCTGTTTCGCCATTCTTACACCTATTTCAACGGTTTTCCCCCCTTAAATAAATATCTATCCTACCATAAATAAATAGATAAATAAGGCAATTATTTTGCATGAACCAATGGGACTACGCTTAAAATTCACTAGTGAACGGTCAGTGCTTTTGCACCATGTTTTGTTCGTAGTGGACTGTACAAGTCTATAATTGGCATCGTTTTAATTGTATCTCATATTGTGAATCAACCTTTGCAACGAGTTTCCGATGTATTGCACTGCTTTCAATAAGTAACGCTTCACCAGTGGAGTAGACTAATGTTGCTTATTCTCGGCAGATACCGCCACCCAGATGTCACCATTTCGAAGCTTGTTGGCTTACTCATCGGTGGGTGGGCAGGTACCATGTTGTTGAAATAGTGAGAACCCAGTTATGAAGTATAAGTCCACAATATGAGAGATGCCTGATGGTGTGTAATAGTATAAACTGAGGCAATTATTTTGCATGAAGCAATGGGACTACGCTTAATAATAATAATTGGATAAATGTAATACATTGGTAAGCGGAAAATTCCTTTCACGGTAGTAGATGCCGGGGGACCGACATATACCGAAATCGGAGATAAGTAATCGAAATGAAAATGGTTAATGTAATTTAATGTAAGTTTTCAGTAACTACACGCTTGAGTCCTGGCGGTTTTTGTACTACAAAATGTTCAGTTTAACTCTACGAACGTTGTAATCGTGGTATAGTTCAGATTCTATATTCTGTACACTTCAGAATTAATCATGGTCAACATTAAACTTGAATTTAAAAACGAGTTAACATTTTTATATAAAAATGTTAATTGACACATAAACCGCGTGATCGAAACTGCATATTTTCATACTCTTTGTGATTTGAGAAGGTTCAGATTTAGCAGCAGTGGAGGAATGAGTGGAAATTATGCAAAGTACTCCATATGGGTAGAAGTAACCCCAAAGAAATGTTCCAACTATGTGTTAAATTTGGATGTGTAGAATGAAATTTTTTTTTTTTTTTTTTCTTTTGGCTGATTCTGTATAAGCTTGCTTTCTTGCATCATTTGCCTCTACTAATGCTAATGCTAAGTTCGTATGCATTTAAGAGGATTAGTTAGGCAACAGCACCCCCACAGATTAGTAAGTACAGATAGTCAACTTCCACAAAGTTTTCAGCGGCTCGCTTGACAACTTAGCGAAATGTTCATTTATTTTGTGTGTACTTAAGGGACGGTCATATACTGTATTTTGCGAATATGAATAAATTACATCGACTATTTTTGAAACATTGACTATTTCTTTGGAATAGCCGGGGCCAATTGATGTGGTGGGATTAAAAGATTAGCTAAGTATAAGAAGAGGAAAAACAAATTGCACAGCTGCAGTCTGTAGTTCACTGTAGATGAATTCGCAAACCAGGCTGCAGCAATTTCTGTAGTGCGCTGCGGAATTTTCTGTGGCACGCTATGGTGGCTACACGGTGAATTTTTGAATTGCAGGGTTCTCGTAATGCAATTTCAGTAACCTAACCTTAATTTGTCTTCGCGAGTAGCACAGTGGTATCATTACCGGCTTTCCACACCGGGTGGAAAAGGCCCGAGTTCGAATCCCGTCAATGACGCGAGGAACTTCTATGAACGTTTTCACTCCATGGCTGAGTTAGTCGGTCTCAGGCGTAGATAGCAAGGTATTTCCCCCTCCAGAAAACTTGGGTTTTTCGTCCAACAACAGGCAAATTGACCAGAGAACACCCACAATTCAGAACATAATATAGTATACTTGGTGGCTGAATTAATATTCCGGGTGCACCCAGAGCAACTTATTTACCTAGACAAGCGGTGGCGGTGTTGAGATCGTTTTTGTACCACCATGGTCGTCTATGGGAGCTGACTATCTGTATTAATCTGTGAGTAAAGCCCACACCGAATGGAAAAGGCACGGGTTCGAATCTCGCCAATGACGCGAGGAATTTTTGTGGGCTTTTTTAATAAAGAGCCCACAAAAATTCTTCATAATTAAGTTAGTGGTCTCAGGAGGGATTTGTATGGTTTTTGTTCCTGGAAACTCCGGTTTTTCGTCCAGCAACCTGGCAAATCGACCACAGAATACGTGCAATTTACAGACGTAATATGTATGTATATACAGCGTAATGTGGTCTAAGTTGCTAATGCCTCTAAAACCCTACAAAAACAACAACGATCTGAGCAAACAGCACTGCGCTGTGCTTCCTATAGTTTGCAATCTCTTACTTGACAGTTGTTTGTTGTTTCTTTGTTATTTGGTTTTTAGGCGCATTAGCAACTAAGGCCATATTGCTCCTGGGATATGCGGTGGTCATTCCCTGACCTTTCCGCATACTCCGTATATGGTGGTCACGGGCTCGAACCCCGGTCTAATCATGTTGATTTCGACATAAGACTTGATTGGGACTTTTTTTTTTTTTTTTTTTTTTTTAGGAGAATAAATTTGTAAATTGTAAATATACGAGTATATATATACATACTCGTATATTTACAATTAATGAGTATAGTTATAAATTATTGGAATAAGACTGTCAGCCTCAACCACATGGGTGGTAGAGGTTGAGAGTTTGAGGAAATGCAAAGGTCAACTGGATAGTTGCCTATGGGAGGAGGAGGGAAACGCATAGGCTATTTCCTTTTCTTTTATTATTTATTTAATTAATTTTATTATTATTTTACTTTTTTTTTTTTTTTTTTTTTTTGCTGGTGCAGCATAAGCCTTAGGCTTCCCTGCACCATATGGCCATTACTAATACTAATATATCTGTGTTGTTGTAAATAGGCGGGGGCTACCAAGGATTGTCCCGGACTGTCTAGTGCGATAAAATTTAAAAAAAAAAAAAAAAAAAAAATTACGCATCACCTGTCAATAATTCAAAGTCATTTATAATGTTCAGTAGGCCTTGAATTGACTCAAGCGCCTGGTTGGTATAAATCTATCTGCCATCCTCAGTCTGTTGGTTTTCATTCTTGGGTACTTCGTGGCATCTGTGTGCGTGGCACATCCCGCCACCAGCCTTACAAAGGCTGGTGGCGGCATGTGCCACTCACACAGATGGCAAAAGCATGGTGATGATATAGCACCAGCCATCATCTTTAATGATGCTATCAGTCATTTCCCGGCAATATGTCCGGTAAATGCGGTTGATGAAGTTGTTCTGCAAGTTGCGTGTTCCTTAACTGGTGCGTGTTGGAGAAGAGAGGAACAGTGTTTATTATTTGCCCACTTGAATAGCCGTAAGTCCATAGCATATATTCTTTTAAAGCGGGAAGAGTGACCGACGTCCACCATTGTACACCATGCAAAATGGCTGAATACGCTGCCGTTTTTATATATCTCGCGTTGCTGTGGTTTTTTCGCGTGCAAGACGTGCTCTTTGGTTGTCCAGTATAAACAGTTCTTTCTTTTTACAAGTGTGTCAAAATGCGACGTAAACGTCTAGTTTGCATCTGTTATTATTACTTTTACTATGATTAACCTTACCTTCAAAACTGATTCTGTTTTTTTGTTTTCAGTTTCCAACGCAGTTTCGTTTCCTCTGAAGATGCATCAGTGGTTTGAAATCACAGTGTGTATTGTGAAGGAGGGTGACTGTTTATTGATCGGAGATATTTTAGATCCACAGGAGTGTTAACTAAACGAATCGAACTGAAATAAAAAGTTGGTGATGGTAGTCATGGCTAGTAACTATTCGTTATGGTTGCGGATTCTGTTCTTGCGTTATCTCTGGTTTGTAAGCGGTATCAGAGACCTTTCGATTTGGAATCTAGAAGCATTTAAAATGAACGACTCTAACAGTTTAGTTTTTCAAGTTGTTGTTCACAAGGTGACAGGAGAGGTATTTGTGGGTGGAAGAAACGCTCTTTATAAGTTTACGAACAATTTGAAGTTGAATGCCACAGCTGCCATCGGCCCAAAGTTGGACAACTTCGAATGTGCACCGCCCCCTGCAGAATGTCATCAAAGAGTAGTAACGGATAATGACAATAAAGTGTTGCTGATTTACTACGGCCAACAATCCGACATGTTACTTAGTTGTGGAACTCTGTTCCAAGGAATATGCACTTTGAGGCTTACTAAAAAGTTGCTTAATGAACGACTGGTGAACAACGCCGAGGGTTCTGTTAACTACGTAGCTAGTAGGCTCAGCACTGTCGCCTTCATCGCCCCTGGTCCATACAACAGAAAAGTGCTTTATTCTGCCTCTACTTATGACAATCGTCCTCTGGGCCTGTCTCCCATAGCGGTTTCCAGCAGAATACTCAACATCACCAACGGGAAACCTTACTTCCTTTACTCTTACCTATCTGAAAATGGCTTTACAGGCGTTGACATCAATCGTCGCTTCAAGCGAAATTACCTTCTGAATTATATATATGGCTTCAGTCACTCTAATTTTTCGTACTTCCTTACTACACAGAGGGTTAGTGTAGAATCCGAACTCTATGAAACTAGGCTGGCTAGAGTCTGCCACACTGATTTAAATTTCTTTTCTTATACGGAAGTGTCGTTGAGATGCCAAAGTGGTTTGTATGACGTCTATAACTTGGCCCAGGCTGCCTACCTGGGAGTTGCTGGGTTAATGCTGAAGAGAAGATTAAAGTTGGACAACCTTGTTGACGTGCTGTACGTGGCATTCAGTAAAACTGTTCCCGATGGAGGAGAAACCATCGATTTTTCCAAGGGCTCTGTGATCTGTTCATTCCCCATGTCTCATGTTATTAGCCATTTTACTAATGCTTCCCGGGAATGTTTTGAAGCCGAACCACGAGCTCACCTGTTGGAAACAATCATTGGGACAAAGCAAAGCTGTTCCAAACATGTAAGTATTTACTTTAGTAATAGAGCCTCTCTGTATTTTACATTTACTGTATGAATGAGGGAGAGGGAGAGAGGGAGAGAGAGAGTGAAGCAGACGATTAAATTCTGTTTTCTGGCAAAATAATGAAAATTACACACACAACAAATGCCGGCGAAGAATTCGTTTATTCAGCTTACCTTGTATCTTTTTCCTCAGAAAATATTTATCGATAAAAATTGAAATGCAGTGCAAGGTGTAAATTTCTGAAATGGCAAAAAATCTTCAGCTGAAGTTTCAAATTTTTTTTTGATCATCCAGCGCATGTGATTGAAGGACTGCGGATGTGATTATACTCCTCCAAATCACATCTGCTGTATGATGTCATCCTTTATTCCGAGAAGGTAATTTTTTTTTTGCAAATTCCCATCATTTATTTTATAAGGGAAAGTGAGAAAATCGGTCCTGTAATGCGTGTTGAATCTGCGAATAAACAGTCACAGCGTTAGGGCTTGGAAGAAGCTCTGAAATCGTCATTTTTTAAGTTATTTCAAGTTATTGTAAATCGTCATTTTTTTAAGTTATTTCAAGTATTGAAAAGAGTGTCTCACGACTTGTGGCCCATCCTAATGAAGTGGTTTAGCAGGAACAGTGGGCACTCCTAATTTAATGCTTGCGAGTACAAGAATTTTAAATCCGATCCCGTACTGAGGGCTTACAATACCGGTCAAAATCTTAATACATACTGGTATTTCGGCATTTTTAATTTATGAAACCGGGATACCGGTATTCCAAAAACAAATTTTTTTCTCAATAAATTTTGATGACAGTTAATAAAGTAAGGAAAAAACAAGTACTGTAATTACTTGAATTCAAGGTTTTAAATAAACATTTATTGCAATAATAAATATTCAGAAAAAAAATCATTAAAAATAAGGTTATTCTAAAAACAAAAAAAATACATATTGTTACTTCAAAGTTTAGTTATATTTAAGCATCCACACTACCTGCCCGAATAAAGTGAGCTCTTAAGAAACATAAGCAATCAATAGAATGATCGTTTAAAATGGATCTAATTTTTCTACATACAGTATTTGATTAGCGGCAGAAAACGCCCTTTCGGATTCTATGCTGGATGGTGCTATTGTACTGAGATAATCGTAGACGATCTCATCATTTTCTGAAGGAGAAAGACGTTTTATTCAGCGAAGTATAATTTTACTATAGTATCTTTACTGAGTCTGGAGAGAGAGCAAAGAGTGGGAATAAGGAATAAAGAGAGCAAAGAGTGCAGTTAAGGAATTCTTCACATATTTAATGCAAAAAGAAGGACAAATCAGATCGGATGCATATGTAATTGCGTGGGATAGTATCAGATACCCCAATTGATGTTGCAGATGAACTCGACAGTTGCTTTGCATCGATATTTACAGAAGAAAAACCCTTCACGAGAAATTATGGAAGTGAAGTTGAAAAAAATGTAATTAATGATGTTGAAATTTCACATGTTGATTTAATGAGAACGCTTTCGCGCCCACAGGCAAGTAAGACTCTTGTGGTTGATGGCATATACTCTATAATCTTAAAGGAGGCGGCAAGTGAGTGCAATGAACCATTAAGGCTAGTTATGAGAGCATCACTGGACAGGAGAGATTCCGTTGGATTGGTGTAAATTGGCACATAAAGGCGAATTTTGCCCCTTTCATATGTACAAATTATTTCAAAACTATTTCTCTGACCGCTCAATAATTGTCAAATTAAAATTCCTCCAAGTCTCTAGGAACGTTTTCCGAGGGTGCCCCCAAGGTTCAGTCCTGGGGCCCCTTATCTGGAACATTGTGCTTCAAGACTGGCTGGACCGCTTTCTCCAGAATTGCAAAATTTTTGCTTTCGCCGATGACCTGACAATTGTGGTCTCAGGTAGTTCTCGTGCAGTGTTGGAGGTGAATGCAAACCGGATTTTAGCTGACCTTTCCACCTGGTCATTGGCTAACAAACTTAAAATTAATCCAGTGAAACAAAAATGATGCTTTTTAAATCCAGATTGGATCTCAGGCGGCTTCCCCAAGTCATTATTGACCATAAGCTTCCCTTATATCCTCATCTGATTCACATAAGTACTAAAATCAAATTTCGAATAGCCAGAGGGGAGGGGAGTCTCTCTAGAAAATCTCTTTCTCTACTATAATGCTGTTTTCCTGCCCATAGTCACCTATGCAGCAGGAGCTTGGTTTCATCGGGCCACCAATTCCAAAATGAGGTTAAAACTGAATTCCATCCAGCGGAGCATGCTTCTCTCTATTCTGTTCTCAGAGTCTGTAGAACAGTTTCCACCGCTGTAGTGCAAGTTATTGCGGGGTCCCTCCCATTGGATCTATTTGTCATCTATCGTGGCATCTGCTTTCGACACAAAAAACAAATACCTTCAGAATTACTTGGTATCCAGCTAAATTTAAATGAAGATCCGAAAAAAGAGAAATCCAGATGCTTTAATGAGCTAATTAGCATCTGGCAGACCAGATGGGACACCACCGCACTTGGAGCGACGACAAGAAAATTCCTGCCTGATGTGACCTTCTTACTCTCTAAATCAGTTAAAACCTGGTGCTCTTTAACTATGGAAACTTCCTTTCTGGTAACTGGACATGGCTCTCTCAATACGACGATCTTAGGGTGAAGCTCCGAACTGACGTTCCAGATCTCTCTCCGGGGAAAGAGGAAATGCTTCTGCATAATAAGAATCATCTCTCAGCGCTTCGGAACTTTGCCTCCGAGGTGTTTGCTCGCAGGAAAAGAATCAACGCCAGAGTAGCGCACCAAAACAATCCACCAAATACAACTGTGTAAGCGGGACGATAGTTTGCTTCTCTGATTTATTTTCTTCTATGGTTCATGTTTGCATGAATTGTCATTGCACTGATCCTAAAGGTCAACAATTCCACATCTGAATTATTCTGGATACAAGAGTAGATTTTCGAGATGGTCAGAAAAGTGGCAGCTATATACTTTAATTCGGCAAAATGCAAGGTCTTACATCTGGAGAACAGAAACCCCAAAATAACTTATACACTTGGTGGAGTTGAACTAAAGTCAGTAGTGGAGGAACGGGACTTGGGAGGTCAGACATGAAGTTGTCCGAGAATTGTGGACAGGTTGCAATGTTGCATAGTGTCCTATCGATGATTTATCGAACATTTGCTAGTAGAGATAAGAACGTCATAATCACATAAAGGTGATTTTATAACCTTTATGTGATTAAATTATAAACTTTTTTTTTTTTTTTAATTAGTACCGAAAAACCGGTATTTTTGTATCAATACCGGAAAAAATGACCGGTATTCCGGTATTCGGGATCCCGGTATTGTAAGCCCTACATGTACTGCTTGTTTGTCTCTCTCTCTCTTTCTCTTTGTCTATCTGTCTCTCATTTTATTTTGTAATAACGTACAATTGGCGCCTCCGTAGCCAGGTGGGAAGGAGCAGCAGTGCATAGCACACGCTTCTTGATTAGAGCGGGCTTCGAGCCCGTCACCACCAAATACGGAGGACGGAAAGGTCAGGAAATGACCACCGCATATCCCGGAGCAATATGGCCTTAGTTGCTAATGCTCCTAAAAACCAAATAACAACGTACAATTTAATTGTTAAATGAATGATTTCAAATTTTTCAACCTTTGGTGGTTCGCAGACCATTTGTGAGCCGTTCAACTTATGAAAGTGGTCCGCGAGAATCAGCAATAAAATAGGTTTTTTTTTTTTTTTTTTTTCCGGTAGGTAACAATGCCATTAACAGTGATGGGAGATAGAGGTATGCCTATAACAACCTAACGTATATCACATAAACTAAGTATGAGTACATATTGTATTTAAAAAAAAATAGATAGTTATTAATATATTTGCATGTATAGTTTAATATTTGTTGTAGTCCGTGGTTGGTTTCCACTTCAAATATAAAAGTGGTCTGTATCTGAAAAAAATGTTGAGAAACACTGAATTAGAGGACATCATTTGGGTGGGAGCGAATGGTGGGAGACTCGTTCATATCATCTGTATGTAGATTTTCCGCGGTTCGTTCTATTTCGCTGCACATACTTGTGATAGTTTTTAATTCATTATATAACAAGAGCTTGATTTTTCTCAGTAATACTTACATTTTCAATATACTCTTAATTATAACTATCTCCTCTAAATATTCTGTAACAATTAATAAAAGGAAATTGAATATGCTATAATATTTATTTGACTTTTATTAATGTCATGACAGTAAGGGAGCGGGACCTGCTCCAGACACCTTTCGGCGAGAACAACCCCAGGGGCTCACATCTGGTGAGTATGGGCTTGATACACCCAGAGTCCTGAGCTGGATATCACCATCCTTCTCTTTCTTGGTGATTCCCCTTCTACTTCTGACTCTTGTTTTTATCTCTCTCTCAGGAGAGAGAGAGAGAGAGAGAGAGAGAGAGAGAGAGAAGTAGAAGGAAATCACCAAGAAAGAGAAGAATGATGATATCTAGATGAGTATGTATGCCATGTTATGTAACCTCTTCTAGCTGGACGACTGTTTTGAATTTTCACTGTGAAATAAAATTGATAAAATGTAAGTTTTTGAGGGAAGGATAAATATTTTTACGTGAACATCCGAAAAGATAATGCTTCATACTTTTTTTTTTTGTTGTTGTTGTTGTTGTGAAGACCCAATATTGCACCAGGATATGGGTTCAGTAAATCCATTGAAGCGTTGAATATCCCGTTGAGGGTACTGCTGTAAATGATTCAGATTTCCTGAAGGATGGAAAAGAAATCAGAATCCATTTTAAGTATCGCCAGATGGGAAAATTAAATGTAACAGACGCTTCTTATTGATCTACAAACCAGTGATGCTCTCTAAGATATCTACTAGGTTGGTTTTTTTGGATGTAGTAATTACTTTGGACATACTGAGCCAGTTCACATGGTTTGTTGTGCTGGTTTTAAAGCAAGGAATAACTCTTAGAGGAAACCCTTCTTCCTCCACCTGAGTTCGGCTAACTATAGCCCTGTTTGAAGAGGCTGTTATTTGTCCAAACGAATGAATTCAACAGACTGTCACGGAGGAACACATCTGCAAGGAATATATAATAGTGCTTTGAGCTTCTGTTCAGCTTAATCCACATGTTTCTTTATGAACTGAGATACTTTTTTCAAAGATAAAAATGGTTAAATCAAATATTAAGTCAAGGCTCAGAGGTCATTCACATAACATTTCGATATTCTGGGTAACCTTAATAATCATGACCTTCATACTATAATAGTGCAATTAAAGATGTATTTTGAGACACGTTTCTTAAGTTATCAGCTGTGTATTTTTGACATTGATTATTTCCTTGGCTCATAATATTAAATTTCAGTTATTGCTTCAAGTTTATGTAATACAACGAAGTGACGTCTTGATTTTTTTTTTCACGTTATTGAAATTCAGGTAAATAAATGGTATGATGAGAGTGGTAAACCACTTAAAAGTGTTTGTTCTAATATCGAAACAGATAATTATTCTGTGATTGCTTGCTTGTAGAGATTTAATATTGCATCGACCTTTATAAAAATCGGTTTATTATCACAGATGTAGCTTTATCACTTTTGTCTTACTGAGAATAGTGAAATCACCAGGAAGGTCAAGATAAACTAGTACTTCAACACCTTTTTTTTATTATTATTTTTTTTTATTTGTCTTATCTATAAACACCTGAAGTGTTTTCTTGGAAATGCTCGAATATCCTCTTCGTTCTAACGTAGGTGTTAACCCTTTCTTCCTATAGTAATTAACTAAGCAAGCATTTATACGATGATGGACTGATATGGACTTTTACAGCTAAAAAGACCGTCCATCAGAGCACTCCCTGAAGGCGTTTTACCCTTCATGTTATTGCATCCACGCCTCTTCGGTAGTCGCATGAACTCTTCGGTAGTTGGTGATGCGATTATCGGATAAATATGGGGTGAATAATGTTTTGTATTATTCTTATTTATATCCATGTTTTGTATTATTCTTAATTATATCCATCCTTGAGGATGGATATAATTAATGGATATAATTCTTGAGGATGGATATAATACGATCGCAAATAGGAAAGCAAGGTCTCCCATGTTTTAATTTCAAAAGTTAGTGAAATACAGAAAAGAAATTACGTACCTTACAAAGAAACTTTATTTACTTTACTTTTTTTACCGTTTATCCCAACGTTTGATGAGATTTTGGAAACCTTGTTACTAAAATGCGTTATGACTGGCAGCACCATCGTTGCGCTGCTGATGTAATATTATTATTGTTAAGGAAATTTTCCAGGTCTATCTCCTGTTAGAGAAAAAAAATTGGTCCAGGAAGTTCACCTCTGATGCATAACATTGAAGGTTTTCCAAAGAACAGCTATTTGCACATTTTTTGTTCATCTATCAATGTTTTTGGAATCCACATGCTTGAAACTTTACGGAAAGTCAGTTTCTGAAGGGATGTTACCCTAAGCTGTACCATAAAATATCAAGC
The DNA here is from genome assembly GCF_048544385.1 of Mastigoproctus giganteus. Taxonomy (NCBI): domain Eukaryota; kingdom Metazoa; phylum Arthropoda; class Arachnida; order Uropygi; family Thelyphonidae; genus Mastigoproctus; species Mastigoproctus giganteus. The sequence goes on along the minus strand of NC_143578.1, from coordinate 97,616,954 downwards.
ATTTGAATGCTTGATATTTTATGGTACAGCTTAGGGTACATTAATATTGTACATTAAAATATCAAGCATGGAATGGGCAAGTAAGCGTCAATGTCTTATTATGGGTGATTTCAATTTGCCTCTAATTGATTGGAGTAAATGGTAAGGAAACTCGACATGGGGAACAAAATTTTTAAATCAACTAGATGACTGTTATTTGTATCAACATGTCAGGGAAAGTACTAGAGAAAAGAATATCGTAGACCTCATCATCACCCGTGAATCAGACGACATAACACGGCTGACAGTAGAAGAACCAGTAGCAGGAAGTGATCACGGAGTTCTACGGTGGATGATGATGAGAGAGGTAGCAGTAGTAAAAGGAAAAGGAATGGGTTTTAATTTCAGAAAAGGAAATTACGATGCCTTAAGGTACTACATGGCCTCTATTAACTGGGTAGATATCGCACAGAGAATGAATACAATTGAACTGTGGTATGCTTTTAAAACATTAATCACAGATGCCTTGAATGCGTATTTACCATTAAAAAAATACTCCACGAGGAGGGTTCCAAGTTGGATGAATAGTGAAGTTGCCACATTACTTGAGCAGAAAAAGGTGGCATGGAAAGGATACAGAGCAATAAAAAGTACTGAAGCCTATAACAGCTACAAGATGATCTGTAATAGAGCCACAGAAAAGGTTCGACAGGCAAAAGCAGTTTATGAGAAATCACTAGCAAACAGAGCAAAGAGGGAGGATAAGGAATTCTTCACATATATAAATGCCAGAAGAGCAGGACAAACCAGATCGGACCTTTACGTAAGGGAAAGGGGACAGTATTAAATACACCAGCTGCCGTTGCAGATGAACTAAAACAGTTATTTTGCATCGATATTTACAAATGAAAAACCTTTTGTGGCGATGGGAAATTGTGGAAACGAAGTTGAAAAATATGTAATTAATGATATTGAAATTTCGCAAGATTATTTAATGAAAAAACTTTCGACCCTACAGGCCAGTAAGGCTCCTGGAGTTGATGGAACATACCCTATAATCTTAAGGGAGGCGGCAAGTGAGTGCATTGAACCATTGAGGCTAATTATGCGAGCATCACTAAACTCTGTGGAGATTCCGTTGGATTGGAAAAGTGCCAATGTATCTCCCCTATATAAGGGTGGCTCTAAGAGTGAAGTGGGAAATTATCTGACTTCAGTGGTAGGGAAAATCATGGAGGCAATGATCAAGGGTGGAATACAGGATCATTTGGATAGAATTGAAATTCTCAAGGATACTCAGCACGGTTTTGTAAAGGGAAAATCATGTTTAACGAATCTGGTTCGCTATTTTAAAAGGGTAACTCACGAGCTGGATTTAGGGAATAATTTCGACATTGTTTATTTAGATTTCAGCAAAGCTTTTGACTCAGTCCCACATGAGCGGTTGCTTTATAAGCTGGAACAGGTTGGAATCACTGGGAAAATCCTTAGATGGATAGCAGGATGGCTTTAGGGCAGGAGGCAGAGGGTTGTGATCAATGGCTATTCCTCAGATTGAGTTGATGTAAGAAGTGGGGTTCCCCAAGGATCAGTATTAGGACCACTGTTGTTTTTAATTTTCATAAACGACATCGATGAAGGGATAGAGGGCGTGATGTCTAAATTTGCAGATGATGTTAAAATTGGTAGAGTAGTTAATGATCACTGTCAAGCTAAGCTTCTTCAGAGAGACCTAGATAGACTTCAGGAATGGTCAGGAAAATGGCAGCTATGCTTTAGTCCCACAAAGAGTAAGGTATTACACCTGGGAAACAGTAATCCCAAAATAACTTATTCATTTGGTGGAGTTCAACTAAACCCAATACTGGAGGAAAGGGACTTGGGTGTTACGATACGGTCAGACATGAAATTCTCTGAGTATTGTAAACAGGTTGCAAGGAAGGCCCATGGTGTCCTATCGATGATCTATCGAACTTTTGCAAATAGAGATAGGGACGTGATAATCCCATTATATAAGGCTTTTGTTAGACCACACTTGGAATACTGTGTTCAAGTATGGAGACCGCACCTAAAGAAAGACATTGAACTCTTACTGAAAGGGTGCAAAGACGGGTAACTCTCCTGGTGAGACCGGCAAAAGGGCGTCCTTATGAAGAAAAACTTCGAATATGTGGGTTGCAGAGTTTGGAAACTAGACACCTTAGAGGAGATTTGATTGAGGTGTTTAAGGCTCTGAGAGGCATCAGTAAAATGAATGAGGACGAAATTTTCAAGATTATAAATGATGCTAGAACTAGGGAACATAAATTCAAGTTACGGGCGGAAATATTTAGATTAGACTGCAGGAAGTTTTATTTTAGCCAGCGAGTTATAAATTACTGGAATAAGTTGACTACTTGGGTGGTAGAGGCTGACAGTTCGGGGAAATTCAAAGGTCATCTGGATAGTACCTTCGGGTGAGGGAAACGCATAGGATGATAGGTTTAATTTCCTTTTCTTTTATTAATTATTATTATTATTTTTTTATCATTGTTTTATTCGGTTTTTTTTTTTTTTTTTTTTTTTTTGGCTGGTGCAGCATAAGCCATAGGCTTTCTTGCACCATGCTGCCATTACTAATACTAATACTAATACTATTTCACTAATATCTCTTACAGATACGCTAAGTTTTTCCTGAAAAGTTCAACTTCGGGAACGTTAACAGCAGTGTCGGATGTTTGTAGGAAACCATTCTGCAAGTTGTTTATCCTTTCCATAATCAGTCCACACGGAAGAAAAAAAAAATATTTTGGAGATATTGTGTTGGTTTCTTACCCTTAGCCAATAAGCAAATAACACTTCTCACGTCTTTTCTGTGCTTGTCTATGCGATTGGCCATTTCTCACTGCATTTGAAAGGAAGTTAATCATATCAGTTTCATCTAGTTTGCCGCTTAGCATTCTATAAATGTTTCAAGTTACCTTACCTTTATGTGATTTTAAAACTCTACATACCATATCTAGTTTTTAAATCGTAAAATTCGAGCTCTTACTTTCCAATTCTCTTCAAGTTTGTCGTGGACATTCTTCCAATGATACAGAAAAGGTTATTACGAGTGGTCTACAACTCCGATGGAGCTGATATCAGATCCCACTTGTGAGCCAAGCTCTTCGAATTTCGACAAAGTTTGGTATTTCTGCCTCAAAATCCTAAAAAACCATGCTTAATCGTTGGAGGTGACCACCCAGTGTGAATCAATGTATGCAGGGGTCAAGATGTGGTGTCTATATCGCACAGAAGAATGGCCACCGACCCTCTGTGACACTAGGTAGTACTAGGTGGTACTGTCTAGTCTCACATAGGAGTTAGTACTGTACTACTTAGTACAGTGTAGTGCTTTAATATGATGGAGCTGATATCAGATCCCACTTGTGAGCCAAGCTCTTCAAATTTCGACAAAGTTTGGTATTTCTGCCTCAAAATCCTAAAAAACCATGCTTAATCGTTGGAGGTGACCACCCAGTGTGAATCAATGTATGCAGGGGTCAAGATGTGGTGTCTATATCGCACAGAAGAATGGCCACCGACCCTCTGTGACACTAGGTAGTACTAGGTGGTACTGTCTAGTCTCACATAGGAGTTAGTACTGTACTACTTAGTACAGTGTAGTGCTTTAATACCGCTATCTTAATATAGAGAACCGACAGTTGTTCAACTTGACAATCGCCAGACTGAACTTGAAAAATACTATTCGCTCAGCCAGATTTCTAAAATGCCATGGCGATCAAGAAATGTCGAGTCCTGAATATGTCTATTGAATAATAGTAATGGCGACATACTATAATAAGACAATGCAGAATTGCTCGATGTAATTTAGTTATATTTTTTATTTCTTTATTTACGTGTAGGACTTGGCGATTGATGATAGCTTCTGTGGATCGGGATTCAATTCATTTATCGAAGGACGGGAACCAATACCAGGAGGTCTTCGAACTCATCTGGATAAGCAGATAACATCATTAGCCGTAACCCTACAGATGAATAGGACCATTGCTATTTTAGGCACCAAAGATGGTGATGTAATTAAGGTAAGATCAAGGGAACTTTTAATTAGTGAAATGTCTATATATTTAGTATTCAAACTACACTTGATAAATGTACCTACACGTATAAAAGTGGAACTAATTCTTTCTGCTTTTTATTTATCTATGTAAAAGTACTATTAATACTATTATTCCTTTTTATTTAGCCTAAGTAAATTAGCTGAAATGTCCATCACGTGACGATTCATATAATCTCATATTAAAAATTTCTATTAAAAAAAATCCTTTTATACACCCAGAATGACTAAATACAACATGACGTTTGCAAGACAGAGATTACAAGAATATCACTGTACCGTATTTTCTCTCACATGGATTCGAACATGCGGAGTATACAATTCTGTGCTTGCAATTCTTCACACTGAAATATTTTCTTCATGTGATGGGAGATGATTTGGGCAGTTTCAAAAAAAAAAAAAAAATTCAAAATTTAAGAACTAGCTACAATATCGATGACAAGAGGAAGAAAATGAGGGCAATGAAGATATTAAACTTTCTAAACATGAAATGTTAGCAACTTTTGAAACTTCATTGAGGCATTCAGTGTGAAGAATACAGTCAGGTCTCCATATTCGCGGATTCCTGTTTTCGCGGTGGGGGTCGCGAAATTTATCATACTATCAATTAGGCTGCTGCTCGCTGCATTCACCCTGCGTCTTCAGTCTCGCAGTGAGCGCCATCCGAGTACGACGGCTTGTGTGACCTTTGTGTGTGTCTGCGTTAGGCTAATTGTACTTAAAATATTACTATATAATATTGGTGTAGATACACCATAGTTTACCTATAAATTTGAATTACGTATGTAGTGTAAAGGCATCGTTTTAATTGTATCTCATATTGTGGCTGCCTTCACAACGAGATAGCTGATATTGCATTACTTCGAATAAATAACACTTCTCTAGTACAGAAGACTACTGTTATTTATTTTCATTGGATACCACCACCCAAAAGATCGTTTCGAAGCTTCATCATCGGTGGGTGGGTAGGACCTTGGTATAATACATTATTATTATTTATTCACCATTTGGCATCTCTCATATTGTGGAAATAACTTCGCAACTTGATGGCATATTGCGTTACCAGTGTCCTATCCACCCACCGATGATGAAGCCAACTAGCTTCGAAACGATCTTTTGGGTGGTGGTATCCAATGAAAATAAATAACAGTAGTCTTCTCTACTAGAGAAGTGTTATTTATTCGAAGTAGTGCAATACCAGCTATCTCGTTGTGAAGGCAGCCACAACATGAGATACAATTAAAACGATGCCTTTACACTAGAAGAAGAAATCTTTATTGTACAGTAAGGATACAATAATGTGCCCCCTACAGCCAGGAGGCCAGGAGCTTGACAAGGTTATAGGGTAATATAAAAACATGTACAGAATAACAAAAAGATAACATAACATGAAATTAACTTAAAAACGTGGCATTAACCATGCTATAGATATGAGTATATGCATAGTTCTGAGGCAGACAGTACACCAAGGTATATACACGTTCATATACAAAACACATATATGCTTAAAAGTCAGAATATTTCAAAGGCGTGCATTAAGTTGCATTTTCTTGTGAAACAGTTCGTCGGTGTTCTTGCGACGTGCCGTTCTGCGCCTCATAGCAGATAGCAGGTGGAGATATCGGTTTGAGTCGACATCAGGGGCCAAACAAACGCGGAACAAGTTCGGCCAATGAGCGCCTGTAATTGCGATCCGAAGCGAATTTCTGGAGGTCTACTCTGATCAGTAGCTGGAGAAGAGGGGTGGCTCTTCGAAGGTAATGGAACATGCCACTGACATATACCCCAGAAGTCAGGGGAATTGATCTTGCTAACCAGCATTTTGATACTGGTCACAGTTCTCCTCATGTGGATTATTTGAGGCAGCCGTGGGATTTTAAGTTGGCCGGCCATGCTGGCAGTCCTCTGTTGTTGGGGGAGTTGATGTTTGTGGGTTGCCCACTTCAGTATCCAGTATTCGCTGGCGAGGATGGACTTCATGAGAGAAGTTACCGGGGAGGTGCATATTTCAGAGGCATACAGAATGGTAGGATACACAACGGTTTGCAGATAACTGATTGTAGTTCTTGCGTCTGTGTTGTGAAGAAGATGCTGACGGGCAATCCAGCGCATTCGGCTAATCTTGCGTAGAACACATTCGATGTGACAGTTGAACCTAAGGTTTGGGTCGAAGGTTACACCGAGATCTTTGTGTTTCGTTACACTACATACGTAGTTCAAATTTATGGGTAAACTATGGTGTATCTACACCAATATTATATAGTTAATTACCTAAACCCATATGAAATTATGTCTTGTGCATTTCGTTTTCTAATATATTAAAATATTACTGTGCTTATGTGAATACCCATGGGTTCTAAACAAAGTGCATCTAGTGCCGAACAAAAGCCTTAAAAGAGCCAAGAAAGTGATTACTTTCTTGGCCATGCGAAGATTTATATGAACAGGTTTATATAAACCTGAACAGGTTTTCAATGCCGATGAGACGGCATTATTCTGGAAGAAGACGCCTCAGCGCACCTATATAGCCGTCGAAGAGAAGAAGGCCCCAGGATTCAAGGCGGCACTAGATCGGATTACGCTGCTAATTTGCAGCAATTCAGCAGGCTATATGACAAAGTCTGGCCTAATTTTCCGAGCCCAGAACCGAAGAGCTCTTAGAGGACGAGATTTCGAGGACTTAGAAGAGGAGGAGGACATTAACGATTTAATTGACGGACAGGCAACAACACTAACGGATGATGAACTCGAGGAGCTTGTTTGTTCCAACTCTGAGGATGAGAACGAGGTTGAGGAAGAACCACGCCAAGAGAAGAAGTTCGACTTGCGGACTTCTACGAATACGACTACAACATGATTCATGCAATCAAGTTCAAGAAAATCCTCGACGGTGTTTTAACACCATACACAGCCATGTTCAAATAATCGACGTCTAAAACACCTCATACCTTACCCCGAACCGGAAGTCTTGACGTCAGCCAATCCTGCTTCTCCTCCAGCCTCTGAGACCCCCCCCCCCCCCTACTACTGAGAAGTACTGAATCCTGTGGTGAATACCCTGGTGCATGCCTTGTTCTTAACTATGTAATAAAGTTTTGATACAGTATTTTCGAAACACGGGTTTCGAAACTACCCTTTTAAAAGTATTGGAGAAAGCTCTACTGCCAAAGTTGTCGAATCAAATACTGGCCGGGCAGCCTCAACAAATTCATTATTCAATAACTACAAGATTAACGATTACTAACTTCCTCACAGTTCAAGCTGCGATACTAAATGCTTTCCAAGCCGGAAAGGAAGTTGCAGTAACATATGCTGATGTAAAAGCAGCCTCCAATAGTCTGAATGTGTACATGCCCTGCTACATATGCTCCAACACGCCTTCCAAATAAAAGGAAATTTTCTGAAGTTCCTACAGGCCCTACTTGGCCGTCCATTTATTTCCAGATCCTCCAACGCTAACTCCATGCAGGAGTTCCACGAGGTGGAGTCTTATCCAGACGCCTCTTTACTGCCATGATGATCCCGTTCTGCAAGGGTGGGGATGATGTGTGCACTTACTCAGACGATTAGTACATCGTGTGACCAGTTTAATCATAAGTTTCTGAAGTTATTCTTGTACAAAATTTACGTTATACATAGGCTGCTTTTGACAAGCAACATGCTTCCCCCAACTGTCTGTTTGTCACGTTATACTAACATAGCGAAAATCATTCCTTGGCTGACACCATGTTTTTGAATTCAACATTGGAACTGTCATCGGGCTGGATTGGAGTACCCAAACAAATTTTAATGTATCTTAATTAATATAAAAATTTAATGATGACATGCATTTTGTTTAAATATCATAGGAACAGTTTCAGGTCAGCAATTAGCCATTTTTTCCGCAACATTCCAAATAAAATAATTTTCACTTAGAAAAGCGCCTGTGTATGATTTACTTAGCTATATTTCTATTTTTAAAGTTCCTCTCTTGTTATCATCGGCAGCTCCTCTTGACATGATTCACACCACTTATGAATCGATGTTTGATCTTTTTATCTTTCCTAAGTTGATGTACCTCCTAGTGTCCTAGTGTTCCATTTTATTTGGAAGTTGAGTGCCGACTTTTTCAAATTGCAAATTCCTTTGTGTTCTTTTCGATTTAGTAGTGGGCGGTAACATGGTTAGTGGATGCTCTCTAACAGAATCCAGACCACCCTCTTATCTTTTATACTGCTGCCAAAATGAACAGATACCACTCGCTACTTCCTCCAACAGGTCGTCAGGTCCTGAAACCTCAGTAAATCTTAGGCACAAATAAGATTGCTAGAGAACGTTCTTTCTAAAAACTAGTTAGCTCATCCGTCTAACAGGAGATATAAAAATCTCTGTTAATGGTCGTGAGGCCGCTCACTAAAGAATCTTTAACGAGCGCACGAAAGTTCTTGACGAAATGTTCTCGAGATGCAATTGCAGTTTTAAATAGAGTGCATAAATCGATTGTTGTGGGCGTTCGTTTTCCCTTTTCTTCTCACTCCTAAATATCAGTGATTAATTACTATATCACGAAGTTAGTTAATTAACGGGAGTAGGGAAGGGGTCAAGAGGGGTTCGAACAGAATTTGTAATTTCGCTACTGTTAACTGCGTACTCGCATAAGTAAGTTTGCATTCTGAAAACGAACTGAAAGTGGATCGTATTTGAGGTATTATTATTATTATTGCTGTTCATTATTTTTAAAGATTTTAAACTTTATATTGTAATAAAATTAAAATGCTAATATTACTATCATTTTACTGAATGGTGTTCTTTCTACACTCTGCTAAAAGCAGTGGAATTGTAAATTTCAGTGGTTTTAAATGCGTTGCAGCCAAGGTCGAATCGACCGGAGGGTAGTTTCTCACGTGTCTTGAAGGTCGCAATTACTATTACTGCCGCGATTTTATTTTTAGGGCATCTGAAAATATGTTCGTGAGGGGCCCCCAGACTGCCTAAGTCAGGTTGACTCCATTGCTGACTTTACCACTAGGCTATTTTTTTTTTTTTCCAAATTTTTCTATATGAAAAATAATAAGAAAAAAAAATTGACAAACTGACATGCAGCAACTAAGTTTTCCGAATAAACAACGGGAGTGTTATTTTATTTGTACATTGTTATTATAGCGTTTGCGAGTTGGTAACGTTGACCTTATTATCAACGTCGATGTTACTTTAGTGTTTTTAAAACTATCCGTCAGCCTTCGCGTGCAAATAAGTACCGTCCTCCCGACACCGGGTTAAAAAGTCCTGGGTTAGAATCCCGTCAATGATGCAGTGAATTTTTATATGCTCTTTTCACAACGTGGCCGAGTTAGTCAGTCTGTCCTGCGACTGATTATCTCAAGTTTTTTGTCCAACAAACAGGCAAATCAACCGCATAACACAGGCCGTTTACAGACGAAATATATACGGCACAATATGGTTTAAGTCGCTAATGCGCTTAAAGCGAAACACTCACCTGTTGGCATCGTAGTCCCTAAGATGAAGTCGCGGAGAAGGTCCTGAACCAACGGTAATTGCGTAGTTTCAAATCTTTCTCTCCATCCCCCATCCACAATATTGGAGTCCTGGAACAACTGCTCCACAAGCATCAGGTAAATCCGGACTTGCCTATCAGAGCTATTAGAAGTAATTAAGTTAAGGGTACTAAAAAAAATCTGTAAACAGAATATAAAAGACAGGCACAAAATTCTGTTTTTAAATTATTATTTTATTTTTCAAAGTATTCAACCAAATACATTTATTGTATTTAATCTGTAAAGAGTTCAATGTTTATTTTTTTTAAATGATTTGGTAGTTGTTGGCGCATCGGCTTCTGTGGCCATATTGCACCTCCCAAGGTTTTTGCAGTACTTTGATCCAAGCCCGAGGCGGGAATCGAACCCGCGACCTTTGGGTTGCCGGGCAGGTACTTTACCCACTCGGCTAGCCCGGTCGGCTTTTTTTTTTTTTTTTAAATGAAGCATTAAAAAAAAATACTTCAGGTTGGACATGAAACTAGGCTTCCACAGCTGCTCTTAACTCTTCATCATCTTTAAAATGATAAGGCTTGGGGTTTCTGAAAAATAATAGTCAGTTGGGTCAGGCCTGGGCTGTATTCTGCAGGGAGGGGGATTTAATTGTTCAAATCCATATCATGAAATTTAGCCTTTGCATCTCAAGCTTTGTGCATGACTGAATTTTCATGGAGAAGTAAACCTGATGACCCAAATTTCCTTGTCTTTTTTATTTTTTACCTGGAACTACACCTCCAAACTTAGGCATAATAATCCTCTGTTATTAATCAATCAACAATCCGTTTGTGTCCCCGAAAATTGAGGCCAAATAATTTTCCAGTGATATTTGGATTTGAAACTTTTTTGCAATTGGAGATCCCCATTTCCTTCTACTGCGTGCTTTCTAATTTGGATTCAGGATAATAAAAATGTAGCCAAGCTTCATCGTCAGTTCCCAAAGGGATAAAATCTACCTAGAATAGCAAAAATTAATTTCCAATTCTGTTTTGATGACTTCACGCTCTGATGTTTGTCACGAAGGGAAAAGTTTTGGAACTCATCTTGTACAAACTCTATAAATTCCAAAATGTTCATTTATCATTGTTAAAATGCTTCCGTTTGAAATATTAAGCACTTTTCAAGTTCAGGTACTTTAATTGTTCCATATTCTAAAATTTTTTCTTCGATGATGGCAATTGTCTCAGAATTGATTACTTCACATGGCTCATGAGATCATCTTCAACTGATTCTCGTCCTTTTTTGAATTCTCTCAACCATCTTGCAACAGTAGCATAACTGGGTGATACTTCCCTGAATACTCTAGCTCAGTGATTCCCAGACTACTCAGATTTACGGACCCCTTAAAAAATCAAAACATGCTTGCGGACCCCTATACATATATATATTCACACATAAACATATGCATAACCCCAGGGGCTCACATCTGATGAGTATGGGCTTGGCACACCCAGGGTCCTGATCTGGATATCATCATTCTTCTCTTTATTGGTGGTTCCCTTCTACTTTTGACTCTCTCTCTCTCAGGGTAATTCTGGAATTTTTTTTTTTTGTCTAGTGCAGCATAAACCTTAGGCTTCCTTGCACCATATAGCTAATAATAATGATAATAACATAATAATAATAATAATAATAATAATAATAATAATAATAGTAACGACCATCGTGTCAACCACAAGTATGGTGCCAAAGACCCTACATAACAGCCTAGCAGTAATAGGTCTCCCAGTGAACACCTACAAGGAACTCCAGAAAGTCACAATCCTGAACACCTGTAGGATAGTCAGAGAGTTCCTCAACCAACAGTAACACCAGACATAACAACAACTACCCTGTGTACTTGGTAGCAATACCCATCACGAGGTGGAATCCCCAATCAGGGAATAATAATAATAATATATATGCATGTGTGTGTGTGTGTGTGAAAACTGGGTTTTATTTTAAAGAAAATTTAAAGTTTTATGTATGAAACAACTCAACTTCATTCTTATTTTTATACAAATATATAGCAATAACTTTATTTATCATCAGTTTGCTTTATATAGAACGAATAATTTGAAATATGTATACAATTATATATACTAATCGTATCAAAACGAAGTGTTGTTCTATAACGAAATTTGTTACGATTCTATTAGTGTATATTTTTAAGAAAATAAAGACATATTACTTGATACCTTCTGAATGTTTCGCGGACCCCAGTTTGGGAAACGCTGCTCTAGCTCATTCTTTCATGGACTTCTTTGACATTTCTACCCTCTTTGGTAAAAAATTTGATTACCGAACAATGTTCGATTTGCTGGATATTCATTCTTCTTTCACCGACCAACATAAAAAACAATTACATTTTATTAACTGTATAAGACATTGACATACAATTTTTTTTTATATTATTTTATATGGCATTCAACTAACAAAAGAACCAATTCTGTAATAATTTTTTTATACATTTTATGTACCCTGTTCTCAGTACTTTTTGACCGGCTTTCGTAAACTCGGAAAAACTACTCACGAAATGTTGACAACAGTATTTGAAGGTGAAGCATTAAGCCATCAACATCCTCGAGTTTCTGAAGGAAAAGACACAAGAGGTGTGTTGAAATCTCATGAAGTTGACTTTTTTTGATCAAGAAAGCATTCACCATGAGTACAAGTGTGAGGCCCTAGTAATTATCAGCTGGAAACGCTAACAAAGTGGAGAAAAATAGCTCTTAGATCATTCATCATAATAATGCATCTTCCTACCATCCTTCTTGTAGTTGAATTTCTTACATTTCACCGTATTTCTCTGATTTGAGATATTCCTTGTAACACATCTAATGCTCAGATTTTTTTTTTTTTTTTGGAATTGAATTCCAGAAATAAAATGAAAAAAGTAAATAATACTTGTAAAAATAATAACAATAATTAAAATAATAATAATTTTGATATTGTTGTTATCAGGGAATACTTTTCACAGGCCTGACAAAAGGGGGCAGGAATATAGGTTACAGTACCCACAGAGTGGTAGATACTACTCTGTGACAGTACCGGTGCTGCAAATTTCAAGGGGGCTCGACAAAGACCTTAATATTACAATTTTCAAATTAATTAAATTCATTTTTAATAATCAATAAAAATCTACAAACTTAAAATAATAAAAATGTTTTTTGTTTTATTAATTTTTTTATATTATTGATACATTGTATATTAAAATTCACTTGTTGGTTTTTTACCTCTTAGGTTATGTTTACATTAGGCAGAGATAAAGCGATGTTTTACTATGCATTGGTTTAAATGATAATTTAAATTTGAACTCTGTGCTTTGCCAGTGAGCGAGCAACAAAGTTGCAGAGCGAGTTTTTCTGGAAGCTGCTTTATTATTATTATTAGCCCTATGGTACCAAGGAAGCCTGAGGCTTATGCTGCACCAGCCAAAAAAAAATTTCCCTAATTACCCTGAGAGAGAGAGTTTTTGTGTTTCTTTACAATTGCACTGAGTTGGTTGAGCATGGCGAGCTTCAGATCTTTATTCACTCACTGTTTGGATGATTGTAGAAGTTTCGAAAGGGGTCTTCTCCTGCAGTCGCATTACATGGTGATGCAGGTCATTACCGCATGCTTTGTCAGGGTCAACGTCATTGTCTTGACACATCGTCTTACATATTTCAGTCGTTTTGCAAATGTCCAAGTCCAATTCATACAATTTACAATCCAGTATGAGTTCTTCATTGTCGTCATAGATCTTGACATATTTCATCTCTGGCAGTATCTCTGTTTCCTCATTGCGAAATGGAATGTGCAACATTACCATCTCATGCTTGTACTTGTTGAGATCCTGAGCCAAGTCATATTTTCCCAGGGGCTCACATCTGGTGAGTGTGAGTTTGCACATCCAGGGTCCTGAGCTGGATATCATCATTCTTCTCTTCCTTGATGATTCCCTTCTACTTTTGACTCTCTCTCTCTCTCTCTGTCTCTCTCTCTCAGAGTAAGTAAGAAATTTTTTTTGGCTGGTGCAGCATAAGCCTCAGGCTTCCTTGCACCATGTGGCTAATAATAATAATAATAGTTTCGATAGCGTATTATGCATGGATACTGTCGTTTCTTGCAGATCTTTGATCCCCCCCTTTGTGAATTGGGGATACATTGCAAATCTCCAATCCGTGAGGAAATCCCATGAGTCTAAGGATGCTCTCGTAATTATGACTGAGGGTTTACTTCCTTCCTTTAATATAACTGGATAGATCCCATCCACCCAGGTGCCTGGGATTTTATGCTCACGCATCTACAAGATGCGTGAGCATAAATTACATTATTCATGATTTTGGTTCTAGCTGTTCGAAATTTAGTAGGTGTTGTCAAAGATGTTTACGCATAAAACATTGTTCATGCATACAGGGTATAGACGCAATTTTTTTTTTTATTTTTGGACTTTTACTTCATTCAACCAATATCTTTTGGACATATTTTTTTTCTTTTACGTATTATTATTTTTTAAATGAAACCCCCAAGCATGAAAGGTTTTAGAACCTAATACTTAATACGTATGGGCTGTAGGTTGAGAAGATAGAAGATTTAGTTTGTTGATGTTATACTTGAATTTCTGTAGGTTCTCGTTTTTGGGAAATATATGGGAAGGAAGGTTGTTTCAGAAGAAGTAAAAATGATAAACAAGGAAGCAAAAAAGTTGGTTTTGTGTTTGGAGTTGAACAGTGAATGGATGTTATCTGGTTGCAGCATGTGTTCAGACTGGTTTGAAAGAGAGAGTGTTGGGGGGCAGAATCACAGATGCCAATTCAGAACAGCATCCATGGAAGTATCTATAGTAAAGACGTGCTATAGAAACTGAAATTCTGTGAAACAAAGACTGGATAGACTTTGTATGAGATGAGATTAATTTAATTGACTGCCTTCTTTTGGATGGAGTTGAGAAGCTTGAGAGAGGTTTGGGGCACTCCCCCAGATGTGAGAACAATATTTCATGGTGCAGCAGATTGGGATTTGTACAAAGTCTAGAAGAAAAGTAATGCAGAAGCAAAAAAAGAAACCCCAGTTTTTTTGGATTGTAGAGGAAGCAGTATGTGCTTATGGCAAGTGAGATTAGAAGTGTGATTTTTTATTTTAAGATTAATTTCACTACTAGACATGGTGGCTTATCAGCCATCATGCCTAGTGGTGAAAAAGTAAGTCTAATTATGTAGCAACAAATTTCTCATTAGAATCTCAAGTATTATACCATTTTTATGATATCAGTAAAGATTTTACTAATTTTTTTTTTTTTTTTCATGTGGGCTGGAAAATGTTGAATATTACTGATCACCCTGTGTTTATATGTACAGTGATTTAAAACTTTTTATGGTTACTTAGCTTATGCCAGTAAGAAACAACACATTCTTATTGCACCAAGCACTTGAATTTTTTTTATATAAAACCTTTTTAATTTTAGATGCTGCTAGAGAGGAAAACTCAACAACAGTTATACAGTGTGAATATTGCTGATTCTAATGCTGAAGACAAAGCCATCCAAAGTTCTAATGCCTTTGATTCACAGCACCATTCACTCTACTTACTCTCAGGAAATAAGGTAATGTTTTAAGTATAAGCATCTTAACAAAGGAAATAAATTTTTTTTGTTGACTTTGTTGACTAAAACTAATTTTAGTTCAATACCATGCTTGTTCAACATTTGTTTTTTTGAATTGCTTAATTCCTTAAAACCAGTTAAATTTATGGGCAAAATGTATTTTTAACCTATCAGTGAGGCAACTCCTCTGTTAATCCCAAATTTTAATTTTTATTTCCGAAAATTTTTTTTTTTTTTTTTTCAATTTTTTCTTATATATGATCAAACACTATTACACTTTTACTAATGGATTGCAATACTTATTAAGTGGTAATTTATTTTTTTAATGAAAATTTTAAATAAAATATTTTATTTTTACACATGATATTTCCAACAAAACAAAACTTGTATCAATTCTAATGAAAGAAAAGAGAGAGAGAGAGAGAGAGGGAGAGAGGGAGAGAGAGAGAGAGAGAGATTTTGTGCAAATTAAAACACAGATGTTATTATTCACTTTAGAAGAATAGACTTATAGTAGAAGTCTGCTTTGAAGTAGTATAATCTAGCATGTATCTGTGCCAGTTTAATAGGTAATACAAAGTAAATATAATATGAATGTATGTATAGTATAATAAAATGTGTGTAAAAGTGTGGTGGTGATCTTTTAGTGAAGCGTTTCCCAAACATTTTTAGTAACAGAACACTTTTCATCTCACAATATATTTATGAACACTTTTCATTGCACAATATATTTATGAACACTTTTCATTGCACAATATATCTACAGAAAACTTACGAAACACTAGTTTAGCAGGAGCCAAAGAACTGTTTGCTAATATTTTATTACACACTGTGCATCAGGAGCATCTTTATTTCCAACACATGTAAAGCCAAAATTCATATACCTGTAATCATACGTATGTTTTGGTCTTTTATTAGTTGGTTCCTGTTTTTTCACTTCGAATTTTTGGGGAACAAAAGTCTTTGATTGTTCATCCTCACTTTGAAGTGTGACAATATTATGTTCGTTTGCATCAACCACAGTTGCAATACTAGAAGTACTTGCTTCTCGTTTTAAAGTTCCTTTTTTCAACCAAAAATCGATTTATTTATTTTAATTATAATAATATTTTGAAATACTGATAATTATCAAAAAATATGTATGCAAGGAAGTGAGTTTAGTTATGATATTGGTTTGCTTCCCCCTCACCTTCAACCCATGTACTCCAGGCAGGCTAAATTACATATGAATGGCTTATTAGACCACTATTGCTACTTTTTCGTAGATGTCATTACCCACAGAGTAGCAAGATATCTTACTACTCTGTGTCATTACCCCTACGCATACTTTTTTATGCAAAGCCCGCCAAAATAAAGTGTTCTGTGGTCTATTTGATTATTAGTCTATGCCAGTATATTAATAACCAAAAAAAAAAAAAAAGAGTTAAAATTTATACATATGCTACAAATATGCAAAACTTATTTAGAGTAAGACCCCCATATCACGGGGGATACATTCCAAGACCTACTGTGGACGGCTGAAACCGTGTATATTAATCCCAGTCATTCATATCTGGTGAGTATGGGCTTGGTACACCTAGGGTCCTGAGCTGGATATCATCATTCTTCTCTTCTCTTTCTTGGTGATTCCTTTCTACTTCTCTCTCTC
Source organism: Mastigoproctus giganteus (assembly GCF_048544385.1). Classification (NCBI taxonomy): domain Eukaryota; kingdom Metazoa; phylum Arthropoda; class Arachnida; order Uropygi; family Thelyphonidae; genus Mastigoproctus; species Mastigoproctus giganteus. The sequence continues at coordinate 97,600,131 of NC_143578.1, read as the reverse complement.
TCTCTCAGGGTAATAGGGAAATTTTTTTTTTTTGGCTGGTGCAGCATAAGCCTCAGGCTTCCTTGCACCATATGGCTAATAATAATAATAATAATAATAATAATAACCAAAAAAAAAAAAAAAAACCTTCCCATTTTGTCCATCCAGTCACTCCAAATGTTTCTCAAGTTCAGTCTTAAATTTATTTAAGCTATCAACTTCCACAACAACAGATGGAAGTCTGTTCCAGCAATCAACTACCTGCTGGCTAAAGGCAAACTTCCACACATCTATTCTACAACTGTCTTTCCTCACTTTGAATTTATGCCTCCTCAGGTTCTTATTCTGAGCAAGTGGAAGCATCCCGTCAGCATTGAGCCTGCTCAAACCATTCAAGGCCTTATACACCTTAATCAGGTCACCTCGCAGGTGCCTAGTCTCCAGGCACTGCAGTTAGCAGAACTTAAGCCTTTCTTGGCTAAAGCACTCCTTTGTTCCCTTTACCAGTCTTGTTGCCCTTCTTTGTACTCATTCTAGCAACTCTATATCCTTCATAAAATGAGGCCTCAAGACTTGTACACAGTATTCAAGGTGTGGCCTGACTATTTGCCTTGTACAGTGGGATAATCACCTCCTTGTCCCTGCTAGCAAAATTCAGAGCCCTTCTGCATTGCTCAGAAAACTTCATATCTGACTGCACAATTACCCCCAGGTCTTTTTCATTCTCCACTTCCCTGATTGTAGTACCACACAGTTGGTACATTTCTCTTCGGTTACTGCTACCCTTATGCAGTACTATGCATTTGTCAATGTTAAACTTCAGTTGCTACTTCTCAGCCCATTTGCCCAAATTATCTAGATCCTGTTGCAGTAGCATACTGTCTTTAGTCGTTAACGACCCTGCCAACCTTTGTGTCATCTGGAAACTTGGACATTAAGCATGATATACCCTCATCAGTATCATTGTTGAATACACAAAACAACAATGGACCCAGCACCGAAGCCTAGGGAACTCCACTAATAACATTAGTCCACGAAGAGCAGTGTCCATTTATTACCACTCTCTGTTGTCTCCCACTCAACCATTCCTTTATCCATTGTAGCAACTTACCCTTAATGTCATACCACTCCAATTTGTATAGCAGTCTTCCATGTGTAAAAGGTAAAAGTATCAAAAGGTTTTCTGAAATTCAAGTATAAGATATAAAAATTATTTTTTGCATCTAGTTCCTTTGTGACCACATCATAGTATCAAATCAGATTGGTGAGACAAGTCCTCCTGTTAACAAACCCATGCTGTGTCTTAACTATTACTGCAGTCTTGTCTAGATGATCCCGCAATGCTTCCTTATCCAGTGACTCCCCGGAACACAAGTTAAACACAAGTTATTATTTTCCCCAGAATACAAGTTAAACTAACAGGTCTATAGTTACTTGTGTCACCTTTTGAACCCCCTTTGTGAATTCGGGATACCTTTTCACACCTACAATCCATGGGAACCTCCCCTGAGTCCAAGGAAGCTCTCATAATTATGGCTAAGGGTTTGCTTAGTTGCTTTGCTGCCTCCTTTAATATAACTGGACAGATCCCATCCACTCCAGGTGCCTTTCTTATGTTTAACTTCAACAATTTCTCCTCCACTTTGCTCTCAGTTATTACAAAATCATTAAGTATCCTGCTACAATTTGATAAACGTCTGGCATTCCCCTCCTTGAATAACTTCTCATGTCTGAATGTAGATGCAAAATACTCATTCAGTTTATCAGCTACCTGATCAGGATCATCAATAGTCGAACCATCTATGTTAAGTGGCCAAATCAGATTTATCCCTTTCCTTCCAAATTTTATTATTATTATTATTAGCTATATGCTGCACCAGACAAAAAAAAAAAAATTTTTTTTCTGATTTACCCTGAGAGAGAGAGAGAGGGGGGGGAATCACCACGAAAGAGAAGAATGATGATACCCAGCTCAGACTCTGGGTGCGTCAAGCCCATACTCACTAGATGTGAGCCTCTTTGCCAAATATTTCTCCTAATCTGCCTTAGCTTGCCTAACCTCCTTTGTGACTTGATTACAGACTAGCTGATATCTGCTATAGGCTTCTGTGTCACCTGATAATTTATATGCATCTCATGCATTTTTGCATTTTTCTTCCCTTCCACGAGCCCAATTAATCCATCTGACATCCTAGACCTAAACCTTGAACAGTATTTCTTAGTTGGTATGAAAATTCTAGTAACCTCCAAGATTAAGTCCCTGAAGGCTTCCCATTTAGATTCGCCATTAGTAATATTATCAGTTGATCCCACTGTATAGAATTTAAAAACTGTCTGAGACCACTGAAGTCACCTTTACCAAAGCAAAAACCTTTCCCTTTACCCTTGATGGTAGTTTCATCTTTAAGTAAATCCCAAATCAGTACACTGTGATCACTGTGTACACTACTTCTCAGGAATGTGATTTTTAAATTGGGAGATTACCATATGTTATATCATTATTTCTTTTATTTTTTTGTTGTGCATTCAACCAGTGTAATGTTATTTATTACAGCGAGGCCTCACATAACGCGAATTCGATTAACGCGAATTCGATTAACGCTATTTGAAAAATTATACCACTTTTCACTTTACACGATGCAAATTTCCAATTAACGCGACCTTTTTTTTTTATGCGATAGTTGAAAAACATTTGAATCGCGCGTTAAGCTTACCGTGAGTCATACGGTCAATAAACAAACGTTTGCCTGCTGCCCACCTCGGTGTGTGTTCCATCAACCATCGGAAGAAGACGTGTTACTTGTTTGTCTCCTACTAATAAAGTCAATGCACACTTTCATAAAAATTCAAATTTTGAAATGAGTCAGATGAAAATGTTACCGCGAAGTAACATTAATAAATATCGCAGAGAACCTCAAACAAAAGGTTTGAGGTTCTCTGCAATATTTATTTCGCCAGGGCCCAGAGAAGATTGTTGTTGGCTATCGGAAATTGATTGATGAAAAGAGAAAGTCAACACTGTTCAAATATTTCCGCAACAGTCATTTCTTCATTGTGTATTTTACGTCAGAGGTTCCCAAACTTTCTCAGTTCATGGCTCCCTTAGTGTCTCAGTAATTTTTTCAAGGCGCACCCAGACCAAAAGAAATACCTAACAATTTTGTTTAGTAGTTAGGTCCAAACAACTTAATAAGAAATGCTGAAACTGTGAACTACCTCAAGCTAGTAGTTCGCACGGTGTCCGACAGATGTCGAGTATGGTTGTGTTTCCCTTGAACATTTAAAATATTCCACGGCACACAATTTGGGAACCGCTGTTTTATGCAATAAACATTAATAGGTGGTAGATGACTTTCATCAACCAGTGAAATACCACCACCACTTTGCTTATTGGAGGCTTGAAGTGGTGAAACCCATGTTTAGTCTCTAGAGCAAAGTTTCCGGCATCCCCCTCCCCCCATACTTCTCCTTCAACCCATGCATGGTACGAAGTACTATAGGTTTTGATACCTGTCGTGTTTGGGGTTTTTCATAAAAAAAAAAAAAATTTAATTCCATAATTATTTTCGTTATCTTTTACATTGTATACAGTTAAAAAGTTATTTAAAAGGTATTTTTAAAATTCTTTATGGACATTCCAGAAGGTCAAGGACCAATTATAATTTTTCCTATTGATTATTATGTTCAATTAATGCGTTTCTGTTTTGTGCGATGCGCTCGCGGGACGAATTAATCGTGTTAATCGAGGCCAGCCTGTACTTACCTTTTGTTATGTTTATAGGCCACTGTAAACATAACAAAAGGTAAATAATAATGTTTATAGAAATGAACATTGCAAAAATTTAAGGTTGTATAACTTCATAAGAGTTATTTAAAAATGCTTCCAGGATTTTTATTTGTATTTCCCAATAAAAGATCCTTGACATATTGATCTTCATTTTAGAATCACCATGTAGAACTGGAGGTAACTGTGGTTATCTCCAGTTCTAGGGCTGATTCAAACATTGATAGTAAAAGAAATAACCTAGCACTCATGCTGTGGTTATTTTTTTTTGCTACCGATGTTTCTATTACAATATCTCTATGATACCATACATTCACATATTATGCTGCTGTTGTAATAATGCAAAAAAACAAATATAGTAAACATTTATTTAAATGTCTAAATTGAAAGGCCTGATTGACATTTTTCAGGTTGTAAAGTTTCCTGTTGGTTCTTGTTCTCCATATACAGAATGCAGTAAGTGTCTAACAGCAGATGACCCTTTGGATTGTGGCTGGTGTGGATCATTTTGTGCTCATTATCATGAATGTGATAATCCAAGTCAGTCATCCCGTTATTATTGTCCACCATACGTTTATGAGGTAAATTGTATTTTTAGTTTGAGTGTTCTAACATATGTATATTTTTAAAAAATAAAATGAAATTATGATTAGAGAAGAGTATTCAATGTATATTTGACCCATACAATAATTAATGACCATAATCTCTTGGTCCAACAATTCAGCTATTTGCCTCCTGCTTGCAGGTTCGTATGGACATACTACTGACTGATGGTACTGCATATTTCGAAAAACCCATATGAGCAAGGTGATCAGTTTTTTAGGTGTGTTTGCATATATGCATAAGCATCTGTTGTCTTTTCCATGTCAATCCATCTCTGTCCATCCATCCATCTGCATGTAATAGAGGGACTCAGAGTGGTGACAGAATCGACAGATTTTCAAGAAGTTTTATATTTGGTTTGTATAGAAAGATTTGTCAAGACATCCCAAATTTCAATAAAGTAGGACAAATAGAAATCTAGTAATTATTTCTTTTTTCCATGCAATTTCTATGGAAAAAAGGAATTCATAGATTAAATGTAGTTTTAATGCAGTATTGTTAGCTTTAGGCAGTCTATGCATGCTTCTCGTGCATTTTTATGTAAGACTCGTGCATCATCACTTGTGAACAGATACATATACACAGAGAGAAAAAAAGAACTTAAACACATATGGGAAAGAGCAATAAAAATTATACGGTTATAATTAAACTGAATGGCTAAGTTTTGAGAATAAAACTGTAGAGTTTTATTAAGTGATCTATAAAGTTATAATCTTAGTAATTAATTGATAAAAAAAAACTATATTTACTTTTCATTTAAGGTAATCACAGAAAAAGAAAAAATAAATAAATAAAATAAAACGTGCCCAAAATATAATGCATTATGTATGTTATTACCTAACTTGGAAGTATTTTAGACATTAATTAATAAAAAAAGTTCAATTAATATCACATATTCAGCATATGTTTTCTTAGTCCTTGGAAAGCTTTTGAGATCAATTATAGCCTCCCCCCCCAATGGAAATCTATTCATATAATGAAAATATATTTCACATATTATTCTAGAATGAAAAGCAGGATCAAGGCCAAACTTTCAACCTGTGTTCTTCTGTTGGTTCTTGGGAAAATTCAGGTCCAGTTGCAATTTCACAGCCTTCACTCCCTATCCCCATACAAAAATCGGCATAAATGAAAGTAGGTTTTCACATTAATTGACAAGAAAAGTGCAGATTGCTCCAAACTTTCAAACGAATTGAAAGGAATTCGTTTAAAAAATGTTTTGCTGACATACAACCACAATGACATCTTCAATGCTGATGAAACTGGAGTCTTTTTTTTAAATTGCTATCGGATAAAACACTTAAAGGCCAGAAATGTAGCTGTGGAAAAAAGGCCAAGTAATGGATTACCATTCTCCTAGCAGCAAACATATCTATCACAGAGAAGCTTCTTCTTTTAATCATTGGGAAAGCTCAGACGCCTCAATGCTTCTTTAAATGTTTGAAGACATTACCAGCTATGTATTGAGCAACCCAAAAGGCATGGATGATATGACAAATCTATGAAGAATGAATCAGAGACTAAGATAGCAGATCAGATAGCAGGATGAGTGAGAATATAAAAATTTTGCTGTTTGTGGATAACTGTACCCCTCATTGTCAAGTAAACAACCTACGTGCAATCACTGTTGAGTACTAACACCAAATATGTCATCAATTCTTCAGCCACTGGATATCAAGATGTAATCCAACATTTTAAGAAAAACTACTGAAGGATGCCATTAAACAAAATTATGCTATGTCTTGAAAGCAAAATTCAATGTGAAGAAGACATCCTACAGGCAATGTATTTATATGTTTCAGCATGGGATGAAGTTGATGAAAAAGAGATTACCAACTGCTTCAAATATGCTGGATTTACCACCTTGAATGATGCAATGTGTGAAGTTTTGCATGCTTCTTCCTCTATTAATTGTGAAGAACAGTCTGATAATAGGGAAGAAATATTTGAGGATGTGTGCCATCACCTAAAACTTACAGGAAAACTTAAGCTTCAAAGATTATGCAGACATTGAATGTTTCAGAATATGCACAAACGAAGAGGAACTTCTGGAATTTGTAGTGATGAAGATGAACCTACTGCGGTTCAACAAGAAGTGTGGTTGAACAAGAAGTTTCAGTGAAAGATGCTCATCAAGAATTAGAACTTTTATGTCGATTTTTTTTTAAAACCCAGCCTAAATGCGAAAGTGAAATAACTGCTATTGCATACTTTCATAATTCTCTTTTAAAACATGCTCTACCATTGAAACACTGTGTTTTGACAGATTATTTTAAAGTATGAAACAATTCTCATGTTAGGTGTTGATAGGTATGTGGAACCTTACTACACTCTACAATCAATGCAAAATTTACAATCATAATTTTCTTGTTTAATACTGTAGTACATATTATAAATAAGATTATACTATATTGTATTAGTGGAATTACATTAAATGTTCAAGCTTTTACTTGTTTTGTTGCAGATTTTATGAATGATCGATATAACGTCCTTCGATATAATGACCATTTTTCTCATTCTCCTGGAGGGTCATTATATAGAGTTTCGACTGTATTTATTTACAATGATATTTTCTTTATAAAACGTTTATGAATAGTTTAGTAAGTGTTGGTCATTTAAAAAAAATAGAATTTTTTTTGGTAGCTTATCTACAGTTGTTTTGGATTATTTTAGATATCACCAAAAGAAGGGCCTATTTATGGTGGTACTCTACTTACAATAACTGGGGATAATTTTGGCACTGCTCAAAGTGGAGAACATTCTGCTAGCATCAATGTAACTGTTGCTAATATTGCTTGCGAAATTATTACGTGGGGATTTAAGATGTAAGTATTGTTTTATTTGTTGCTCAAAATAAAGTTTTTTTTAGATTTAGGTACAGATAAGGGCTAGACTTGTTATTGAAAAATTCTGTGCTAATTTATTATTAGAAATTAAGCATCATTCTATAAAATATTAAAAACAGCACAATATTTCAAATATTTCAATAATTTTCCCTCTTAATTATACCTATATCAAATTACATAACATTAGTAACTAGAACAGTGATTCTCAAGTGTGATCACCATGGCTGCATGTTGTCACCAATTACTTTCAGAAGTAAATAGATTTAAGATGTTATCTAGTTTGTTTCGACCATGGTATTTCTTTCAGATATTGAAATGGATATGAATGAAAATGTTATTTTGATCTCCATTTCCAATGGAAAATTAGGCAGTTACATAGGGACACTGACATTATAGGAGTGCTGGTATATCTAAGGGTATGTGATATGGTTATCAATAGATGAAATGCATTCTTAATCTCATCCCTCCCATATATTTCCTCTTTATATTCATGTTGGTTAGTTGCAGCCTTATTCTTACTTAAACCAAGCTGCAATCAGATTACAACCAAATTGCAATCAGTGGCATAACTACAGAAAACCAGCATTACCAAAAATATAAACCAATGACCTTCATTCAGAATCAGGGCAACCAATATAATATTGCCTGTAGTTAAATTGTTATAATCTCTAGTTCTTAAATCTTTAGATATCACAAGGACATAACTAAATTATTTCAGAATGGAAGTGCATTTACATTTAAGTGACCAGTAATCTAGTTGCCCTCCCACCCCTCCCCGTGCTTCTGTACATATGTGACTAGAGCTTGTCCCTTTTATGCCATATCAGTAGTTTTATACCAAACAAATGCAGAGGCCCCAATCTTTGGGTCAATTTAAACGTAAAGTAAAAGTAAAAGAGATTTAATCAGGAGAGTGACCTTTAGCCTTGTGGCAGAGATGGGGCATCAACCCCCACCACAAGTTACTGTCCCCACCACAAGAAAGTAGATCACCACTATCTAAGCCTCTCTGCCTCTCTAAATGACAGTCTGGTTACATCAAACCTACGTGGTCTATCACATACAGGTACTTTAACACCTATTAAATTCTAATAGATGTTAGATATTAACAACATAGGGCTGGGAATCCCCAGCCCAACAAAATAGGACTGTCAATCCTAAAGGCAAGATCTTATCTGCCTAAGCGATGTCCCATGGACATCATATCAGCTCCATAAAATGACAGTCAACCAGTCAATTTGGCCTCTCCCAGGGTGAACCACTGGGTCATCATCTCACTCTCGGAGTAAAGAAGCAAAGCTATTCGTAATCCATCCTCCTTTGAATGGCATCATGTTGTGTCCTGACTTCTTGCTCAAAGTCAGGACACAACATGCTCCAAGGAGAGCATGCTGCTGTCAGTAGATAGAAATGCAGCAAAAGTTTGATGCCACAACACCAAATAACAGTCATTTTGATATTTTAAATAACATTGAAATTTATTTACATATGACATTCATTCACATCCTTTATCATTCTCCCAATGCCACTAATCACTTGAAACCCTTTGACTTCCTGTCTTTGAAACTTGACTTTCCCCAGTCCAATTTTCCCAACACTAAGGTAATTTTCCTTGGTAATTTTAATGTTCACAACTCCAAAAGATCAAGCGTGTTGGCTGTGTAGTTAGGATTGTCTGGTATTTTGGTAGGTAAATGAACAATCTGTGGAGAATGATTGAGGATGTGGCTGAATATCATATTTAAATAACATTTTAATATTATTTAAAATGTCAAAATGATTGTTATTTGGTGGTGTGGCATAAAACATTTGCTGCACTTGATTTTCTCCATTCCAATTTTCCCAATGCTGGGGTAATTTTCTTGGTAACTTTAATGTTCAAAACTCCAAAAGATCAAGCATGTTGGCTCTGTGTTAGGATTGGCTGGTACGTAAATGAACAATTTGTGCGAGGTCCTTAGTAATCACAAAAGCCTCAGCATCTTGACCAGCTGGGTCCATGTAAGTAGAAAACAGAAGCTTTTGCAATTACTAACGACCTTGCACAGATTGTTCATTTACATACCAGAATACCGGACAATCCTAACCGTACAGCCGACACGCTTGATCTTTTTCTCACAAACAGCCCTTCTAAGTACATGGTCGAAGTGAGTGGTCCTTTAGGCACCTCAGATCAAAACTTGGTGATTGTCAATTCTGTAATGGAGCCTTTATTTCATGGCTATTCCCAACCTCATATTGTTTGGCATTTCAAGAATGCCAAATGGGATGACCTGCTCGATTTCTTTTCTTTGGTCGGATTACTGTTTCAAAACTTCTGATGTCAAAATTTGCTCAGATCGTGTCAATGAAATAATTTGTTGTAGGAATGGAATCCTTTATTCCACACTCTACTTTAAAATCTCGTCCTTTATCTAAACCATGGTTTTTCAATAAACGTGCTAAGGCTGTTCAAGAGAAGAATGTTGCATATCGTAATTGGCGTGTTTATAATTCTTCAGTTTCATTTTCTGCCTACACCAAAGCTTGCAACAATTGTAAAGCAGTTATTAATCAGTGCAAACTAGATTTTGAACAGGCTAAGAGTAGAAAACTTGCTTCTTGCCCTAATGGTAGCCAAGCATTCTGGTCTCTTGCCAAAGCTATTGGCCGCAACTTTCGCCCATCTCTGCTCCCACCTGTCCAAACCAGATAGTTCTGTTGTCACTTCAGCCAAGGATAAAGCTGACCTGCTAGCATCCCATTATTCTTCCAACTCATGTATTAATGATCTTGGTAAAACACCTCCCACCATCCCCAACACACTCCATTAAATGCCTCCTGTGGTCTTCTGTCAAAAGGATGTCAGAAGGATTTTGACGAATCTTGATGCTAAGTAAGCTCCAGGTTCTGATGGTATTTCTCCACTTGTTCTCAAAACCTGTGCTCCTGAACGTACTCCTGTTCTTTGCTGCCTTTTTTAACTTTCTTATTCCAAAGGTGATTTTCCTTCTGCTTGGAAATTTGCTCATATCCAGCCAGTTCCTAAAAAGGGTGACAAATCCCTCCCATCCAATTATTGTCCCATTGCAATTACTTCTACTTTTTCTAAAGTAATGGAGAAATCAATTAACTGCCAACTCTTAAACTACCTAGAAACCTTCCGTCTGATGAATGATCACCAGTATGGATTCTGTCAATGTCGATCCACTGGTGATATTATGGCTTTTGTTACCCAGTTATGGACTATTTCAATGGAAAAGTTCAGTAAAACACAAGTTCCTCTTCACATCTCAAAGGCTTTCGGTCATGTTTGGCATCAAGGTCTTCTAAACAAGCTTCCATCTTATGGTTTGCCAACTGTTTTTTGTAATTGGTTATCCAGTTTTCTCCCTGATCGCTCACTGAGGGCGATGGTAGATGGCTCTCTGTCTTCTAACTTCTCCACTAATGCCGGTGTCCCCCAAGGTTCAGTTCTTTTCCCCCACTCTTTTCCTCTTGTATATTAATGACCCTCTTCCCTTGACCGGTAATCCTATCTATAATTTTGCTGATGACAGCACATTGCATTCCACTTTCCATTTTGAGAAACCTTGCCCTGCTCAATCAGCTTCAACTTCTCAAATATTCGCTACCAATTCCTTTAATGCCGATCTTCAGGTAATTCTCCAGTGGGGCAAACACAACTTAGTTGATTTCAATCCTTCTAAAACTCAGTCTTGTCTTATATCTCACGAAAAGGATTCTTCTGCTCCTATGCTTATCTTTGGTGACACTCTGATTTCTAGGCAAAATGATATATCTCTTTTGGGGATTACCCTGACTTCTAATCTCTCTTGGCACAAGCACATTACAAATATTGCTTCCTCTGCATCTAAAAAACTTGGTTTTCTCTTTTGCTCTCGGCTTTACTTTTCTTCCAAACAGCTGTTCAGTCTGTACAAATCACAAATCTGCCCTACTGTGGAATATTGTTCCCACATCTGGGGCAGTGTCCTCAAAACCTGTCTCAGGCTTCTAGATTCCATTCAGAAGAGGGCAGTTAGGTTAATTAATGACTCCTCTCTAACAGAGTCTCTCCACTCGCTGTCTCATAGATGTACTGTTTCTGCTGCATGCCTTTTCTACAGATACTTCCATGGGCACTGTTCTTCTGAATTGGCTTCTATAATTCCCACTCTCTCTTTCAAAACAGTCCAAACACGTGCAGTTCCGAACGAACACGAACTATCCAACTTCAAACTTACAGAACCAACTTTTCGTCTTCCTCATTTATTCATTCAACTGCTTTCTTTGCTTTATTTTTTTCCTTCTTTGCTTTCGTGCACTTTTCATTCCACCAGTAGTTGAAGTGCCGTCGGGTTGGGGGGTTTGATAATGGAATTGAGTATTTCGCTGCAACTAAAAGACAGGATGTGATATAATCGGTTACTTTATCTATAGGCCGTAGCTGAATAGTTTCTTTGTCCAGAGTGATTGCTGATTGAAATTTGGCCCATTTGGCTTTATAAAATTTCCATTTCCTGCAGGGTTGGTTTAATGGTGGTTGTGTAGTGAGCAAGTTACAGACAATTGGAAAGTGGTCACTGCCCATTGGATCATCCATAGCAGACAACTGAATGACTGGAAACAGTATCGGAGAACAAATCGAGAGGTCAATTGCAGAAGTCTGTCCAGTAGGTAACTGTATGTGGGTGTGTGTACCACTATTAAGAATGGTAAGGTTTTGTTTATCTAGTAGAGTTTCAATCAGTCAGCCCTGTCTATCTAATTTATAGGATCCCCATAAAGGGTGATGGCCATTGAAATCCCCTAGCAAGCAGTTTGGGGAGGGTAGCTGTATTAAAAGTTCTTCGATATCTTTATAAGAGTAGGTATTATTTGGTGGGAGATAGACTGAGACTAGTCTATCTCCCACCAAAACGCAATCTGACTAACCAGACACACAGCAATGGCTTCAATTTGGGTTTGAAGAATGATTTGGCTAGCAGGGATCTTTGAGTTAATCAAAATAGCTACACCACCACGAGCAGAGTCGGATGTATTCCGATCTCTTTGATAGATTGAGTAGTTTTTTATAGAAACAAAAATTTGAGCAGTTAAATAGGTTTCCTGCAGACAGAAACCTACTGGAGAGTAGCGTCTAATTAAGTACTGAATGTCGTTGATGTTGCCTCGAAAGCCTCTACAATTCCACTGTAAAATATAAGGCATTATTTGAGTTTAGAAGACGCTGTACTTGACGTGGCTGTCTTGTGGCATTCTGGCTTTGGTTTATCTCTTTTTTGAAAGGTGGGGCGACCTATGTCCATATCTTTTTCTTCTACAAATATTTAAAGAATCGGATCTTTCTGTTTGGATGAGTACTCTGGATCCACCGATGTCTCCTGAATAATCTGTTTTGAAGTTGTACTAGGATTATTTGGAGTAGTAGCAATTACTGGCAGATGAGGAGATTTTGCTGGAATCGTAAGAGGCATATTACTTCCTTTGTCTGAGTGCTTCAGGGTATTGGACTGCTGCTGAGAAAGGACAGCTCGAGCCCAGTCGGAAATTAATATGTTGGATGGAACAGTAACATCAGTTTTCGTGGCTATTGTTTGATATTTTTTTGGCAATACTGGCATAGGTACAGTTAGGTATACTGGGTGCAATTAATTTTCTTGCTTCCTGATAACTAATTTTGTTTTCAACTTTATATTTTACAATTTTTTTCTCCATTTTCCACTTCTTGCATGTTTTAGAGTAAGCAGGATGGTTACCCTTGCAATTAGGACAAGTAATTTCTTTTGCCGAACAGTCATTTTGACTGTGATCAGATCTGCAGTTGGAACAAGCTGGGTTCCCTTTTCATGCCATCTGAGAGTGGCCATACTTTTGGCATTTATAGCATCTCAATGGATTAGGAATATAAGGACAATGTAGATAACCTGCTTTTACTGATGAGGGTAGATTTGGACTGTTAAAGGTTGTGAATGATATTTCTGGTGGTTGTGAGTATATTGTCTCTTTTAGTCATAATTCTTTTGACAGCAATTATGTTTTGTTTCTTTAGCTCTTCTTTAATTTCTTCTTCTGTCACATTCAAAAGGTCCCAACTAGATATAACACCCTTAGATGTATTTAGGGTTGCATGAGGAGTTACCTTTACTAGAATTTTATCAAAGTTTGTCACTTTTAAGAGTTTTTCAGAATGCCTGCGGTTGACAGTTTCTACTAGTAAGTCCCCTGATCGCAGTCTCTTAACCGTCTTGGGAGACCGTGCAATACTTTCCAAGTGTTTTTGGATTAGAAAGGGGGAATAGCTTACTAAGAGGCTGTTCTGATAATGAATGCATTATTAAAAATGCAGGAAACTCAGTCACAGAGGAAATGGTTTTTAACCTCTTTGCTTGTGAAGAGTCATGTTCATGTTCTGTGTCTAGCCGACTGCTTGTTGGTTCTAAAGAAGAAACATATTTTATTCCATCTTGGCTCGTTTTAGCCCCTGGCAGATGAACTTTTCTGCCAAGGTTACCGGCCCCGCCACGGGAAGGCAGGAGCAGTGCCTGGAGTGACCAAGCGAAATTAGTAGGAGTTAGTCTATTAGATATGAAAAAAAAGAAAGGTTACTTTCCTTCCTTGCTCTCTACCAGTACTTTTGATACAAGAGCTACTAAATAAAAGGATTTCTCAACGAGAGGAACATAAAAGAGAATGCAGAATTCACCTATCAAAAAGTCGCAGTGAAAACACAAAAAGAAATCACTCAGTCACAATCGCTTGGCACCCGGGGCCTTGTCAGAACTAAACTTTATACTACCACAGAAACATTTCATTTGCATGTTTGTGTGTTTGCATGCATGCACATATGCCATACATACCTAAAATAATGAAATTATTTTAGGTATGTATGGCATGTATGTATGTATGTTCACTTTTATTATGTATCCAATTTAAACCATCAAAAAATAGTACCATAGAATTTGAACATAAGGCTTTATTGCAAAGTAAAAACATTATGATTGTTATTCTTTTTTTTTTTTTTTTTTTTGATTGAGTAACATAATATTTTTGCTTTCTTTACTGTTTTTTAAAAGCTATTTAATTTCCACTTTAATAAAGGGGAATCTTAATTATTCTTGTTGTGATCATTTGATTTTCCATTCATATAAATTTTAAATTTTTTTGTCTTGGCAGTGACATTATTTATTTTATTTTATTTATTTTTTCTTAGAAGCCAGTAGGTTGTTGAATGCTGTAAAGGGCAAAACAGAAGTTATATTTATTTGTATTTATAAAATAAATACACCACGAATCCACAATGCATGAACTTCTCTATACACCTTGTACAATTGTTTTTATCGAAACAGCAATAAAGTGTTACACTCTTTTTCTAATCTACGTGGATTTTTTCATCATTACAAAATACTGACAATAAATGCATCATTTTATATTTATGATAAATTAGAACCAGTATATGCAAAAAACAGTTTCAACTGAAAAAAAACATCCAATTATGTCCTATAATTTAATTTTATCTTCTGTTATTGTTTATAAAAATGCAGAATTAGGTTACATACATAATATTTCTCTTACAGGTGATAAATTTCTCTCACAAATCATACGTTTCCTGTGGATGAATTGATTTCTTTGTAGTTGATTATACAGGGTGATTCTGAATTCTACTGACAAACTTTAAGGGGTGTTCGGAGGAAGTATCTGAATGTTTTGAGATAGGGAACCCATGGGTGGTGAAGCCTCCTTGCTATGTAATCGGATAAAATGTGCTGGGCCATATACAAGTCAGTAAGATATGATAATTTCATTATGGTGCATTTAATTATTACAATAAACATGCTTTACAGTAGTTTTTCAAAATGTCGACCATGAAGATCGTAACAAAATGTACAGTGCTGCACCATCGACTGATGTACTCACTATAGCATCCCAGGGGTTGTGTGCACCTCCTCACAGGCTGTGATAATATGAGCAACACGGTCCATCTCAGTTTGAACAGGAGTCTTGTACACCAATCGTTTGATATGCCCCCATAAAAAATAGTCCAGCAGTGTTAGGTCAGGTGATCTTGCTGTCCATGCAACAGGACCACCATGACTGATCCACTGGTGCCCCAACCTTTCATTGAGATGATTCCTGACATCGACGGCAAAGTGTGGTAGTGCTCTGTTGTGCTGAAACCACATAAACCTTTGGATTGCCAGAGGCACAAACTCTAGCAGCTCTGGAAGGACTTCCAGAAAAACTCTATACACAATACCATTCACTTTGCGGGGAAGCATGTAAGGTTCTATCACATAGTCATGTACGATACCTGCCCAGATGTTAACAGCAAATGTATGCTGGTAGGACTGACACAGGACTGCGTGTGGGTTTTCCTCATCCCAGCCGTTTTGGCTATTGAATATTCCCTCTCTTGTGAAGACTGCTTCATCTGTGTGCAATGCATAAGCTGGAAACTGTCGGTCTACTGCACAGCGCTGAAGAAACCAATTGCAAACTCCATTCTGTGTGAAAAATCTTCCAGTAGGAGTGCTTGCACCTTCTGAGGATGGTAAGGGTGCAACTGTTGCTCATGTACAACCCTGTAAACAGTTGATTGGCTTACGCCTAAGGCACGTCCCACATTGAGAGTACTTGTGGGGGAGGATGTTGGCAAATGTATGCAGAATCATTTTTTCCAAATGAGGTGTTCAAACATGCCGTGGACGACCAGTATCGTACATAGGAACACGGAATGATCGAGCTTCTCATAATCATCGGTCTACCAACGAAAATGTGGATGAGGATGCCGTTGCAATGGATATTTCACTTCATAGCATTGTCTAGCTTATCTCCCATCGCAATCAGCTCTACCATAAACAAGGTGCATATCAGCCAGCTCTGCATACGTAAAACGTTCCATCGTACTAACTCTTGAAGTAACTAGCAGAGTGGTGTGTGACACAATGAGGCAACATGAAAGTAGGGGAGTGGAAAGAGGGGCAGTAGTAATGATGCTGGTATAAGACAAAGTTGTATACCTTAAGGGGTATACTATTAAACAAATAAACTCCTATTACTTCAAATCGTGGCTCCGGTGACTGTTGGTTCATTATCTCAAAACATTCAGATACGTCCTCCGAACACCCCCTTAAAGATTTTCTTTAGAGTTCGGAACCACCCTGTATATACCTGTATTGTATAAAAATTGTGAATTTCCTGTGAATAAATTGAATTTTTTTGATTAACTGGCATCCCACTTCTCCATCATTAGCATGGATAATCAAGGTTCCACTGTATAATGTTTTGTAACTTCAGAAAATCAGTTTATTTAAATTAAATATAAAATTTCAAAACACTGTATTGGAAATGCTTAACATGTTTTACATACTGTCTTTTAGGATCGAATGCAGAACTGGTCCTGTATCAAAACCTCAAAATGGACAAGTGATAGTTAATGTTGTAGATCATTCATGGACATCAGAGTTATTATTTAATATAAATGGTAGTGCAACTGCACCTCAAACATTTAGATATGAGGTGAATATGTACAAGTTATTTGAACTTTTAAATTGAGATATAATATCATTTTAAAAGCTGTGCCTTTTTTATAATTTGACGCTTATGTTGCAGTTTGTTTTTATTTAAGTTTTGCTTATTGCATTACATAAGGGAGCATGTGCATATTTGTCTTTACTTGTTGCAATTTATATATCTGTAAAGTATAATATTTAATTAAAATACATTTATAGCAACCACATGGACTGTTTCTCCTTTTTTTTTTTTTTTTTTTTTTGTTTATGGAATTTTTTAGTATTAATACTAGAATGGCAGATCGATGCATGGATGCATACCTTATGTGTAGCAGCTGTTGTATCTTTTAATATCCTTTTTATCCTTGTATGATGTATGGCTTGTAGGATTTTATGCAGGTAATAACAATGATAAATGATAAAATAGCTCTCTCTCTCTCTGCATTTTTTTAACAAATGCAGAATGAGGTCATTTTATTATTTATCGCTTTTTTTTTTTTTTTTTTTAGGAAAAAATTTGGAATTTGATTTTGTAGTTTTCAGATTTCTTTGGTTTTTTCCTTCTTCCTTTCAAGTAATAGGCCTAGTTTCCTGTTATAATGAAATCCCAACTTTCTTGGACTCTATCTCTATATCTTTTTTGGCCTGGGGTCTGTATTCTTGTAGTGTGTTTGGATATTTTCTGCTTTCTGTCCTGTGATTTAACCAGAATTTCTTATATGTGCCAATATAATCTAGAATAGTGGTCATTCTGACTTTTTAAAGTCCATATTTCTTTTCTTATCCAGACATTTCTAGTTTATGTAGTTTTACACATTGCAGGGTGTGAAAGTACAAACTACAATAGGAAGCAAAATTTGAATTCTGCTAAATAGAATTTTGTATTTCTTAACAATTGTTGGTTTTTGTTATTGATGACATATTAAAGATTCCTTATGTGCTGTGATGTAACAACTAGATCATAAGTATAGCGTAGCTTAATTTTCAGTACTCATCTCATAGTAATCCACTTGGTTTGATGAAACTTATAACAGGTACATAGTAGTTATAAAACTTTTAAATTCTGATTATGATTAGTAGCTATTCTTAACTTAGTGTAATTATGAATTTTTAAAAATTTAAAAATTATGAGCTTTAAAACGTGTTAAAATTTGTCTATGAAAGGAAAGTGCACATTCCATTCTTTAGTTGTCTTATTAAATTCATGTATTAAAAATTAAAACGAGATAAAAGCTAATAGCCGTGCACGAGCAACTTTCGAAACCATCCTGAGTTAGCTTTAATGGAATTTTTTAGTTAGCTTTAGTTCCACTAAAGCTAACTGCGGAAGGTTTCGAAAGTTGCTTGTACACAGCTATTAGCTTTTATCTCATTTTAATTTTTAATACATGAATTTAATAAAACAACTATAAAAGGGAATGTGCACTTTCCTTTCTTAGGCAAATTTTAACACATTTTAAAGCTCATAATTTTTAAATTTTTAAAAATTCATAATTACACTAAGTTACAAATAGCTACTAATCAGAAACAAATAGCTACTAATCAGAATTTAAAAGTTTTAGAACTACTATGTACCTGTTATAAGTTTCATCAAACCAAGCGGATTACTATGAGGTGAATGCTGAAAATTAAGCTATGCTATACTTATGATCTGGTTTTTGTTATACATTTGTTTAAAATTAGTAGTTCAGTTATTACTTGTGTTTATCTGATATAGTAGGTGCAGTTGTTTCTTATTTGGCCTTCAAAACTGTTCAAAAATTGAAAGTTGAAGTGAGAAAGGACTGCAGCCATTGTTCAGTTATTATTATTATTAATATTAGTGGCAAATGATGCAAGGAAGCAAGCTTATACAGTGTCACCCAAAAAAAAAAAAAAACACCACTTGCCCCATCTGTCCATCCTCTAATATTTCTAATTCTCTCTTAAATCAAACCAAGTTTGAATAAATCTTTATTCAAACTATTCAATTACACAACACCAAATGGCAGTTTATTTCAGCAATCACCCTCTTGCTGAAACCAAGCAAATTTTCATACATCTATCCCACAGCCATATTTTTCCAGTTTATGTTGTGTGTGTGTGTGTGTGTGTGTGTGTGTGTGTGTCTTGTCTAAGAAAGAGTAAGAATACCATAATCATTAAGTTTACTCAGTTTATTAAAAGCCTTAAACACTCCAATCAGGTCCCTTTGAAAGTGCATAGTTTCCAAGAACTGCAATTTTGTGTTCTTGATTGCTCTTCTCTGCACCTGTTCTAAGAGATCCACATCATTCTTAAAATGAGGCTTCCAGACCTCTTTGCAATACTCAAGATGTGGCATGACCACTGCCTTATAAAATGGAATAATCACCTTTTTAATACAATCATTACATCCTCTGGTTAATCAGTATAATAACAGTATAAACACTATTTAGTTCTTTCTATTATTTTGATATTCATCTATTATTTATACTCCATAAGAATATAAATAATATTAGAAGTTTTTATTAAGTCTGTAAACTATTTATTTCTTTATAATAATGCAAATGTGATTTTATAATGTAACTGTATCAAATTACATAACAGTAATTTCAAATAGCATACGTACTGTACTACTGGTACATAGCTGGGAGCAGTGTAGAATTAGTGTACTCATATGTCTTAGTTTTGTGTGGTAGTTGTAAATTAAATTTAAACTAAAATCATGCTAAATCATAAAGCAAATGGCTCAAAGTAGCAGGAATGCTTTGACCTGAGGGAAGAACTCTGATAGCAGTTTTCCTCCCCAGTTAGAGGTCTCCACAGCAATAGGGAAATGGGAAATATATCGCTTAAAAAGGATAGATGGAATAGAATAAGGGATATCTGCTAGGACAAAAGTTAATAATTTTTCAGAGCAGCTATCATCTTTTAAGGGCAGAAAAGGTGATATTGTTGTACACATTAGTACTTAGTGATATTAAGAATGTTGTTGTTTGGTTTTTAGGAGCATTAGCAACTAAGGCCATATTGCTCCAGGGATATGCAGTGGTCAATCCCTGACCTTTCCGCATCCTCTGTATTTGGTGGACATGGACTCAAACCCCGGTCTAATCAAGAAGTGTGTGCTACGCACTGCTGCTCCTGCCCACCTGGCTACGGAGGTGCCAATATTAAGAATAGGAGAGCTGAAGATTTATGAGGTGATATAGAGTAAAAAAAAAAAAAAAAAAAAAAAAGTCATGAATTAGATTAAATTTGTCTATAATTCTGCACAGATACAACATGAGGGAGTACATGATGAGAGCTTTGTCATTCAGTTCGGCACCAGAGACTGCACAGGGCTCATGGGGTAGAATTTTTCTTAGCATGGTCTGTGTCTGTTAACAGGAGAGGCTGTGTTTGCATGGATGAGATACACTTAAATTGAAAGAATGCTATAATATTTACTATTGAGGCATGTTAGGTAGCTCAAAAAGCTGTTACCTGTTTTTTGGTGGGGGGGATACTGACTAATAGAGTAACAATAACTGCAAGCAAAGTTCTTACTCTGCTTCTATTGAGACTTGCATCAGCCTGGAGGCCAAATTTTGGGGATTGCAAGGCCTGTTGGGGGAAGGGAGTCATGGAACAGACAAATACATGGGTTGTGTTAGGGATACTAAGAGCAAAAAGCATATACTTGTACCAATGCTAGGAGTACAGTAAACAGATCTGATGAATATAAAAGTTCTGGTGAAGTCATCAAATGCAGACATTATAGAGATGTTGGAAACATAGTGCCACTTTGACATAAGGGATGTGGAATTTGAATATAGTGAATTCAAAAAATAGAACAGGAGTTGGGACAAAGTTATGATCTTGGTTAGGAAGTACATGGAAACTAAGTTAGTGCACCCGCTTGATATGAGTGATCAAGTGGGTGCACTATCTTAGTTTCAGTGCAATGCTGAATCAGTTTGGTGTAACAAAAATGGGAGTAGGAATATGTTTTAGACCAAATGACTGTGTTGAATATAATGAACAGCCATACAGACAAATAGACTGGGCCAGAAAGCAGAATGTTTTATAATGGATGATTTTAACTCTTTAGATATTGACTGGAACTTGTGGGTAGGTGGATCACACAGTATCAGGACTCTTCTGGATATATTGGATGACTGCTTTTTACACCAGCATTTTAGAGAGGCAACAAGAGAAAGCAGTGCTCTTGATCTGATTATCAGCAGTGACCATTCATGCATTAAGAATTTATACACATAAAGGAACCACTGTGTGGCAGTGATCATAATATATTGATATGGAATTCTTAACGATATAACTATTGTCAAGGATAAAGGAAAAGGATATTGTTTTGTAAAGGTAGTTACATTGGCTTTAGATAGTTTTTAAATTCTTTTCAGTGAGGCCAACTGATGATGTTATTACTAACTACAAATTTTAAATGGAAACATTAAGGGAAGTAATCATAGAAGCTACTAAGCTTTTTATACCAACCAAAAGATATTGTTCAAAGTTTAAACCTAAATGGACGTCAGATGAACTGATGAGAGAATAAAAATGCACAGAAAGATTATAATTTTTAAGGGGATACAGAAACCTATATTACATATAAACTAATCTGCAATCAAGTCACTAAGGAAGTTAGGCAAGCTAAGGCAGATTGTGAGAAGTCTTTGGCTAAGCATGCAGAAAATTAGCAAAGAATTCTTTGCTTATCCTACAAAGAATTCTTTGCCTTTCCTACACTTGAAGAAGGGGGATGAGCCACATTGGCTGACTACATAAAAAAACAGGTAAAGTGCAGCCATTATCAACCCACTGCAGGATGGAAGCCACCTCAACAATTCATGCTGAGGGAAATGGACCATAATCTGCCATGCTGGTCCAGTGCAGGTTGGCAGATCGACCGTATTCAGCAATCAGGGGCTTGAACCCCGGTCTACTCAAAGAGCGTGTGCTACTGCACTCCCGCTCCTGACCACTCGTCTACGGAGATGGTATAACCAGTGCCACCATGATATGGTAGGCATCCAGGCCTAGGGTGCCATTTGGGTAGGAGCACTTTGCGGTCATGTGGATTATTTAAAATGGCCCCAAATACTTGATTTGCCTAGGGTGCAAAAATATCTCATGACAGCACTGGGTATAACTATTGATGAGTCTGTTCAGATTGCTGACAAACTGAATAAGTATTTTGCATCTCCATTCACACACAAAGAAGGGTTTAGGGATGAACTTACCAGAAGTATAACAAGTAATAACTGGGAGCTAAATGATTTTGTGATAACTGTGAGAAAAGTGGAAGAGAAATTGTTGAGGCTAAAAGTAAACAAGGCACTTGGGCTGATGAATCTATCCAGTTATATTAAAAGAAGCAGAAGTAGAGGTAATGGGGGAATCAAAGGAAGAAGTGAGTAATCATAAACCTTTAAGTTTGGCTCCTGTTCTGGGAAAATAATGGAGCCAATGATCAAAGAAGTAATGCTGGATCATCTTGACAGGATTGCACTTATACAGAATTGCAGCACTTTCATTAAGGGAAGATCTTGTCTGATCAATCTATTTGGATACTGTGACCTAGTAACAGAAAAACTGGATGCAAAATTAATTTTGACATCATATATTTAGATTTCAGAGAAGCTTGTTATAATTCTACATAAAAGATTTCTGTACATATAGGAGCATTGTGGCACTGGGGACAAGTTACTGCTGTGAATAAAGGGATGGATGAGTGGCAGAAGATAGAGGGTAATTATTAATGGGCACTGCTCTTCTTGGACTAATGTTATTAGTGAAGTCAGTTCCCTCAAATGCTGGGCCCCCTTACTGTTTTCGGTATTTATTAATGATATTGTTGAAGGCATATCAAGCTTATTTCTGAGTTTTCAGATGTTACAAAAGTTGCAATGTGGTTAATGACAGGAATCAAGGCATACTACTGCAACGAGACCTAGAAAAATTGAAGACATCGACTGAGGAGTGACAATTAAGATTTAACATTGATAAATGTTAGGTACTGAATACGGATAGCAGTAATCTCAGAATAATGTACCAGTTGGGTCTCATAATACTCAAGAGTGGAGATTTAAAGAAACCTAGACGTAATTGTACAGGCTGGCATGAAGTTCTTGGAACAGTGCAAATAGGCTGCTAGGATAGCTAGGCTGCTAGGGAAGGAATTTTTCCAGCAGGAACAAGGAAGTGATTATCGTGTTGTATAAGGCAGTGGTTACTCGAGTCTTGTACATGTCTGGAAGCCTGTTTTTGTGAATCTGTTAGAATGGGTGCAGAGAAGAGCAACAAGATTAGTCAAGGGATAGGGGGTACTATTATCACGAAAGACTTCATTTCTGCAAATTACAATGCTTGGAAACTAAGCACCTGTAAGGAAACTGATTGAAGTGTTTAAGGCTTTAATTGGATTGAGTAAACTAATGGCAAGCTCAATCACTCCTTCTCAGGCAACATGAATTTGATTTTTTTTTAAATTGAAAAAAGATTAGGATAGATGTGTGAAAATTTGCTTTCAGCCAGAGAGTGATTGATATTTGGAACAAACTTCCATCTAACATTGTGGAAGTGGGTAGTGTGAATAATTTTCTCATTCATTTCTCACTGCAGAAAAACTTCTTCTTTCATTTCACAAATATATGTGGTCTTTGTTCCAATCTCAATGATGTCCATTTGTGCCTATAGTCTGCCAAGCCCCACTTACTTTTTCTGACAAAATCTCAATTATCAGTTGCTTCAACCACTGCTCATCTCAGTTTCCCTAATTATTCTCTCTATGATTCTTTTTGCTTGAAAGATGCTACGCTACTTGTGTCTGCTCTGATATTCTTTGTCAGAGACTTCCAGGTTTGGAATCTCTTGTTTTTGATTTCCTATGGCTTAAAATATCTCTGTACTCATTTTGTCAAATCCATCTGTTGCCTCTATCATTATCCAACCCTAATAATCACTTTGAATTCTTTCACTTCCTCTCTTTGCAACTTGACTTTCACCTATCTACTTTTCTAAGAGTGAGGTAATTTTCCTTGGTGATTTTAATGTTCATAACTTGTTGGCTTCAATTTTCTATTTACACAGACCTAGCTGGTTGAGATGCTAAGACATTTCTAAATATTAATGACTTCACTTCACTCAGCTTGTTCAGTAACCTACCAGAATACCAAACAGTCCTAGCCATACATTCAGCACTCTTGATCTTTTTCTCACAAACAACCCTTTAAAGTAAGCGGTTAGTGTTAGTAGTCCTCTAGGCATATCGGATCACAACTTGACGATGGTCTCTTCTCCAGTTAAGAGTCTCTCTCTCATGGCTATTTTGAGTCTTGTGTTGTCTGGCATGCAAGAATGCAAAATGGGATGATCTGTGAGATTTTTATTCCTCTTTTCTTTGGTTGGATTGCTGTTTTACATATTTTGATTGCAATGTTTGTTCAGATTGCGTCATTGAAATTATTCATGTAGAGATAAAAGCCTTTATTACACATTCCACCTTAACACTGCATCTTTTATCTAAACCTTTGTTTTTCAATAAATGTGCTAAAGCTATTCAAGATAGCTGTTCAATGTTGGGCCCACTGTTGTTTTGTATATTTATCAATGATATTGATGGAGGTATATCAGGCTTAGTGTTGAAATTTGCAGATGATACAAAGGTTGGCAGGGTGTTGTGAATAACAGTAATGGCAGTGTGCTACTGCAACAGGATCTAGAAAATTTAGGCAGATGGGCTGAGAAGTGGCAACTGAAGTTCAACATTGATAAATGCAAAGTACTGTATATGGGTAGAAGTAATCTCAGAAGAACATATCAACTGTGTGGTACTACACTTAGGGTGGTAGAAAATGAAAAAGACCTGGGAGTAATTGTACAGTCAGATATGGAGTTTTCTGGGCAATGCAGATAGGCTGCAAGAGCAGGTCATGGGGTTTTGTCAATGATATACAGGAATTTTGCTAGCAGGGAAAAGGAGGTGATTATCCCTTTGTATAAGGCAATGGTCAGGCCACGCCTTGAATACTGCATCCAGTCTGGAGGCCTCATTTTAGGAAGGATGTAGATTTGCTTGAGCGTGCACAGAGAAGAGAAGGGCAACAAGATTGGTGAGGGGAATGACGGGATCCTCTTACCAAGATAGGCTTAAGTTCTGCAAATTGCAGTGGCTGGAGACTAGGCACCTGCGCGGTGATCTGATTGAGGTGTATAAGGCCTTGAATGGGTTGAGCACGCTGAATTCTGATGGGATCCTTCCACTTGTTCAGATTACGAACCTAAGGGGGCATAAATTCAAATTAAGAAAAGACAGTTGTAGAATAAATGTGTGAAAATTTGCCTTTAGCCAGCGTGTGGTTAATTGCTGGAACAAACTTCCATCTGTCGTTGTGGAAGTTGATAGCTTAAATAAATTCAAGGAGAAACTGGATAAACTTTTAGAGGGAATAGTTGTGTGAATTTGTTTATTTTTATTTATTTATTTTTTTTTTTTTTGGCTGATGCTACGTAAGCACATATGATGCAAGAAAGATGATTGCTTTCTTGCATCATATGCCTCTATTACTCTAAGAATGTTGCATATCGCAATTGGCTTCCATAAAAATCTTCAGCTTCATTTCCCTATACCAAAGCTTGCAACAATTGTAAAGCAGTTATTAATTATATTATATATTGTAAAATTATCTCTATATATTGTGAAGTTATTAATTGTGTAAATTGTAAAGTCATTAATTAGTCCAAACTTGAATTTTGGCAACCTAAGAGTAGAAAACTTGCTTCTTGTCCAAATGGTTGTTAAACATTGTGGTCTCTTGTCAAAACTATTGCCCACATCTTCTGTCCATTTATACTCCCACCTCTGTTAAAACCTGATAATTCTGTTGCATCCTCAGCTAAATATAAAGCCAACTTACTAGCATCCTTCTTTTCTTTTAATTCTTGTGTTGACAATCTTGGTAAACCACCTCCTACCATTCCCAGTTCATTCCATTCAATGCCTCTTGTGATTTATCATCTAAAGAATATCACAAAAATTCTAAACAATATTGATGTCAAAAAGGCTCCAGGTCCTGATGGTTTTCTTTGCTTGTTCTCAAAACTTGTGCTCTTGAGCTTGCATCTGTTCTGTTTTTCTTTTTTAATTTTTTTATTCCATTGGTATAAGAATTTTTCCTTCTGCTTGGAAATTTGTCACCTTAAAAAAAGATGACATTTCTCTTCCATCCAGTTATGACCTTGTTGCACTTACCTATACTTTTACCAAAGTAATGGAGAAATCCATCAACTGCCAACTCTTAAACTGTCTTGAAACCTTCCATCTGATCAATGATTGCCAATATGGATTCTGTCACTGTTGAGCAACTGGTGATATATTGGCTAAGTTACTTAATTTTGGACAAATTTGATGAAAACGTTTGGTGAAACTCAAGTAGTTACTCTTGATATTTCTAAGACTTTTGATCATGTTTGGCATAAAGGTCTTCTACACAAGCTCCCATCTTGTGGATTGCTGGCTGTTTTTTGCAATTAAGTATTCAGTTTGTTCTCTGAGCATTCACTATGAGTGATGGTAGATGGCTCTCTGTCTTCTCTGCTAATGCTGGTGTTTCCCAAGGTTCAGTTTTTTTCTTCCAGCCTTTTCCTCTTGTGTATTAATTATTTTCTTCCATTGACTGGAAATCCTGTCCATAGTTTTGCTGATGATAGCATACTATATTCCTCCTTTTAATTGAGAAGCCTTGTGCTAAAAAAAAAAAAAAAAAAAAAAAAATGTTTCTACTTCTGAATATCCTTCTTCAAGTCTTTAAATGCTGATTCCAGATAATTCTTCAGTGGAGCAAAGAAAATTTTATTTTCTTTAATCTCTCTCAAATTTAATCATCTTGTTTACTGTAAAAAAGAAGAAAAGTCTACTGCTTCCTTGTTCATCTTAGATGACATCCAGATTTCTAGACAGTAATTTTCTCTACTAGGAATTAACCTAACTACATTGCTCTCTCTTGAATTTTCTTTTTCACTCTCAGCATTATTTTTATTCTAAACAACTACTTGCTCTGTACAGTTTCAATTATATCCTACCATGTTACATTGTTCTCCTCCAAAACCTCTCTTAGGCTTCTTGACTCCATCCAAAATAGGACAGTAAATTTAATTAATGATTTAATTAATGAACAGACTCTTAAATAGTCTGTCCATTCTCTGTCTCATACATGTTCAGTTTCAACAGTGTGCTTTTTCTATAGATATTTTCATGGATGCTATTTTTCTGACTTAGCATTTATAATTCCAATCTCTTTCAAAGTAGTATGAATACATGCCACAATTAATCACCATTCATTCACTGTCAAACTCCAAACTCATAGAAATATTTTCTCTTCCTCATTTATCCCTTCTATTTCATTTTCTGGAACAACCTTCCTTCACATATATTTCCTGAAAATTAGAATCTACAGAAATTCAATTCTAACATCAAGAAAATTACCTTCTGTCTTCAACCTGCAATCCATACACTGTACTAATACTACAGGTTCTGATACTATTTCTAGAGGAGCTGGACTGGTGATTTAGGATTTTTTTTTTTTTTTTTTTCTTGATGATGCTGCTGTGTAAGTTTATTTTTTTTTTTTTTTGCTACATTTGCCACTACTAATACTAACAGCATGCATACTTCATTCTTGTATTGGTAAGTAATTTCTTATTTTTGCATATAGTCCAAGTTTCTATTACATGAGCATAGTAGAAGCTTGGTCTTACCAAATTATTATATAATCTGATTCTTTTTTTTTTTGCTCTGAACTAGTAGAGTTTTATATTTCATTAATAGTTATAGTGACACTGAAGTAATTTTTGAGATACTGATTTAATATTTAACTAAAATTATGTGCATCAATATTTATATTCCAATTTGCATTTGTTATTTATAGGTGGCTGAGGTACATAATGTATATCCTTTATATGGTCCCTATTCTGGAGGTACTCACTTATCATTGAGTGGAATCAATCTACATATAGGCCTAGTTCATGAAGTGAAGGTGGCTGGAATTAAGTGTAAAGATCTTAAGTAAGTTCAAAATTATCAATTTTGAACTACCAGATATTTCCTTATTTTTGCTTACAGTACATCAAACTTAGCCTTCATAAAGAGAGAGAGAGAGAGAGAAGTGGAAAAATAAGTGGTCTTTGAGAATGGGAGACATAAACATGACATTATTTGTGTAATTTTTTTACACTTTTTAGTATTTCTCTAAATTTTTTCACACTTATGAAGTACAGTCGATTCCGGTTATGTGGGACTTTTATTAATATTGAATTTTAATTCTATTAAACAGTGATTCTAATTAGCAAAAAATAGGAGGAATATTATTCACAGGTTATAAAAGTAAAGATATATTAAGCACAAATTTACCCTTTATTTACCTTACCAATTAAAAAATTAAATGATACGTGAAAATCAGAAGAATATACGTGAAAATCAGAATAATTAATACGTACTAATATGTACATACTAACTAGTTGACATTTCTGTTCTTGTTAGTTATTGGCACATCAGCTTCTATAGCCATAATGCACCTCCCAAAGTTTTTGCATTTTACTGTGATCCAAGCCCGAGGCGGGAATCGAACCCGCGACCTTTACATTTCTGTTCACTGACATTTGTGGGTGAGGGTTAAAATTAAAAAAAGTAAAAAGATAAGCAATCAATAACAAAGAAAACGGCACACACAAATTGCAAGTAACATGATACGTGCAAGTGAGAACAGAGTAACAAGTTACGAATCTTTAAAAATAGGAATGAACAGAAGATTCTTAAAATTAATTTTTTTATATAATTGAAGATTCCATGGAAGTGTAAACACATTTCACCATAATAACCCACAGAATTCCAGCTGTTGGTATTGTCGCAAATTCAGTAAGATCTAGTTTACTATACGTTTATGATAGATTGCACTAACAGAAAAGCCCAATAAACAGATGACTGCTAATTGTTTTTATTGTTTTATGGTTGTGACCTCCAGAAATCCGACCGAACCACGTGGTATGGTTGGAGACAATCGCAGAGTAATCTCCAGTGCTGCGGTCTCCTGCCCCGATTAAACTGCATGTTGTCCCAATTAAGCGAAGTAAACTTTGGCTATTTTCTCGATTGGGTTCTGTTTTTTAAGATTTGCCCCAAATAAACAGCTGCCTCAATTAACCGGTGGCCCAAATAACTGGAATCCACTGTATTGTTTTCAGCCATATTTTAATAATCAATAAGAAATTAGTACTACTCCTAAATCTGTATCAGTTTTATTTTGTTTATTCACTTTCAATACAAAAAATCCTTTGTCTTCATGATTATAATCAAAATTCATTCAAATTAATTACATCACAAGGATTTTTTAAAAATTAAGATATGCATAGTATATTTGCATTTTATTTTAAAATGCATCAAAATATCTATATGTACATAAGTAATAATTTTTGGTTGAATATTAGTATTAGTAATGTATAAAGTCTTGAATGGTTTGAGCATGCTCAGTGCTGATGGGATTCTTCCTCTTGCTCAGAATAATTGCCTGAGAGGGCATAAATTCAAATTGAGTTTAGTAGGATAGATGTGCTGAAGTTTTCCCTTAGCCAGTGAGCGGTTGATTGCTGGAACAAACTTCCATCTGTTGTTGTAGAAGTTGATAGCCTAAATAGATTCAAGGCAGAACTAGACAAACATTTTGAGCGAGTGGATGGGTGAAATGAAAAGGGGTGTTGGTTTTTTTTTTTTTTTTTTTGGCTGATGCTATATAAGCTTGCTTTCTTGTATCATGTGCCTTTACTAATGCTAGTAGCAAAGCAAATAATGCAAGAAAGCAAGCTTTAGAGCATCCAAAAAAAAAAATAAAATAACACTAACCACATCACCCATCCATCCCCTCCAAGAATTTGAGTCTAGTTCTTCCTTGAATTAATTCAAACTACCCACTTCCACAATAACAGATGGAAGTTTGTTCCAACAAACAGCCACTTGCTGGCTGAAGGCAAACTTCTGCACATCTGTCCTGAAACTATCCTTCTTCAATTTGAATTTAGGCCCACTCGTGTGTGTAGTCCCAGCAAGAAGACGCAGAGTGCCATGAACATTGAGCTTACTCAATCCATTCAAAGCCTTAAACACCTCAATCAGATCTCCTTGGATCTCCTTAGATGCCTAGTCTCCAGATGCTGCAATTTGTAGAACTGAAGCCTTTCTTGGTAAGAGAGAACCCTTTTGATCCCTTCACCAATCTTGGTAGTCTTTTTTGGCACCCATTCTAGCAGATCTACATCCTTCCTAAAATGAGTCCTCCAGACCTGTATGTATACAGTACTCAAGGTAGTATAACCATGACCTTGTACAAAGGGATAATCAATTCTTTATCCCTGCTAGGAAAGTTCCTGTATATCATTGACAAAACCCCATGAGTTGTCCTGGCAGTCTGCACTGCTCAGAGAACTTCAGATATGAAGTTTTTTTTGACCAGTGTACAGGGCTTTTTAATTTTCCAGTATGCTGAGTGTAGTACCACATAGTTTGTACATTACTCTGGGGTTACTGCTACCCCCATGTAGTACCTTGCATTTGTTAATATTAAACTACAGCTGGTATTTCTCAGCCAATTGGCCTAATTTTCTAGATCCTGTTATGGTAGTTTTACCTTGATTGCTGTCATTAACCACCCTGCTGATCTTTGTATCATCTGCAAACTTAGATATTAAGCCTGATTTGCCTTCATCAGTATCATTAATAAATATTGAAAACAACAGTAAGCTCAGCACTGAACCCTGGGGAATCTATTAATAACATTAGTCCATGGAGAGCAGTGCCCATTGCTAGCCACTCTCTGTGTTCTCCTGCTCAACCATCCCTTTATCCATAGCAGTAACTTGCTCTTAATGCTACATTATTCCAGTTTGTACAGTAGTCTTTTATGTGCAACAGTATGAAATGCCTTTCTGAAATCCAAGTATGTGATATCAAAATTACTTTTTGCATTCAGTTCCTTTGTTATTCTGCATCATTGTATCCAATCAGATTGGTCACACTGACCACCTCTTAACAAATCCCTGCTGTGACAGCAGAATAATTGCATTCCTGTTTAGATGGTCCTGCATTATTTCTTTAACCAGTAAATCCATTATTTTGATCCCCTTTGTGAATTGGGATACACTTGCACATCTCTGGTCCATATGGACCTCCGCTGAATCCAGGGATGGTCTCATAATTATGGCTAAGTGTTTGCTTATCTCCTTTGCTGCCTCCCTTAATATTATTGGATAGATCCCATCTGTCTTGGGTGCCTTTTTTATGTTTAGCTTCAAAAATTTATCTTCCACTTTCCTTTCAGTTATAACAAAATCATTTAGCTCTCCATCAAAGTTTGATTAACTCTTGGCATCCTCTTCCCTAAAGAATTCCTCACATGTGAATGTAGATACAAAATACCTATTCAGTTTGTCAGCAACCTGAGCATAGTCATTAACAGTTAAACCATTGACATCAAGTGTCCCAATGTGATTCCCTTCATCAAGTGTCCCTTCCTTCTATTGTTTATATAATTATATGTCTTTTCTGTTATTCCTTGCATTCCCTGTCTTAGCTTGCCTAACCTCCTTTGTGACTTGATTACAGATTAGTTTATATCTACTATAGGCTTCTGTAGCACCTGATATGCATCCCATGCATTTTTATTCTCTGCCACAAGTCTTATCAATTTCTGACATGCATTTTGGTCTAAGCCTTGAGAGTATTTCTTAGTTGGTATGAAAAGCTTAGTAGCTTTTATGATTATTTCCCTGAATGCTTCCCATTCAGAATTTGCTGTTGGTAAACTATCAGTTGGCCCCACCTGCACAGAATTTGAAAACTGAGACCACTGTACTCATCCTTACGAAAGCAGAAGCCCTTCCCTTTACCCTTAACAGTAGTTATGTCTTTAAGTAAAATCCACATTTGTACTCTGTGATCACTGTCACCCAGTAGGTCTTTTACCTTCAGATTTTTAATGCATGAAGGGGGCTCACATCTGGTGAGTATGGGCTTGGCACACCCAGGAGTCCCGAGCTGGGTATCATCATTCTTCTCTTTCTTGGTGATTCCCTTCTACTTCTCTCTCTCGGGGGTAATTCATTTTTTTTTTTTTTTTTTTTTTGGCTGGTGAAGCATAAGCCTCAGGCTTCCTTGCACCATATGGCTGATAATAATAATGATAGTTATTATTATAAGACTGAATATAATAATAATAGTTATAATAATAACTATTATTATAACTATATAAGTTATAATAAATACTTATATAATAACTATTATAATAATAATAGTTATTATATAAGATAGAACCATAGTGGGCTCTGAGCCCACTATGGTTCTGTCTAACAATCAACCCTGCTCCACCATGCTCAACAGCACCATGCTCCACCATTCTCAACGGCAGCAAGTATGGATATAACCTCAAAGAAAGGAAGAAAGAACCTGTACACCCTCACCCACCTGATGTACATGGATGACATTACACTGCAACCGAGAAGCAACTCCAGCAACTACTCCCAATCACCGAAGAATTCAGCAAGGACATCAGGATGGAATTTGGTCTAGAAAAATACAAGACCCACACACTGCACCAGGTAAAACTAGTTGGCCGAAACTACCAACTGCTGACTGGTAAAGAGATCGAAGCTATGACAGAAAGAGAGACCTACAAATACCTAGGGATGATGCAGGCTGAGCAGTTGGAACACAAGGAAATCAAGAAGTGCCTGACCAAAAAATATCACCATAGACTCAGAAGCCTGCTGAAAGCAAAATTCAATGGAGGGAACACAGTTAAAGCCATAAACACCTATGCAGCTCCAGTAATAATATACACATTTGGGGTCATAGATTGGACTAACACCAAGCTAGAAGATATCATGCAAAAGACAAGGACAATGATTAAATTTTCCACTTTGAAGTAAGATAACATCACTTGAATTATAAGCACCAACCACCAAGTATATTAGTGTTAAAAAGCCAGTATAAACCAAAAATATGCAGTAAAACAACTAAACTTACAGTACTTGTGAGAGTGCACTGGGTATCAAGGTGGAGTTGTTTTTCAAAAATCAGGTTTTTGTGAGAAATAATAGGCTAATACAGAATTTGCCTATTGAATTATTCTTTTGAATTACTCTGTATATAGAAGTTAGAGTATTTGTGTAGGTTCTTGTTAATAAAAATTAATCTTTGATCTTTCAGAGTCTCTCCAACTTTTGCTGAATGTATTACATCACCTTTTCCTATTTCAAATACACAGCTGAATTCTACTGGTCTAGTGGTAATGTTCATTGAGAACTCTACTTTAGGGTTCCAACAGAAAGAAGGTGAACATAACTTCATGTTCAGATATGTGCCTGATCCTGATATAACTAAAATATATCCTACAACAACAACAGTAAGGTAGGTAGCCGGAATGTTCCTATATTTTATTGGTCAAAAAATAAATCAAACAAGATTCTTTTTAAGGAAAACTTAGTGGCTGAGACACTAAGTTTTCCTTAAAAAGTTTATATTTCTTTATTAGTTTATATTTCTAAACTTTATTATTTTATATTTCTAAAATTTATTAGTTGTATTATTTCAGAATTAGTTAATATCTTTCTGCATTTTAATTATGTAATTACATTTAATAACATAAAATAAATATCATAATAATAAAAAAAATAGAGATGGTTTGAAGGCTAAAGAGAAGTTTTTGATTTAGCAGAAACAGAAACTTTTGCCTACTAAAGAAAATTTTTTTCTGTGTCAAAAAGAATTCTATAAATGGAAATAACTATAGTAAGGTCCTTGAGGATGTCACAGACATTCTCTCAGATATGCCAGCAATCTGTACTTGCAACCTGGGAGTCTAAAACGCTGATGGAACTGATATTCGGGTGACATTCAAGGCAAGTGGAACCAATATCGGCAAAGTCCAGACTGTCTGTGACAGCCAAATCCACTGCTTGCACCTTCACAATGGTGGGGCTGTTAGTAATCCTGTGTATAACCCCCATGCACAAGCACACTGTGGGTGACCACCCAGGTGTGAACCAACGTAAGCAGGCGTCGAGGTGTGGCGCCCACGCTACATGGAGGAATGCTGCCCCTCTCTGTTACCAGGCAATACTAAGTGGTGGATGACTCTCATCAACTGGTGCAATACCGCTTTGCTTATTGGAGGCTTGAAGCGGTGGAACCCATGTTTAGTCTCTAGAGCTAAGTTCCGGTCAACCCTTCTCTATCTCTTCTCATGCAGTATGATTGATGACTTTTGAGGTTATGATGAACATCGTGGCGAGATCCAATATTCTTTACATTTCGAGGGTACAGCTCTAAAACGGTGTTCGCAGGCCAGGTGCTAGTTAGTACAGCGGACCGAACCTATTGGTAACTCTTTAGGAGGCTTCCGGATCAGCTAGTGTATAATCTTGCTACATCTACTATGCTAGATAGTGACTGGAGGGAATCCGAGTAGTGTGTATGTGGGTGGGGGCATTGTCGAGGCCACGTTATGTCAAAGATCTGGGTATATTCTTACCATGTGTACACCATATCATTTCATTACTTCATACAGCATGTCCCCCCCCCCCACTTTTTCTTACTATTGAATACACCATGAATTGTCAAACTGATAGAGTAAGCTAATCTGCGAAAAGATCTAAACCTCCCAAACACTTCCTAGTTCATTTCACAAATATACATGGTCTCAATTCTAATCTTAACAATGTCCATTTCCACTTGAAGTCTGCTAAACCCCACATACTTTTTCTGACAGAATCTCAGTTATCGGTTGATTCAACTACTGCTTATCTCAGTTGCCCTAATTATTTGCTGTATGATTACTTTCGCCTCAAAGGTGGTACTTGTGTATATAGTCATTCCGATATTCCCTGTCAGACACTTGGTAATTTGGAATCTCCTCTTTTTGATCTTCTCTGGCTTAAAATTTCTCTACCTCATTGTGCCAAATTCATCTGTTGTCTCTACCGTTCTCCCAACTACACTAATCACTTGAAGCTCTTTGACTTCCTCTCTTTGCATCTTGACTTTCTCCAGTCCAACTTTCGTAGAGTGAGGTAATTTTCCTTGGTGATTTTAATGGCCACAACTCCAGCTCGCTTCCGTTTTCTCGTCACACTGACCCAGCTTGTCGAGATGCTGAGGCTTTTGTAATTACTAATGACCTTCCACAGATTGTTCATTTAGCTGCAAGAATACCGGATAATCCTAACCATACAGCCAACACCCTTGATCTTTTTCTCCCAAAGAACTCTTCTAAGTGCACGGTCGAAGGAACCTCAGATCACAACTTGGTGATTGTCTCTTCTCCAATGGAGCCTTTATCTCATGGCTATTCACAACCTCATAGTGTTTGGCATTACAGGAATGCAAAATGGGATGACTTGTGAGATTTCTTTTCTTCTTTTCCTTGGTTGGATTACGGTTTTGAAACTTCTGATGTCAACATTTGCTCAGATTGTGTCAGTGAAATTATTCTTGTAGGAATGGAATCCTTTATCCCACACTCCACTTTGAAATCTCGTCCTTTATCTAAACCTTGGTTTTCCAATAAATGTGCTAAGGCTGTTCAAGAGAAGAATGTTGCATATCGTAATTAGCTTGTTTCCAACCCTTCAGTTTCATTTTCTCCTTACACCAAATCTCGCAACAATTGTAAAGCGGTTATTAATCAGTCCAAACTAGATTTTGAACAGGCTAAGAATGGTGGAACCCATGTTAGAAAACTTGCTTCTTGCCCAAATGGTAGCTGAGCATTCTGGTCTCTTGCCAAAGCTATTGGTCACAACTTTTGCCAATCTCTGCTCCCACCTCTGTCAAAACCAGATGGTTCTGTTGTCACTTCAGCCAAGGATAAAGTTGACCTGCTAGCATCCCATTTTTCTTCCAACTCACGTATTAATGATCTTGGTAAAACACCTCCCACCATTCCTAGCATGCTCCATTCAATGTCTTCCGTCAAAAGGATGTCAGGAGGATTTTGACGAATCTGGATGCTAAGAAACCTCCAGGTCCTGATGGTATTTCTCCACTTGTTCTCAAAACCTGTGCTCCTGAACTTACTCCTGTTCTTTGCCGCTTTTTTCATTTTCTTATTCCAAAGGTGTTTTTCCTTCTGCTTGGAAATTTGCTCATATCCAGCCAGTTCCTAAAAAGAGTGACAAATCCCTCTCATCCAATTATCGTCCCATTGCAATTACTTCTACTCTTTCTAAAGTAATGGAGAAATCAATTAACTGCCAACTCTTAAACTACCTAGAAACGTTCTGGCTGATTAATGATTGCCAGTATGGATTCCATCAGTGTCAATCCACTGGTGATATTCTGGCTTATATTACTCATTTGTGGACAGATTCAATGGAAAAGTTTGGTGAAACACAAGCAGTTGCTCTTGACATCTCAAAGGCTTTTGATTGTGTTTGGCATAAAGGTCTTCTAAACAAGCTTCCATCTTATGGTTTGCCAACTGTTTTTTGTAATTGGCTATCCAGTTTTCTCTCTGATCGCTCATTGAGGGTGATGGTAGATGACTCTCTGTCTTCTAACTTTTCCACTAATACTGGTGTTCCCCAAGGTTTGGTTCTTTCCCCCTCTCTTTTCCTCTTGTATATGGTGCCTCCGTAGCCAGGTGGGCAGGAGCAGCAGTGCTTAGCACATGCTTCTTGATTAGCCCGGGGTTCGAGCCCGTGACCACCAAATACGGAGAATGCGGAAAGGTCAGGTAATGACCACCAATTGCGGAGGTTGCGGAAAGGTCAGGGAATAATCACCGCATATCTCCGGATCAATATGGCCTTAGTTGCTAATGCCCCTAAAAACCAAATAACAAACAAAACTCTTGTAGATTAATGACCTTCTTCCATTGACTGGAAATCCTATCTGTAGTTTTGCCGATGATAGCACATTGCATTCCACTTTCCATTTTGAGGAACCTTGCCCTACTCAATCATCTTCAACTTCTCGAATATCTGCTACAAATTCCTTAAGTGCTGATCTCCAGTGGGGCAAAGATAACTTAGTTGATTTCAATCCTTCTAAAACTCAGTCTTGTCTTATATCTTGCAAAAAGGATTCTTCTGCTCCTATGCTTATCTTTGGTGACACTCCGATTTCTGGGCAAAATGATATATCTCTTTTGGGGATTACACTGACTACTAATCTCTCTTGGCACAAGCACATTACAAATATTGCTTCTTCTTCATCTAAAAAACTTGGTTTTCTCTTTCGCTCTCAGCATTACTTTTCTTCGAAACAGCTGTTCACTCTGTTCAAATTGCAAATCCATCCTACCATAGAATATTGTTCCCACATCTGGGACAATTCCCCCAAAACCTCTCTCGGGCTTCTAGATTCCATTCAGAAGAGGGCAGTTAGGTTAATTAATGACTCCTCTCTAACAGAGTCTATCTACTCACTGTCTCATAGACATACTGTTTCTGCTGCATGCCTTTTCTACAGATACTTCCATAGGCACTGTTCTTCTGAATTTGCTTCTATAATTCCCACTCTCTCTCTTTCAAAACAGTCCGAACACGTACTGCCACCAGCTGCCTTCCATTTACTGTCCAACTTCAAACTCACAGAACCAACTTTTCATCTTCCTTGTTTATTCATTCAACTGCCATTTTCTGGAACAACCTTCCTTCATATGTATTTCCTGGAAATTACAGTCTACAGAAGTTCAAGTCTGATGTCAATAAATATCTTCTTTCATCTTCTCAACCTCCACCCCAAGCACAGTACTTAGTACTATAGGTTCCAAAACCTCTTGTGTCTGGGATTTTCATTAAAAAAAAAAAAAAAAGGTCTCAACGTATGTGAGGATTAGGTTTTTTGTTGTCTCCGTATAAGTTAGTGTTTCCCTATAGAAAACTATTATACTAAGGTAAAATTAGGTGAATTTCTGTAAACTATGTACGCATGCATATAAACTTTATTTTTATAAATTGAATGTACATAAACTTTAAACACTTTTGTACAGCCAGAATGAGTCTTCATAAAGGGTGTGCCTTTGGATCTAAATATCATAATGATCAGAATCTAAATATACCACTATTGTTTCCCTTAAAATTGCTCACTTGCTCTCAAAGAAGGAAGAAACCATTTCAAGATTGTGAATCGTTGAAGAAAACATTCGTGATTGGTTTTGAATGCCTTTTTGAAGGGTTTCAAACATGTGTGAGAATATGGTGGTAATACAAGCTTTCAGTGGTCTGAAAACACATTTAGGAGGTTTGAGTAATTTCAAGTGACACATGAAGAGTGACTTGGAACTGTGTCACTGGTTCTCACTACAATTCAATGAGTGACAGATATATCAGTTACTGAATGGTTGGCAGTCATGTTGAGAATGGTATGTAATGACTTAACTTTAAAAGGAGAGCCACTAAAAGTACTGTCTATGAAAATGCAAACCAAAGATAAGGAGGATATTTATAACATTTAAAGCCTATGCAGTGGAAATTAGTGTGCCTCTGCACAAGCTGTCTGCAAAAACTATTGATAGGACACTAGCAGTGTTGGGCAGCATCAATAGATTCATTGCCCTCTGCAAGAAGGATGAATCCTTTTCAGACTTTATATCTTTTCACTGTGCTATCCATCACAAAGCTTTGCACGTTAAAATACTTCTGTTTGGACACATCATGAAAGTTGTTAAAAAAAGTAATTAACTTTATTTGCACAGTGCATTTGCAATACCAACTTTTCAGGGCTCTTCTGCAAGAGCTTAGTATGTTCTTTAGAAGATATAATATGTTACAAGCTGCTGATGCATTCATAAACATGCTGGTTAGGTTTATACCAAGCGGTCAATGGAGTATTAAAAATTTTTAAAGTATTGACTTTAAAAATATTTCAGTGACCTTTCTTCCTGCAGAAGAAAGATTGCTGAAATTTATTTCAAATTTTGAGTCGCCATTAATTGAAGCATAGTTCCATGTTATGTTTAGTGTGCTTAGAACATTTCATTAGGCAAATATTAAAATTTGAAAGTTCTGAAAATTGCATTAATAGAGAACATGAGTTACATGCATCAGATGATCAAAATGCTGAAACTGCACATTTAAAAAAATTTTTCTCCCTTGCTTGCAAAGCAAGTGAACAAATGAAAAACATGGTTTTAAAATTTTAACTGATCACAGTATTCAGAGTGAAGAAATGAAATCATTTAAAAATGAAATATTTAATGTGTATAAAATTGACTTCTGAATTTTTTCTAGGTTAAAAACCTAATTATAAGCTATTCTTATTTACTGGCCCGCTTTTTTTGTCTATATAATTGTTTGTTATAGTCATCACAGTAATTAAGTCTATAGCATACTGCTACTCTCATTTTTGTTTTCCTGGTGTGCTTATGTCATGAAACTGATAGCACCTTATACTGGTCACCCATGTCAAATGGATGCACTGCTTCAGATAAAGTCCTCTTCATTCAAGTCAGAAATTTGGGTTTGTTAAGGTTAAGTCTTGTCTGACAAATTTGATTAGATACTATGATGTGGTCACAAAGGAACTGGATGCAAAATATAATTTTGATATCATATACTTGGATCTTAGGAAAACTTTTGATACCATTGCACATGGAAAACTACTGTACAAATTGGAGCAATATAGCATTAAGGGCAAAATACTGCTATGGATAAAGCGATGGTTGAGTGGGAGAAGACAAAGAGTGGTAATCAATCGACACTGCTCTTTCTGGTCTAATGTTATTAGTGGAGTCCCCCAGGGTTCCGTTGTTGTTTTCTGTATTTATTAATGATATTGATGAAGGTATATCAGGTTTAATGTCTAAGTTTGCAGATGATACGAATGTTGGCAGGGTTGTTAATGACACTAATGACAGTATGCTACTGCATCAGGGGGCGCCTCCGTAGCCAGGTGGGAAGGAGCAGGAGTGCATAGCACATGCTTCTTGATTAGACTGGGGTTCAAGCCCACCACCACCAAATATGGAGGATGCAGAAAGGTCAGGGAATGACCACTGCATATCCCGGAGCAATATGGCCTTAGTTGCTAATGCTCCTAAAAACCAAATAACAAACAAACAATACTGCATCAAGATCTAGAAATGTTGAGCAGATGGGCTGAGAGGTGGCAACTGAAGTTTAACATTGACAAATGTAAAGTACTGCATATGGGTAGCAGTAACCCCAGAGTACCATATCATCTGTGTGGTACTATACTCAGGGTGGTAGAAAATGAAAAGCACCTAGGGGTAAAATGAAAAGCACCCCACTAAGGCAATTGTCAGGCCACACCTTGAGTACTGTATACAGGCCTGGTAGTCTCATTTTAGAAAGGATGCAGAGCTGTTGGAGCGAGTACAGAGGAGGGCAACAAGATTAGTGAATGGAACAAAGAGTTGCTCTTACAAAGAAAGGCTTAAGATTTGTAAATTACAGTGTCTGGTAATTAGGCACCTGCATGGTGATCTGATTGAGGTGTATAAGGGCTTGAATGGTTTGAGCAAGCTCAACTGATGGGATTGTTGTTGTTGTTATTATTTGGTTTTTAGGAGCATTAGCAACTAAGGCCATATTGCTCCGTGGATATGCGGTGGTCATTCTCCGACCTTTCCGCATCCTCCATATTTGGTGGCTCACGGGCTCAAACCCCAGTCTAATCAAGAAGCGTGTGCTACACACTACTGCTCCTGCTGATGGGATTCTTCCTCTTGCCCAGATTCATTGCCCGAGGAGACATAAATTCATATCGAGGAAAGACAGTTGTAGAATAGATGTGCGGAAATTTGCTTTTAGCCAGCGTGTGGATTATTGCTGGAACAAACTTCCATCTGTCGTTGTAGAAGTTGACAGCTTAAATAAAATTCAAGGCAGAACTAGACAAACATTTGGAGCAAATGGATGGGTGAAATGAGAAGAGTTTTTTTTTTTTTTTGGCTGATGCTGTATAAGCTTGCTTTCTTGCATCATATGCCTCTGCTAATGCTAATTAGCTGATCTGCAGAGCATGTAGGGTTTTTCATTGTGAATATTAATTTGAGAATTTCAGCCCACACAACATGCAAGTTGTCCAGTGAACACACTTCCAATTATGAGCGCATACTTGGGAGCCATCAGTACCAATATATACGTACATATATTTGCCATAGAAGTAGAAAAAGTTAGTAGCATTCTGAAACATTTGGCCATGTCAGTATCAATTTGTTTCGTTAAATTTTCAAATTATGTTTCAACTAGAGTTTAAAATTCCTTGAATAGATATTCTTGCATTTAAAATGTCTTTAGTAACTTCCTTTTTTTTTAGTGATTATTTTTTCATTTTTATAATTAGACTGAATACATTTGTAAAACTTGGAAAACTGAATACATTTGTAAAACTTGGAAAATTTGGTATCCTACAACTTCTAGTGTCCATGCCATTGGCAGTTGTTAGTTATCAGGTGTCGTACATCTAGCTTGAATAGTACACAATTCCTCTGAAACATGATTTGTATATTTCTCTTTCCAATATAATTTGAGAAGTATTGTTTGCCTGTGTGAATATGGTAATTTCTTCTCCTATTTTAATGACACATATTCTTACATCAACTAATATGTGATTTGGTTTACTGCAATTTATTTATAACTGTGAAGATTATTATTATTATGGATAATATATGCTGTATTTGCTGTCTACACATCAGGAATTAGCAGGTTCACAGATGAAAATACAACAATTGATATCAAAGCCTTACATCTAGTATTCTAATTTCATCTTTTCTTTTTGTATCAGTTCAAATTGTTTATTTTTTTCCTCTTTATATTATTATTCAGCTAAGGACTAACTGTGTAGTGTAATATAAAATACCAAATAAAGTTTAACTTATGCTTCTTTGTGTAGTGGAGGAACTAATTTGACAGTGAGTGGATCCAACCTGAAGAGTGTAGCTAACCCTAAGATTGTAATTATTATTACATCAACTATTACAGGAGAAAAGAAGGAAGTAATTCGTGTAAGTTAATTGTCATGCCAATTTATTTAAGCTACAAGGTTTCATTTCTTTTGATATTATTGCAATTAGTATAGCAATTCACTCAGTTATTCTCTTTTTAAATATAGCTATAATGGGGAAACTGGTTAGTATTCATTTATTAAATTAGCAATCAAACAACTAAAAGAAATATTATTTACTTTTCTGTTTGCTTATAACATAATGATAATGTAGTAATGCATTATCATTATGTTATAATCATTTACTCTCTGCTTATATTTTATTACATACACCAGGGGTGGGGCCGACCGGGCTAGCCGGGTGGGCAAAGTGCCTGCCTAGCAACCCAAAGGTCGCGGGTTCGAATCCCGCCTCAGGCTTGGATCAAAGTACTGCAAAAACCTTGGGAGGTGCATTATGGCCACAGAAGCCGATGCGCCAACAACTACCAAAAAAAAAAAACCCAGGGGTGGGCAACCTCTGGCCTGCAGGCCGGAGGTTGTCCACCCCTGGCTGCTAGTTCAGTTTCTTGTAGCTTTGTTCCACATATATCATCACTGAGGAGTTTCTTTACTCAAATCCCAATAAAAATTTCTTCTTTCAGTTTTGTATCTTTTTAATTGGAAAACACTTCCCTTAGACAGCATAATCCACTTCCATCTTTATCCAGAGCCTTAACAAAATTCTTCATTAATCCAAGCTTTATATGCAAAGGTAGAAGATCCTTTTTATATATATAAAATATTGACATTTTATATTACTTCCTCATAGACCTGTGAGTAATCCAGCAGCTAAACAGGGCTGACAGTGGTGAACCATTCTTGATATTAGTATTAGTAATAGTCATATGGTGCAAGGAAGCCTAAGGTTTATGCTGCAACAGCCAAAAAAAAAACAGTAATAAAATTAAATAAAATAAATAACAATAAGAGAAAAGGAAATAGATAACTTATGCATTTCCAGGTAACTATCCATCTGACCTTTGAATTTCCCCAAACTGTCAGCCTCAACCACCCATGTAGGTAACTTATTCCAGTAATTTATAACTCACTGGCTAAAATAAAACTTCCTGCAATCCAGTCTAAACGTCTCTCCCTGTAACTTGAATTTATGGCCTCTAGTTCTAGAATCATTTATAACCGTGAAAATTTCACCCTCATTTGTTTTAAGCCATAAATAACCTTAAACACCTCAATCAAATTGCTTCTAAGGTGCATAGTTTCAAGCTGTGCAATCCACATATTTGAAGTCTTCCTCATAAGGACGTCCTTTTGCCGATCTCACCAAGTGAGTTACCTGTCTCTGGACCTTTGAAGAAGCTCATTGTCTTTGTAGGTGCAATCTCCACACTTGAACAGATTATTCCAAGTGTAGTCTAACAATAGCCTTATACAATGGGATTATGACGTCCTTATCTCTGCTAGCAAATGTTCAATAAATCATCGATAAGACACCATGAGCCTTCCTTGCAACCTGCCTACAATGCTTGGAGAACTTTTCTGACTGTATCATAACTCTTAAGTCCCTTTCTTCCACTACTGACTTTAGTTCAACTCCACCAAGTGTATAAGTTGTTTTGGAGTTACTGTTTCCCAGGTGTAAGACCTTGCAATTTGCTGAATTAAAGCATAGTTGTCACTTTTCTGACCATTCCTGAAGTGTATCTAGGTCACTCTGAAGAAGCTCTGCTTGGCAGT
This sequence comes from Mastigoproctus giganteus, assembly GCF_048544385.1. Lineage (NCBI taxonomy): Eukaryota > Metazoa > Arthropoda > Arachnida > Uropygi > Thelyphonidae > Mastigoproctus > Mastigoproctus giganteus. Next base: position 97,556,772 of record NC_143578.1, on the reverse strand, counting down.
GATCATTAACTACTGTACCGATCTTTACATAATCTGCAAATTTCGACATCATGCCCTCTATCCCTTCATCAATGTCATTTAAGAAAATCAAAAACAACAGTGATCCCAATACTGATCCTTGGGGAACCCCACTTCTTATATTAACCCAATCTGAGGAATAACCATTAATTACAACCCTCTGCCTCCTTCCCTGAAGCCATCCTGCTATCCATCTAAGGATTTTCCCTGATTCCAACCTGTCCCAGCTTATAAAGTAACCACTCATGTGGGACTGAGTTCAAATGCTTTACTGAAATACAAATAAACAATGTTGAAATTATTCCCTAAATCCAGCTCACGAGTGACTCTGTCAAAATAGCTAACCAGATTTGTTAAACATGATTTTCCCTTTACAAAACCATGCTGTGTATCTTTCAGAATTCCATTTCTATCCAAATGATCCTGAATTCCACCCTTGATCATTACCTCCATGATTTTCCCTATTACTGAAACTAGACTGACCGGATGGTAATTTCCCACTACTCTCTTAGAACTGCTCTTATGTATTAGCAATATATTGGCACTTTACCAATCCAATGGAATCTCTCCTTAGTCTAATGATGCTCTCAAAATTAGCCTCAATAGTTTAGTGCACTCACTTGCCACTTCCCTTAAAATTATAAGGTATATGCCATTAACCTAAGGAGCCTTACTTGCCTGTACGCTCGAAAGTTTTTTCATTAAATAATCAAGTGAAATTACATATTTTTCAACTTCACACCCATAATTTCTCATTCCAGTTAGCTTAAGACCATCACAGATTTTCCAAGCAAAGTCATGGTACTTTATTGCATTCATGGCTTTGGGTATACTTTCATATGTTTCTTTCAAACCAACAACATGACGTAGGAGAATTAATTGTGAATGCATTTCCATTGTTAAATTGGGAAATACTTTACGTTGTGGCAGATGCCCAGTTCATTCAAATGACCACTAATATCTTTACAGATACACATACCATCTCCCATAATGAAATATTTTGAAAACACTCTGTGACATTTTTAGTATTCCATAATTTTAGTTCCTACTTCAAATAACATATATTATTGTAATCTGGAGCCAAGAGGTTCTGCTTGCTCTTTAGATAGCTTAAATTGCATACTAAGTCATTTGACCGCTCTTACTTAATTAAGTGCAGCATGTTATAATTTTCTGATTAGTAGTTAAAATCTTTTGAATTGGATGGTCCAGCAAGGATCCTCACTATATTCATCACTGGTTCCTTTATCTCCTGATTCTGGGAGATCTGGTCAGGTCTTCATTATGTGGAATAGGCCTTATTGCAGATGATATTTTAAGATATTTAATGCCGTGCTTGCATTTTCTGGACATCCCTGATATTTTTGTCATGAAGAAATAGCAATCATCAATGTCATTGCACAGTTCTCGTAACACCATAGGAACAGCAAAAGGCATACTTTAAATTTCCTCAGTTAGTCACAGCCTCAGATTCTTGGTACAAGTAATACAGCAATTATGTGAAGACTAAGTTTTGTCTTGATTACCAATCTTGCAACCCAGGTACAAAGAATATGCATGTTTAGTATTGTTGCTGATTTTCTTCCTTTGAGTTTTTGTCATAAACAAATCTCACAAAGCAGAAATTGTCAGGGGGATTCAGACATTTTCTGTACATGTACTCACATTACAACTGTCTTTCTATTACTGAGTGAGAGAGAGAGAGAGAGAGAGAGAGAGAGAGAGAGGGGTGGTAGGCAGACAGACAGATGTGTTATGGGTAGACACAAAAACCTGTATAAGTAGAAATTGTGACATGATGCGAAATTTTAAAAATTATTTTCAAAATATATGCATAACATTTGACTGCAAATAGGTGATATGTTAATGGAGGTTGATAGTATGAACCAGAGCTATAATGCTCAATACATTCTACGTTGATATCAATATTTGTAAAAGAATATGAGAAATTTAACTCAATGTGATATGTAGAACACTTCCATATGATACTCTCTAGAAATTAAAATGCAAACAATTAAAAAATTTTAAATCTTACATTACAGTAAGAAATAATTAACAATAATTAAAAATCAAATTAACACAATTAAAAATCAATTTAACGCAATTAAAAATTAAGTAAAAAATTAATTTAATGAAAAAAATTGCAAAGCGATTTTCCTTCCTGAAGCTGACAATGCTTTTTGACCGTTATGTTGTGATCACAAGAATGAAAATTACTGAATAGGGATGAGCATGGAACTTAAATAGGGATATTTGTCTTTGCTCATGTGCGTAAAGACCACAAGTCAGAGATTAGATATGGCCGGCAAACATTAACAGAATTCTCGTGTAATTTAATTTTGATGGTTTCTGCAATCAGTAGTCTCATATAATTATTTTGGTCACTAAGTATTTTGGCCTCGTTAAATAAAAAAGTATGTTTTTCATTAATGGCATGAAAGGCTAATTCTGATGCTGCTGAACGAGAAGCACGAACTGAGACTGCATGTTGATTAACACGGAAATTCAGAAGAAACCATGTAGAACCCTGATAAGACGAATCGCAATCATTGCACAAAATGTTGTATACTAGGTCATTTATTTGTGTTCCAAATGAGGAAAGGACTGAGCGATTGTTCAGTATAGTGTGTAATTTCCGTATTGGCCTGGCTACAATTTTAAATTCGGTATCTTTTAAAGAATATGTTAAGTTGTTTATGCCACTATTCAACGTATCCCCCCCCCATACTTCTCCTTCAACCCATGCACGGTACTAAGTATTATAGGTTTTGATACCTTTCGTGTTTGGGGTTTTCATAAAAAAAAAAAAAAAAAAAAAAAAAAGTTGTGAACATTGAAATCACCAAGGAAAATTACCTCACTGTTAGGAAAGTTGGACTGGAGAAAGTCAAGTTGCAAAGAGAGGAAGTCAAAGAGCTCCAAGTGATTAGTGGAGTTGGGAGAACGGTAGAGACAACAAATGAATTTGACACAATGAGGTAGAGAGATTTTAAGCCAGAGAAGATCAAAGGGAGGAGTTTCCAAATTGCCAAGTCTCTGATAGGGAATATCAGAACGGAATGCACATGTACCACCTTTGAGGCGAAAGGAATCATACAGCGAATAATTTGGGCATGGGTTGTGTTAGGGTAGCTAAGAATAGAAACAGGTGCAGGTATACTTGCGTGTACACCAATGCTAGGAGTTTAGTAAATAAATTTGATGAATTTGAGGTATTGCTCAAAACATCAAAGGCAGATATTGTTGGGATATCAGAGACGTGGTGTCACACAGATATAAGGGATGCAGAACTGCAATTTGGGGAGTACAACGTCTACAGAAAGGATAGACAGGATAGGAAGGGGGGAGGGGTTATACTATTAGTTAAGAAACACATAAAAACCAAGGAAGTGAAGCCAGTCGACATCGCTGGACAGTGCAGTGTTGAGTCAGTTTGGCGTGACATAAGCATTGGGAGATCAAAATTGAGAGTAGGAGTGTGCTATAGGCCTAATGACTCTGATGAGTATAATAAGGAACTGTACAGGGAAATAGAGTGGGCCAGTAAATCAGAGAGTCTTATAATGGGAGATTTTAATTTCCCAGATATTGACTGGAATTTGGGGGCTGGTTACTCACACACTAGCAGGGCTTTTGTGGATTTATTGGATGATTGTTTTCTACATCAGCATGTTCGGGAGGCAACTAGAGGGAGGAATACTCTTGATTTGATTATCAGCAGTGATTCTTCATGCATTAAGAATCTGCAGATAAATGAACCACTAGGTGGCAGTGATCACAGTGTGCTGAAGTGGGATTTACTCAAAGAGGTAACTTCCATTAGGGGTAAAAGGAAGGGTTATTACTTCCGTAAAGGCGACTACGATGGACTGAGACAGTATTTAAATTCTATACAGTGGGACCAACTGATGATGTTACCAACAGCAAATTCAAAATGGGAAGCATTCAAAGAACTTATCTTGGAAGCTACTAGGCTTTACATACCAACTAAGAAATATTGTTCAAGGTTTAGACCAAAATGGATGTCAGATGAACTAATGAGGCATATGGCAGAGAAGAAAAATGCATGGGATACTTACAAATTAACACATGACACAGAAGCCTATGATAGATACAAGTTGATATGCAACCAAGTTACAAAGGAAGTTAGGCAGGCGAAGGCAGATTACGAGAAATCTTTGGCAAGGGATGCAAAGAAAAACAGCAAAGAGTTCTTTACTTATGTAAACTCTAGAAGGAAGGGGATGAATCAGATTGGTCCACTTGATATTGATGGGTCAACTGTTGATGATCCTGCTCAGGTAGCTAACAAACTAAATGAATATTTTGCATCGACATTCACACATGAGGAGTTATTCAGCAAGGGGAATGCCAGAGGTGTATTCAACTCTAGCAGTAAGCTACAGAATCTTGAAATAACTGGGAGTAAAGTGGAGGAGAAACTGTTGAAGATAAACACAAGAAAGGCACCCGGGGTGGATGGGATCTATCCAGTTATATTAAAGGAGGCAGCAAAGGAAGTAAGCAAACCCTTAGCCATAATTATGAGAGCTTCCTTGGACTCAGGGGAGGTACCCATAGACTGGAAATGTGCAAATGTGACCCCAATTCACAAAGGAGGATCAAAGGCTGACACAAGTAATTATAGACCTGTGAGCTTAACTTCTGTTCCAGGAAAATTAATGGAGGCACTGGTTAAAGAAGCACTGCAGGATCATTTAGACAAGACTTCAGTTATAGCTCAGACACAGCATGGTTTTGTTAAGGGGAAGTCTTGCCTGACCAACTTGATTGGATACTATGATGCAGTCACAAAAGAACTGGATGCAGGGAATAACTTTGATATTATATACTTGGATCTTAGAAAGGCTTTTGATACTGTTGCACATGGAAGACTGCTACACAAATTGGAGCAGTGTGACATTGGAGGCAAATTTCTGCTATGGATAAAGTGGTGGTTGAGGGGGAGAAGACAGAGAGTGGTAATCAATGGACACTGCTCATCGTGGACTAATGTTATTAGTGGAGTCCCTCAGGGCTCAGTGTTGGGTCCATTATTGGTTTCTGTATTTATAAAAAAATGATATTGATGATGGTATATCAAGCTTAATGTCCAGTTTGCAGATGATACAAAGGTTGGCAGGGTTGTCAAGGACACTACTGACACTATGCTGCTGCAACAGGATCTGGAAAGGTTGAGCAGATGGGCTGAGAGGTGGCAAATGAAGTTTAACATTGACAAATGTAAAGTACTACACATGGGAAACAGCAACCCCAGAGCAACGTATCAACTCTGTGGTACTACACTGACAGTGGTAGAGAATGAAAGGGACTTGGGGGTGGTTGTGCAGGCAAATATGAAGTTCTCTGAGCAGTGCAGACGGGCTGCAAGAGTAGCTCATGGAGTATTGTCAATGATATACAGGAATTTTTCCAGCAGGGATAAGGAGGTGATTATTCCATTGTATAAGGCAATGGTCAGGCCACACCTAGAGTACTGTATACAGGTCTGGAGGCCTCATTTCAAGAAGGATGTAGAGCCGCTGGAACGAGTACAGAGAAGGGCAACAAGATTAGTGAATGGAACAAAGGGGGTGCTCTTACGAAGAAAGGCTTAAGTTTTGCAAATTACAGTGTCTGGAGACTAGGCACCAGCGAGGTGATCTGATAGAGGTGTATAAAGCCTTGAATGGTTTAAGCATGCTCAATGCTGATGGGATTCTTCCTCTAGCTCAGAAAAATCACCTGAGAGGGCATAAATTCAAATTGAGGAAAGACAGATGTAGGATAGACGTGAGGAAATTTGCCTTTAGCCAGCGGGTGGTTGGTTGGTGGAACAGACTTCCATCCCTTGTGGTGGAGGTTGATAGCCTAAATAAGTTTAAGGCTCAGCTGGACAGGTATTTGGAACGAACAGAGGGGTGAAGTGGAAGTGGGTTTTTTTTTTTTTTTTTTTTTTTTTTTGGCTGATGCTGCATAAGCTTGCTTTCTTGCATCAAATGCCTCTGCTAATGCTAATTTGTTTGTATATTTTGTCTCGAAAGGTGGTATAGTTGGCTTCAATTAAGAGTTTAATTAAGTGAAAAAATTTCCTTAATAGGAAGCATTGTATAATTAATCGATATCGATTGATTATTTAACATATCCCAAAGAATATTTAATGTGTATTCAATACACATTAGAAGTTACCTCGTTATATACGAATGTATATAACGAGGTAATGTCTAGTGAGAATAAATTATCATTACCGCCAAGTCTATAGTTCTTAAGGTTATTAAATAGCATATCGCAGTTCTTAATCCCAAATTGTATCACCTGTCTAAAGGGTTTTATAATGCTATATACATGTGTGGCCAAGGATGAAAATGCCAAATTTCTATAGGAAACAATAGGCCGAATAGGAAATTGGGTCTTATGTAATTTTACCTGACCAAAAAGTGCAGGAATATTGTATATTCTGGCCTTCAATTCCTTTAACTGAGCCATAGTAATGTAGTCGTTTTTTCGATACGTGGTTAATGTTTTATTGTATTGATTGCCCAAATTGGTAAATAGTGCTGGGTCTACTTCAAGATAAGTGGAGGGATCTGATGCAACTGACTATAACTTATTAATATAACCAGGTTTATTGAGTATTACCACTCTATCTCCTTTATCAGCTCTCTTATAATAATATCTTTATTTTCCCAAAGTTCAGGTAAAGCTGAACTGTCATGTGTATTCAATTTAGGAAGTCACGTTTCTTGTATGTTATTCACCACCTGGTTTAACTTGTTGAATAAATAAATCTTTTTGTGGAACATTACGAAGTCCAAATTCAATATCAATTACGCACTGTTTTTTAGGTTGTTTTCGAGGTGGTAAATTGTAATTTAATCCTTTGGATGAAAATGAAATCTGGTCCTGCTATAGCGTATATGAGGAAAGATTTGTAACTTATTTATATGTCAGTTCGTTGAATGTTGGGCAAAGGGGTATACGCTATTGCAGGACCAGATTTCACTTTTATCTAAAGGATTAATTTACAATTTACCACTTCGAAAACTACCTAAAAAGCAGTGCATAATTGATATTGAATTTGGACTTCGTAATGTTCCAAGAAAATATTTATTTATTCAACAAGTTAACCAGGTGGTGAATAACATAAAAGAAACGCAACTTCCTAAATTGAATACACATGACAGTTCAGCTTTACGTGAACTTCAGGAAAATAAGACATTATTATTCAGAGAGCTGATAAAGGAGATACAGTGGTAATACTTAATAAACCTGGTTATATTAATAAGTTAGAGTCAGTTGTATCAGATACCTCCACTTATCTTGAAGTAGACCCAGCACTATTTACCAATTTGGTCAATCAACACAATAAAATGTTAACCACGTATTGAAAAAACGACTACATTACTATGGCTCAGTTAAAGGAATTGAAGGCCAGAACATACAATATTCCTACACTTTTTCGTCAGGTAAAATTAAATAAGACAGGATTTCCTATTCGGTCTTTTGTTTCCTACAGAAACTCGGCATTTTCATCCTTGGCCACACATGTATATAGCATTATAAAATCCTTTAGACAGGCAATACAATTTGGGATTAAGAACTACAATACACTATTTAATAACCTTAGGGACTGTAGACTTGGCGGTAATGATAATTTATTCTCACTAGATGTTACCTCGTTATATATGAATGTAAATGTTGAATACACATTAGATATTCTTTGGGATATGTTAAATAATAACTCAATACTGATTAATTATACAAAGCTTTAAGGAAATTTTTCACTATGTATATAAAGTGCTTAGCATCATAATACACAGCCATTTCTGAATAAACAGAAAATTTTTAAGGTGGCATCGTTTTAGGTTATATCTCATATTGTGAATGCCTTCACAACGAGTTGCCATGATATTGCACTACTTCGAATAAGTAACGCTTCACCTAAGGAGAAGACTAGTGTTACTTATTCTCAGATAGGTACCACCACCCAGACAGCACTGTTTCAGGGCTATTTGGCCCTTCGTCAGTGAGTGGGTAGGTACCCAAGTGATGCAATGATGGCAAAAACAGTTATGAAGTATAACTCCACAATATGAGAGATGCCTGATGGTGTATGATGTATTTAGACTAGGCGCATTTAGGGTTAGAGCCTCAAGCTGCGAACAAATTTAGACTATGTATATAAAGTGCTTAGCATCATAATACACAGCCATTTCTGAATAAACAGAAAATTTTTAAGGTGGCATCGTTTTAGGTTATATCTCATATTGTGAATGCCTTCACAACGAGTTGCCATGATATTGCACTACTTCGAATAAGTAACGCTTCACCTAAGGAGAAGACTAGTGTTACTTATTCTCAGATAGGTACCACCACCCAGACAGCACTGTTTCAGGGCTATTTGGCCCTTCGTCAGTGAGTGGGTAGGTACCCAAGTGATGCAATGATGGCAAAAACAGTTATGAAGTATAACTCCACAATATGAGAGATGCCTGATGGTGTATGATGTATTTAGACTAGGCGCATTTAGGGTTAGAGCCTCAAGCTGCGAACAAATTTAGACTATGTATATAAAGTGCTTAGCATCATAATACACAGCCATTTCTGAATAAACAGAAAATTTTTAAGGTGGCATCGTTTTAGGTTATATCTCATATTGTGAATGCCTTCACAACGAGTTGCCATGATATTGCACTACTTCGAATAAGTAACGCTTCACCTAAGGAGAAGACTAGTGTTACTTATTCTCAGATAGGTACCACCACCCAGACAGCACTGTTTCAGGGCTATTTGATGTATGTATGTGAATATCTACTCGAATATCCACTTGTCCCTATTAGACTTAGAAAAGCAAAAAAAGGTAGAGGGAAAGTTATAGTAGGAGTGGAAGAGGAAAAGAAACAGTGTAGAAGAATGAAAGGGACAGTAACTCCTTCAACTCACACCACTCAAAAACTCATAAACTCCTCGAATAGGCAACGCTTCCCCAGTGGAGAAGGCTGTTGTTACCTATTCTCAGAAACTCCGGACATCATCAAGCTCCCCCTAGCAGCACTGTTTCAGGGCTATTTGGCCCTTCGTCAGTGAGTGGGTAGGTACCCAAGTGATGCAATGATGGCAAAAACAGTTATGAAGTATAACTCCACAATATGAGAGATGCCTGATGGTGTATGATGTATTTAGACTAGGCGCATTTAGGGTTAGAGCCTCAAGCTGCGAACAAATTTAGACTATGTATATAAAGTGCTTAGCATCATAATACACAGCCATTTCTGAATAAACAGAAAATTTTTAAGGTGGCATCGTTTTAGGTTATATCTCATATTGTGAATGCCTTCACAACGAGTTGCCATGATATTGCACTACTTCGAATAAGTAACGCTTCACCTAAGGAGAAGACTAGTGTTACTTATTCTCAGATAGGTACCACCACCCAGACAGCACTGTTTCAGGGCTATTTGGCCCTTCGTCAGTGAGTGGGTAGGTACCCAAGTGATGCAATGATGGCAAAAACAGTTATGAAGTATAACTCCACAATATGAGAGATGCCTGATGGTGTATGATGTATTTAGACTAGGCGCATTTAGGGTTAGAGCCTCAAGCTGCGAACAAATTTAGACTATGTATATAAAGTGCTTAGCATCATAATACACAGCCATTTCTGAATAAACAGAAAATTTTTAAGGTGGCATCGTTTTAGGTTATATCTCATATTGTGAATGCCTTCACAACGAGTTGCCATGATATTGCACTACTTTGAATAAGTAACGCTTCACCTAAGGAGAAGACTAGTGTTACTTATTCTCAGATAGGTACCACCACCCAGACAGCACTGTTTCAGGGCTATTTGGCCCTTCGTCAGTGAGTGGGTAGGTACCCAAGTGATGCAATGATGGCAAAAACAGTTATGAAGTATAACTCCACAATATGAGAGATGCCTGATGGTGTATGATGTATTTAGACTAGGCGCATTTAGGGTTAGAGCCTCAAGCTGCGAACAAATTTAGACTATGTATATAAAGTGCTTAGCATCATAATACACAGCCATTTCTGAATAAACAGAAAATTTTTAAGGTGGCATCGTTTTAGGTTATATCTCATATTGTGAATGCCTTCACAACGAGTTGCCATGATATTGCACTACTTCGAATAAGTAACGCTTCACCTAAGGAGAAGACTAGTGTTACTTATTCTCAGATAGGTACCACCACCCAGACAGCACTGTTTCAGGGCTATTTGGCCCTTCGTCAGTGAGTGGGTAGGTACCCAAGTGATGCAATGATGGCAAAAACAGTTATGAAGTATAACTCCACAATATGAGAGATGCCTGATGGTGTATGATGTATTTAGACTAGGCGCATTTAGGGTTAGAGCCTCAAGCTGCGAACAAATTTAGACTATGTATATAAAGTGCTTAGCATCATAATACACAGCCATTTCTGAATAAACAGAAAATTTTTAAGGTGGCATCGTTTTAGGTTATATCTCATATTGTGAATGCCTTCACAACGAGTTGCCATGATATTGCACTACTTCGAATAAGTAACGCTTCACCTAAGGAGAAGACTAGTGTTACTTATTCTCAGATAGGTACCACCACCCAGACAGCACTGTTTCAGGGCTATTTGGCCCTTCGTCAGTGAGTGGGTAGGTACCCAAGTGATGCAATGATGGCAAAAACAGTTATGAAGTATAACTCCACAATCAGGCATCTGATTGTGGAGTTATACTTCTTTGGGCTGGCTCAGAAATACAAATATACTTCAAATATTCAAATATACAATATACAAATATACAAATATACAAATATATTTATACTTCTTTTTGCTTTGGGCTGGCTCAGAAATACAAATATTAACCAACAGATTCTTAAACAGGGGTTACCCACTTGCTACTATAGACAGAATTAGGGTACAAGCTATGGATAGAATACAAAAAATATACCAACCAACAATAGTTATATCAAAAAATACTTTATTTCTGACCCATATGTTGAACAGGCACAAACAACTTAACTGATTCTTTAAAGATACTGAATTTAAAATTGTAGCCAGGCCAATACAGAAATTACACACTATACTGAACAATCACTCAGTCCTTTCCTCATTTGAAACACAAATAAATGACCTGGTATACAACATTTCTTGTGGTGATCGCGATTCATCTTATCAGGGTTCTACGCGGTTTCCTCTGAATTTTCATGTTAATCAACACGCAGCCTCAATTCGTGCTTCTCTCGTTCAGCAGTGTCAGAATTAGCCTTTCATGCCATTAATGAAAAACATACTTTTTTATTTAACGAGGCCAAAATACTTAGTGACCAAAATAATTATATGAGACTACTGATTGCAGAAACCATCAAAATTAAATTACATGAGAATTCTGTTAATGTTTGCTGGCCATATCTAATCTCTGACTTGTGGTCTTTACGCACATGAGCAAAGACAAATATCCCTATTTAAGTTCCATGCTCATCCCTATTCAGTAATTTTCATTCTTGTGATCACAACATAACGGTCAAAAAGCATTGTCAGCTTCAGGAAGGAAAATCGTTTTGCAATTTTTTTCATTAAATTAATTTTTTACTTAATTTTTAATTGCGTTAAATTGATTTTTAATTGTGTTAATTTGATTTTTAATTATTGTTAATTATTTCTTACTGTAATGTAAGATTTAAAATTTTTTAATTGTTTGCATTTTAATTTCTAGAGAGTATCATATGGAAGTGTTCTATGTATCATATTGAGGTAAATTTTTTTTATTCTTTTTCAAATATTAATGGAGGTGAAAATTGTGTTGTCCAGTGTAATGCAGTAGGGAAATGAATAGTTTCTGAATCCCATGGTTCTTAAAACAAATTTTTTTTCTGACTGAGATGATGTGTTAAATGAATATTAAAGAGAAAGGCTATATGATTGCTATTTTTATATTGTCATTATTGTAAAAAAAAAAAACACCAGTATGGAACCTTACATCCATTTGTATTTAAATATAAAAAACATTCAGCAAGAAATATTCTTTTGGTTCCACTTTATATAACTTCTAGAGTTGTTGAGTTGTGACAGTCAATACTATATTCAGTTAAGATATCAAGGACTAGCCTGCTCTTTGACATTTTAGTATAACTAGTCTGTCTTTAGAAACACCACACTTCTGAATAGAACCAAGGGAAAATAATACATTTCGTATTTGGGGTTGGGTTTGCAATGGACAAATCTTGTTATAATTAAAGCCAATTTCTTAATGCACAAATGTTATGAGCAAGTCCAATTGTGATTACAGTGTTTTTGTGCAAGAGGAGGAAATTATCCAACCTGTATAGTATATATGAAACAAACTGCAGTGTAATGAGGTATGTCATTTCAAGGTTATACTGCAGTTGATATCTGTGTGGTGGTGGTGGTGGTGCACTGTGCATTAGTTTTGGGATAATCCTTGTAGCATAATCTAGCTATGGTCACATCTTTTTATTTTTTTAATAGTATGCATTGAATACAGATAAGCATATTGTTCTACATCATAGAGCTGGCCTATCCATCATGGCTTATCAATTTCCTTGTTCATCAGTTGCGATGTTCACTAATTTACTAACAAGTTTAAATATGATGGTGTGCCAAAAAGTAATGCCTCTTAGTTCATAACCTTAGCCCTAGGTGTTACAAGTTCCAGTTAGGTTCTTCACGCAGCTAATAGTGTCTGGTTAGTATGCATGCAGCAGCAGTTCTGTGTGATTGTTTGTTTTAAATGGAAGTATCTTTGAACATGCAGTTCAAAACAATATGCAGGTATTGAGTTTATGACTACTGAAAATGTTAGTATAGATTCAATTCAGTTCAGCAAATTGAGACATGGATACACTCACAAAAAAATAATAAAAAATAATTAAATGAATAAAGCAATGTGACAGTGTATAACCACACTGTAGCCACACAATATTAGTAAGAATTTCAAATTTCATTGCTGGAATATGAAGTTAGTTTTTTTTTTTTTTGTTTTTTTTTTTGCCAAATGAAGATGTTAAAGCAGCTGTGAAGAAATAGCTGACCAGCTGAAAGACTTTTACTTGAATGGCATGCAAAACCTTGTTAAGCACTGGACAAATCTATTAACAAGCACAGCTTTTTTTTTGTCTCTATTTCAAATGTTATGCAACATGAGGTTATTTTTCAGTCTTCCCTTGTATACAGGGTGATTCACTACCAGTGCGACAAACTCTCAGGAGGTGTAGGAGGCACAAAGACGAATCGGAATCACATCGCATTGCAGGGTCCAAAATGCCTTCGTCATGCGGTAGAGGACGTTGAACAGGAGGTCGCGTGAACAGCAATCCCGCTGGAAGTCAGCATTTGCGAACCGTTTCTGTTGAAGAAACCAAGTAGGAAAAGTCCTCCGGAGTGGATAATCCGCAGGCTCCAATGATTGGACGCGTTGCAGATGGTATGAACTCATTTGGTTTGTTGACAGTATCCTCCATACAGTGGATTGGGAAATACCCAATTGTTGGCCTATCGCTCGAGTACTCGTACTCGGATTGCCTTCTGCAAGACGTAGGACATTCTCCTCATTGTCTGGCGTCCTCGTCGTTCGCTCTCGATTCATGGTACCTCTCGTGAAACAACCAGTCTCACGTAACCTTCTGTGCACACGTGCAAAAATCGTATGATGAGGAGCACGCCTGTGCGGGAAACGGCCCTGGTACAAGCGCAGAGCGGTGCGCCCATTACAGTCCACAGCTCCATACGCAAGGTGCATGTCGGCCAGTTCACCATTTGAATACTCATCCATCCTACTACCTCGGGAACCGGTTCGCAAATGCTGACTTCCAGCAGGATCACTGTTCACGCGACCTCCCGTTCAATGTCCTCTACCGCATGACGAAGGCATTTTGGACCCTGCAATGCTATGTGATTCCGATTCATCTTTGTGCCCCCTACACCTCCTGCAAGTTTGTCGCACTGGTAGTGAATCACCCTGTATATTGCTATTTATTTCTAAATACATTCCATTTTCTTAAAAATAAAATACCGGATTTTATAATGAATTTGCTGTTATGATATGGTTTAAACTGCTGTTAAGCTCTGATGTACTAGTTGGAAGTGAAAAGCATTTTTTAAGGACTTGACTACTCTTCTTTCTTGGCTATAAATCATTTTAATTTGGGATTTAAAACTAAGCAATTCAACTACGTTATATGACTTCTTTTATTTTTTAGTAGCAAATGAACAAATTTGCTACTAAAAACCTTGCCATGCAAATTCACTAATTTCTATTATAATTATGATTTTTTTATAGTAAAAAATGTGGTATCCTCATTATTTAGATTATAAGAATTTTATAATCCATATAGTCTCACTTCATTGTATACTAGTTAAAATATGAATTTTATTTAATCTCTGTGCTTTGCTTAAATGACATTTTCTGGCTGCCGAAATATTGCTACTACAATTGATACTGATTTTCTTTTCAGTCATGCATTATCTCAAACCCAAATGGCTCTGAAATGATTTGTTCCACTCCGCCGTTAACTGATTCTTCTCAACACGCACCCACTTCACGAGCACCTGTTGTTGCTCATATGGCTTTTGCTATGGATGGTGTTAAAAAACTCAGAGAATTTCCACACCTTAATCCACAACTTTCTCAGTTGCTTTATTATCCAGATCCAGTATATCATAAATTTCAAGGTTCAGGTGGTGTAAGGAAGTTTCCTGTGGATGAGTCTCAGTTGGATATCACAGTAAGGTTTTATTTATTCATATATACACCGATGAGCCAAAACATTATGATCAGTGAGTCATTATGCAAATTGAAGCAATTGCAGGTGAACTACGGTGTGGGTCAGGACACAGTATAAAAAACACCTGATACTGAGCTCCGTTAATCAGTGTTACTCTTGTTCTTCAGATGGGAAAGGCAGCAGACTTAAGCGAATTTGACATAGGCCAAATTGTAATGGCCAGACAACTGGGTCGGAGCATATCCGAAACGGCACGGCTGGTGGGGTGCTCACGGTCAGCCATGGTAAGTACCTACCGAAAGTGGTCCGAGGAGGGGAAACCTATGAACCGCCGGCGAGGTGTTGGACAACCACAACTGATCGATGCTCGAGGTGAGCAAAGGCTCTCTCTGATGATACGTGGCAACAGAAGGGCAACTGTGGTGCAACTTCCCGGTAATTAGAATGCTAGTGATGGGAGTAATGTGTCACAACACACAGTACATCGAACCCTGCTGAAAATGGGGCTGCGTAGCCGCAGGCCGCTCTGAGTGCCCATGCTAATCACGATTCACCGATCAGTGCCTTCAATGGGCACGCAAGCATCGAAACTGGACCTTGGGTGATTGGAAGAAGGTCGTCTGGTACGATGAATCACATTTCCTGTTGCATCGTGTGGATGGCTGGGTACGTGTGCGTCGTTCACCTGGGGAAGTGATGGTGCCTGGATGCACCGTGGGATGAAAACAAGCCAGTGGCAGCGGTGTCATGCTTTGGGTGATGTTCTGCTGGGATATCCCGGGTCCAGTCATCCATATGCTGGGCACTCTGTCTATCACCTACCTAAACATCATTGCTGACCAGGTACACCCTTTCATGACAACGGTCTTCCCCTCTGGCAGTACCATCTTTCAGCAGGATAATGCACCATGCCACACTGCCTGGATTGTTCGAGACTGGTTCGCCGAACATGAAGAAGACTTCCAGGTATTGTCCTGACCTCCAAATTCCCCAGACATCAATCCCATCGAGCATCTGTGGTTTGTGTTGGAACAGCAAGGACCTTATAGGAGTTAAATGATCTGCTGGTTGTGTGTTGGTACCAGATACCACAAGGCACATTTAGAAATCGCCATGCCTCACTGGGTATGAGCTGTTTTGGCTGCACATGGAGGACCAACATCATATTAGGTAAGTGGTCATAATGTTTTGGCTCATCGGTGTATGTGATATGTCTTAAAAACATAATAAACAATATTCTGTATACAGTAATACCCCGAAGTTACGCGATAGGTGGGTCCGACGAAAATCGCGTAAGTCGAATTCGCGTAAGTCGGGGTACAACTTTGCATATAAATACATATAAATTTTGCTTAATTGGGACCAAGGACTAACATAAACACTAGTTTAGAAGAAAAATATTAATAAAATTGCAGTTCTTTGTACATATTAATACAAAATATGTATTAAAAAAACAAATTACTTACGTTAAAAAGTTATTTCGATGTCGATGGCTTCATAAAATCTAACAAATTCGTCTGACGACACAGCGCGTTCTTTTTTTCACGCAGAATTTCTTCGTAGCAAGCTAATAATTTTTTTTATTCCTTGCTTTGTAGCTATAACGCGTTCTACGTTGGAGTCTATGTTTTCTAAAATTTTTAAGCCCTTTACAATTGAGCCCTTTTCAATTTTCAACCTGTCAAGTTTGCAATTGTCATGTGCTTTTCGCCGTTGCTTCATTTAGGCCTGTAGCACGTGCAATATCACATGGTCTTTCATTTTGCTCAAAGCGTTTCACAATTTCATATTTTTTCTCTCGACAGAGGCGGACTGGCCATAAGCCTTACCGGGGAAACCCCGGTGGGCCAGTGTGATTTTGGCCATAAACAATAGTATGAGGCCACTATAAATTTTCCCGGGTAAGAACTTTTGATCCAGTCCGCCTCTGTTTATCGATAATTGCTTTTCTTTTTCTCTCTGAATCTGCAGTGTCTTCACCAGGATGCTTCCTTTTCACACCTTTTAATTAAGTATTTTACTCATTTTTAGGGAATAAAGCACAATTACAAAACGAGGAGGCACGCTTGATACGCATAAACAAAGCTGCGCGCATGTAGCAACTGAATAAACAACACCATAAAGGCAGAGATACACTATTAACACCTCACATTTCTAGGGGTTACTACCATAAAACAATAAAAATCCAGTTGCGTTTCTGCTAGTGAAATCTGTTATAAACTGGTAGTAAACTCGATCTAATTGCATTTGCGATTATACCGATAGCTGGAATTGTGTTGGTTTTTACGTTATTATGGTGAAATGTGTTTCCCCTTCACTGATATAAAAAACATAAAAGCAACAAATTTGAATTTTGTTCATCTTTCGCTCTCATTCTCCGCCGTCGCACCGTATATCGATAACATATGAAAAACGACCTTGAAGATAGTGGGCGGCAGCGTTGCCAAACGAAAGAACCGCGTAACTCCGAGTTCGCGTAAGTCGGGGTAGCGTAAGTCGGGGTATTACTGTATTGTTATGCTATGTTATGTAGAATTAAGAAATGATTCCTTTAGTTCTTAGATATTTATTTTAATTATTGATGGGTTATAAATATTGTGTGTGTGTATATATATATATATATATGTTCCTATTAATGGAATTCAGTTTTAAATATTGCTAATGATAAATAATTTCCGTATAAAAGCAGATGAAATTAGTAGATATTTATTTGTTTTATTAATAAATTTTGTTAGATAAATTCATTTGTGTATTGTATTTATAAATAACTGATTATTCTTTTTAGATCACATTTCCATGGCAGAGTGGAGTTGTTACTTACAACTAGGATTGCTAACCATATATAAATTTATGGACAGTCTATAAAAAAAAAAGCTAAAATTTTACATGTCCATAAAATCCATAAAAATCTTCAAGTGTCCATAAAAGTGCACTACTAAGAAACTAAAGAATATACATCTTATGTACAAGTACAAGTAACCCTCGTATAAAACAGTAGTTAGATTCCTATAAACTCTAGCGTTAGCGGGAAACTGTGTTATACGTGACCAAGAATCAGTACATAAAGGGGGGGGGGTTATGTTCCAAAAGCTAACAAAAATACACCATTTTTTTTTATAACTGTCAGAAACTTAATTTTTATTAAAAAATAGTAGTATTGTATTCTTTATTATTTTAGTTGCTTTTGGTTGGTATTCAGTTTTTGACAAGGTTATGGACCGATAAATGTTACAGTAGTGCTTAGATGGTTACATATGTACATCTGCACAGCCCATATATATTTGTGCACATAATGTGGTTATGTGCACAAATATATCAGCTGTGCAGGTGTTTCATGAAAGTCATATATTTGTGTGTTATTAAAAATTATATTTGCATAATTTTCTTATAGGTTTTATTATGTTTTCTCTGCTTACAGGGTGAAAATCTGAATTTGGCTCATAATCCAAAAGACATCCATATTATCATTAATGGTACAGCATTTTGTAACGTTACCCAGTTAACAGCAGTTACTGCTCACTGCATTTTACCACCTCTAAAATGGAACACAAGCAGCTTCAATAGTTCCAGAGTTTCTGTTGAGGTGAGATTTTTTTCACTTATAACAATCATATCCTCTTCTTAGCAGTATATAAAATTTGACTGAAAATGTAATAATTTTCTATCAGATTATTTCTCTATGTGTGATTATAAAAGTAGTACTCTTTGTTGTAATTGTTTTCATTATTATGAGAGTCATCCCAGAAGTAATGCATAAAAGCACTTAATTTATAATGTTATTTTATAACATAATTTACATTAAAACCATTAATGTAGTCTCCTTCATGCCTTATGATTGCTTCCTAATATTCAGGTAATTTTTGAATGTCATTTAACTGTCTGCTGAAATTAAGCTGTGTGATGCATTGGGTCATGGCTGCACTCATTCCTTCTAAAGACAGAAATCTTTGTACTTGAGCTTGGGGAATAGATTGTAATTGCAAGGACTTATATCAGGACTATAAGGAGGGGAATGAAGGTAGTGCTTCCCACCTGTAATGAGTGAAAACAAGCTATACACACTGTGTGATATGAGGCCTTGTGTTGTCATGGTGTATGAGCACATCAGTTTCCAACATCTGTGGCTGCGTGTGATGAATTTTTTGCCATAATTTCTGATGAAGAAATGTTGCATTGTAGTTTCTAGTTACTGATCTTCCAAGTGGCACATGATCAGCAGCAGTAATGTCCTTGTAATTGTAGACTGTGATGGCCATTTGTTTCACATTTGATTGTTGCTTGCAACATTTAGAGGGGTATGGCAAAGACGAATGCTTCCGTTCAGGTTCAAACTCACATACCCATGGCTCATCAATGACAACAATTTGTTTTAAAAACTCTCTACCTTCTTGTCAGTAATTGCATTACAATTCTTTATGCTTTTCTTGTTCATTTGACAACAAATATAGGACCCATTGAGCACTGATCTTTGCTTTTGTAACACTTCAGTTAAAATTAGGTGAACAAGTGATTTGGTTATTCTGTATTTGTTAGCTATTTCTTCACAGATTATGTCCATCTTTCTCCAAAATGGTAATAATCTTGACTGCTGATGTGTTGCCTATAGGTGCTTTTGGTCTACTGGAGTGTTGTTTATCTTCAACACTGGTCTGACCTTGATGGAAACTTTTGAGACCAACATGAAATTATGCTATGATCTATTGTTGCCTCACCACACTTCTTGCAACAATTTATATTTTTGTGTCAGCGTTCAACTGTGTAAAGTTTCAATTTTGATAAAAGATCTTTTTTCAGAAACTAAGGTTAATCTGATCTGAAAGAATATCACCATCCACTTTTAAAAGCCTCTGCACAAACATTCAGTGTAGAAACTCCTGTTCAAGCACACTAATGTTGAGGTTAAACTTCAAATTATTATCCTAATAAATGTCAGTTGCACAGGCATATGGAGTGCAGTGTACATTATTTTTGTGAGATAATTATTGTTATTATTATCATGATACAATGAAAATACAAGAAAGAGAAACTAATTGAAGAAATTGAAACGCTTATCCCTGATAGGATAAAATCTTTATTTCTGTAAGAGTTGAATGGATGGCAGGTAAGTAGATATCATGAAATGATATCTACTTACCTGCATCACTTCATCAGTGATCACAAAGACATGAATAGGAGATTACATTTTCCTTTTAAAACCAATTTTTAATAAAAACATTTTAATATCCTGTTCATAAATAATACAAATATTTATTATAGTTTTCAATTTCAAAAGAAATGTTTGTTTCCAAAGAAATGTTACAGTTTCCAAAAAATTGTTTCAGAGGAATTAAGATTTAAGTTTCAAAAGAAATTTCTTTTTTTCTTTTTACCATCAGAAAACTTCCTTTTTTGCCAATTTCTAACCAGCTTTATTACAAAATGCGATCATAAAAAGTTGAGGGACTGAATTTTTATCTTGAAAGTGCAGTGTTTAAGTGACTTGCAACTCTTTGTTGCAACATGTTCAGTGACTCATCTTGACATAGTAACACAAAAATCATCTGTTATCTGCAGTCAGTCTGTATTAGCATGTGTTGATATTTTCATGCAGTCATGCTTTCATGTTTGCATTTAACTTTGCTTTCAGTTAGCAGTTTATAAGTATTTTCAGCTATATTTTAATTTCTCACAGCATAAAGGCCACTGTTATGCAAATTTATTGCATTGGCTCACTAATTATCTATTCATGATGGTTTTGATGTGCACTAATTTATTTCATTTTCAAATATAGTAATTCCATGACTGTCTTGGCCTTGTGTCCTTCTGAGGTGGTGGTTCAATGGTCATTCTGTTTTACTCTATTTTTGCTTTATGTTGTTGGTCATGTTGTTGTGGTAGGTTTCTAGTTCATTCTCATAATGATGTTTCATAAAATTTGGCCATGAATGCTATAAAGGGGATGTGATGTTGCTAAATAAAGAAATTGACTGCCAGTTGTTTTAATTGCTGGTCAACTTCTAAATTATTTTAATCTCAGTTTATTTTCTTCTCCTTTCTTCTCTCTTTTTTTATAATAACTGGGTTTCTTTGTATTCACTTAGCTAGTTTTGCTATTCAGCTAAAATACTTTTAATTTATGCATTTTAATATCAATATATATATATATATATGTATGCTTTTATTTGTTAATACACATAAGAAAGCTGAGTTTGTAATTTGTCAAATTGTAATATTTGTGTAGGTGAAAGCAGAGACAAACAAACAGGTAGTGTCTTTTGAAACTTAATTTCTTTTAAAACTGAAGTTTAAACATTTTATTGTTTGTTTGTTATTTGGTTTTTAGGAGTATTAGTAACTAAGGCCATATTGCTCCGGGAATATGCGGTGGTCATTCCCTGACCTTTCCGCATCCTCCGTATTTGATGATGACGGGCTCGAACCCCGGTCTAATCAAGAAGCGTGTGCTATGCACTGCTGCTCCTTCCCACCTGGCTACAGAGGCGCCTCACATTTTATTGTAACATAATAAATATTTGTATTATTTATGAATAGGATGAAATGTTTTTAAAAGTAAATTGCAATCAATTTCCTATACATGTCCCAGCAAAATTCTTATTCTTCTGACTTAAGTCACTGATGAAATGATATGGAAAGTTATCATGAGATGTTCTGAATGTACCAATCTACAAATTATTCACTTTGAGAAATAAAGGCAGCCTTTATGTTATTCAGGAAGTGCATCACAGTTTCTTCTTATAATTACAATTTTAAGTGTGTATTATGCCATTTCAAGAACAACTTAAAACATAAGAAATTCAGAGGAACAATTTTAAATACAGAAACCGAATTATTTTGAATAAATAATTAAAGAGCCAATATTTTCATAAGAATAAAGAATTTATTTTCAAATATATCATTTTTTTGTTTTAGTAAGAGTGTCAGTACTTAGATGAGATCTCTAGGTTTTTATAACACCAGTTGATGCTAGAAATATGTACATGAGTTGCAATCATCCTTAATAGCACTGGTGACAAAGGGTATAGGCAGTTGCCCACTTCACCCACACTCTTCACTGCCTTGAAAAATTTCAAGCCCAGCTTATATGAATATCCAGAAATTTAAATTAACCTTAGACCTTGGCACATCTAGTACAATATCTTAGCAATAAATAAACTCATACACCAACCATAAGAATAAGTATTTTACTGTAACTGAAAATTTACAAATTAAAATAAATAAAATTACTACACTATGTATTTACAAAAACTGATATTATAATAAATTAAATTATGTACATTGTGAAAACATTAAAACTGTAACAAAATCCTTGCAATAAAATATACTAAAATAAACCGGATTAAAAGCGATAAAAACGATAAGAAACCTGGAGCTTTTGGAAGCATCGGCTTCCTTTCTCAGCAGTAACAAAACTTCCTGCAACACTTCCTTATATAACAGGCTCACGGTACTTATACACATGGTTCAGTCGGCAGATGGTCTGAACCTGCAAGCGGAAACAGCTCGGGAGCGTGCCAAGCAAAACCGTTCATCCATAATTAGGACAATGGTTTCAAACAGAGGATGCATACGCATACCTCTGTCCCTATTCATGATATTATTGTCGGATGAACTGATTCGTAAGCTCTTGAGCCATTTACAGGTCCCAGAACCCATGTGATCGATACACAATAACTGCATCCTCTGGGGAGATTTGATGCTGCCTCTCCCAAAAATGCTCGGCCACAGCAGACTTGTTGTAATCAGCGGTTTTTATAGCATTTGCATGCTCCCCCAGATGATCCTTGAGCCATTGTTTTGTCTTGCCCACATAACATTTTATCCAGGCATTTTATCCTGTATACCACTCCACTACTCAGGTCCTTTGCTATTGGGTCTTTTACTTGGGACACAACTATGCGCAGCTTCCGCCCGGGAAGCTGCACACAGCGTGTTTTATAACCACGCAAAATTCTCGCTAGATGCTCAGTAACGCCCAGATAGTAAGGAATGTATGCGGTATCTGGGCATTACTGAGCATCTAGCGAGAATTTTGCGTGGTTATAAAACACGGGTTTGGTCTTTTCCTCTTCACACTGAAGAGGAAACAGGGCTTACCATCGAGAAGGTGTGCACGGGTGGATTTTAGGGAGGCAGGCCAACCGAACATCTCCTAAATATTCTGTAATAGAAAGATATTGGATCCAACAGAGTGTCTGAGTGTCTGATAACACACAGAATACCTGTTCCCCCTGTAAGCCCCAGGAGTGATGTAACATGTCAAAGTGATGCCATTCCTGGTGGTGCTCTGAGCTTGATAATCTCCAGAGATGGGTACACCAGGTGAGAAAGGAATATTAGAGATCATGAAGGAACTGGCCAGTAAACAAAGTAAATGTACTTAGAGAAGTACATTTATTTTGTTTACTGGCCATAGAAATAGCTTATAGAAATCTGAGGAACACTTACACAGCTGGACATGACAACTAGTGGCAGGCACTAGTTGTTACATCCGTCATTGCTGACCCTTGAAGCGTGGCATTCCAGATTGTCACTAATAAATTTCCAAGAGGTGACATCCTTAATGCAATTATGACTGATGGAACTCTAACCCATATTTGGGAGGGTACCGTAAAAAACACACCAGATGCCCTGTTACAAACCGATAGCAAGGCCTTAACATCTGGTCAAATACGAGCACTGAACCACCTTTCATCTCAGATGAACTAAAAGCAGCAATTTACAGTATCAAGTCAAATAAATGTCCTGGCCACGATTTCCCAGAGATCAAAAAATTTGCTGTTAGCTATCCAGACCATTAACTAGAAATTATTCAACAATTGCTTAGCAACAGGAATATTTCCTAACACCTGGAAGTAGGCAAATTTTAGGCTCATTCTGAAAAATCTGGAAATACCATTGATGGAACCATGATGATGTGGCATTTTATCATGTACCATTGACCTGAGCCAGTCTTGTGCTGACTTCCCCAAACTCCTGAACTAGCAGTTTCCCTGAACCCTTAATGCATCCTCACTGGCATTAGCAAAAACTCTTGCACCTCCTCTGTTTAAGTGAATGCCATCTTTACAAAATAAATTCTGTCCAACTACTAAGGCCAGCCATGATGAGAAAAATTTTTCCTCATAAGTTTTGAAAAGGCCCCTCAAACCTAGAGTTAATCCACAAGGCTTTCATCATAAAATCCTTCCTATCATGTCTGGACAGAATTGCAGACACAAGAACATTTTGTCCTATATTGTGATACTTTTCAACATGTCCTTATATTTCATAAGCATTTCATCAGTTGTTTAAGCTTTAACACGTGATGAAATGTTTATGATTGGTATTTTAGATTGGTCCCAACCTGTATACTATGTACCCACTAGTCCCATTACAAGCTGATAAATTGTTTGTTACATCATCAGTTTTTGCTCTTGGTAGACATACTCTGGTTCTGTGCCATTTATTTTTTTACAGATATATTCCATGTCTCCCTAACAGTTGAGTCCCCAAGTAAGATAAGACTATCCAGGGGCAGGCCATCCCGAGGGTGCAAGGGGTACAATGCACCCAGGCAGCAATGGATGTTCAAGGGGCACCTGAAAACCTGTAACTTACATACCCATATGAAGAAAATATTAAAGGGGGTGCCAAATTGTGATTGGCACCCAGGTGCCACATACCCTAGGAATGTCCCTGTGGAACCAAAGCATTTTGTACCAGTTGGTCCATTTCTGGGGGGCTGGATTCAGGAACACATCACCTAACATAGCATCAGCTACTTGAGTTACTGACAATCCCCCAAACTGAATTTGCTGTAGGACATCAACTCGTTTCCTCAGCAACTTAATCATGCCTGACAATATGTTGAGTTTTGAATTAGTTCATCACACCCCCTTGCTGAAAATAATGTTTCTCCATCAGCTACCCAGCATACAGCAACAAGTGCAAGCAAAAAGGTCCATAATTCACAGGAGAATCACTGCTATCAATTCTGCCATCAGTTACAACACAGTTTGGCATGATGTGATTCACTTTTCTAATTAAAAGTTAAAATTATAAAATATTGTACTGACTTAAGAAACTATTTATTTATTACACTTCAGAACACTAAAATTGGCAGTTATAGTTTGCTAAATTACAATCTTTTAGTCTCAAGTAAAAAGGTTCTGCCAAAATATTGATAACAAAGTCTTATCTGAATATCCAGCTGTGGCTTTCTTATTGAAACACAAAAATAACCTGACCTACACGACTTTGGAAATTTATTAATTATAAGTTAGTACATAAGTAAAAAAAATTAAAAAAATTATTTCTAGAACTAACCTGTTATGAAGAGGTTCCAGAATTCACTAAAAGTCTTGAGTTGGGTTGAGGTGACTCCTGGATTTCCTCATTCTGGTTTCTGGTGTAATCTCAGCCTGCAGTTTCTCTGCTTTCAAGCTTTATGGCCCTCTAATGTATTGACCTTCTAAGATGATGGCTTGTCATTTATAAATAAAATTGTGGGACAAGCATATTGTGAAGCAAGTCTTGAAATGATGTGGTTTAGTGGCCAACACCATTTTTATAGGCTACATAGATAATTTGTTACAACATAAATTTTGATTGTATATTTGCAAATTATAAAAATTGGAGAGAGAGTAAACATAAACAATTTTCATCTTCTAATTTACCATAACAATTACAGTAGTGACAAAAATGTTATCTTAATATTGTTTGCTAGTGTAAAGTTATTAATGCACCTATATTAAAATTGTTATCTGTGTTTTTTTTTTTTTGCACAAAAAATTGAGATAAAGCTGTTGAAGAAACTTTTTTGAAACTGTGATGTTATAATAATAATTACATGGGCTCAGTAGCTCATTAGCTTACTCTTCTTGTTAATAATTAAAATAGGAATGAAAATTTTGCTCTCATACAAGGCAATAGCCACATATAATGAATGTATGTAAAAACCTAGAGATCACGGTAGGCCTTCCTCTTAGTAGAATTTCTTTTGGTTCAGTATTTGTTTTTTGTTTATCCTTCAAGAGAAGGATAAAAGTTCCTTAAGTTATTTTAAGAATTTAAAAAAAATTTTATTCTCTTTTATTTTATTTTTTGTAAAGGTGCTCTAAATAATTGCTTATATCCTATAGCCTTTATTTTTATTATTTTTTTTAGGTTCGCACTGGTAAACAAAGTTTTAAGTTGGGCTATTTGGAATTTGTAACAAGAATGCCAGTATCCTCCACCACGACTATTATAGCT
The DNA here is from genome assembly GCF_048544385.1 of Mastigoproctus giganteus. Lineage (NCBI taxonomy): Eukaryota > Metazoa > Arthropoda > Arachnida > Uropygi > Thelyphonidae > Mastigoproctus > Mastigoproctus giganteus. Next base: position 97,530,785 of record NC_143578.1, on the reverse strand, counting down.
ATCATTATTTCTGTATTTATAGTTCTAGTGTTGTGTGTTTTTATTATTATTTACTTGAGAAAGCGTAAAATGAAAAAAATAAAAGCCCATTCTTCTTATCGAGTTACTTATACCCCTGATAGAAATGGTATTGATGGTCGTGGTTCATCAAGACGGAGACAGGAAACTAATGGTAGGCACAATTTAATACTCTGTACAAAATATTCATTTTAAGGTGGGGTAATCTTTCATTGTGACTAACTAAAATATCATCCAAGTCATGCTCTTCCCAACTCTTTTTTTTTTTCTCAAAAGCTGTGTTAAAAATTTAATTAATTCTATGTGCTGGATAAGAAGGTTGAAGTTAGTGAGGTACCTGTTTTCATTATTCATGAGTTAGTGGAACAGTAAGCAATATAGAGCACATAAAAGTGCAATAGTTCTACAGATATAACTTAGTATTATGACCCAGTAATCTATGAATTAGAAAATTTGAGACAAATAATGTTAGCTTTAAATTATCTTTTGCCCGAGATGTTTTGGGTGTGTGTTTGAATTATTTCAAAGACAGTTCAGGTCATCAGTGAACTGTATATTTTAAAGGTTGTTTTCTCTGTTTTGCAGAATGAAAACCACATTTTTGCTGATGAGAAAAACTCTAGCTAGAAAAGACCAGCTGAGTTCTGTGGCATTGAATTGTGCCTCCATTAATCAGGCAAATTCCTAGTCAGAAGAAGACATTTACAGCATATTAGTATTACTACTAGCAAATGATACAAGGAAGCAAGCTTAGCATTAGCATTAGTAGGGCATATGATGCAAGAAAGCAAGCTTTTATAGCATCAGCCAAAAAAAACAAAAAAAAAAAAAAACACCCTTACCATTTCACCCATCCATTTCACTCCAAATGTTTGTCTACTTCTGTTTGAACTTATTTAAGTTACTGACCTACCTCCACTACAACAGATGGAAGTTTGTTCCAACTATCAACCACCCGCTAGCTAAAGGTAAATTTTTACACATCTGTTCTACAATTCTTTCCTCAGTTTGAATTTATGGCCCCTCAGGTGAGTAATCTGAGCAAGAGGAAGAATCCCATTAGTATTGAGCTTGCTCATTCCATTCAAGGCCTTATACACCTCAATTAGTTCACCTTGCAGGTGCCTAGTTTCCAGAAGCTGCAATTTGCAGAATTTAAGCATCTCTTGGTAACACCAACCCTTTGTTCCCCTCACCAATCTCGTTGCCTTTCTCTATACTTGTTTCAGCAGCTCTACATCTTTACTAAAATGAGACCTCCAGACCTGTATACAGTACTGAAGGTGTAGCCTGACCATTGCCTTATACAAGGGGACAATCACCTTATTCCTGCTAGCAAAATTTCTGTACATCATTGGCAAGACACCATGAGCTACACTTGCAGCTTTTTTGCACTGCTCAGAAAACTTCATATCTGACTGCACAATTACCCCCAGGTTCTTTTCATTCTCAACTACCCTGAGTGTAGTACCACCCATTTGATATGTTATTCTGGGGTTACAGTTACCCATATGCAGTACTTTACATTTGTCAACGTTAAACTTCAGTTGCCACCTCTCAGCCCATCTGCTCAACTTTTCCAGAGCCTGTTGCAGTAGCGTACTATCATTACTGTCATTAACAACCTGCCAACTTTCGTATTGTCTGAAACTTAGACATTAACCCTGATACACCTTCATTGATGAATACAGAAAACAACAGTGGGCCCAACACCGAACCCTGGGGACTCCACTAATAGCAGTAGTCCATGAAGAGCAGTGTCCACTGATTAACCACTCTCTGTCATCTCCCACTCAACCATCCCTTTATCCATTATAGCAACTTGCCCTTAATGCCATACTACTCCAATTTGTATGTGCAACATGTGCAACAGTATCAAAAGCAGTCTTCCATGTGCAACAGTATCAAAAGCTTTCCTGAAATCCAAGTGTATGATATCAAAATTAATTTTTGCATCCAGTTCTTTGTGACCACATCATAGTATCCAATCAAATTTGTCAGACAAGGCCTCCCTTTAACAAACCCATACTGTGTCTTAACTACTACTGCAGTCTTGTCTAGATGATCCTGCAATGCTTCTTTAACCAGTGACTCCATTATTTTTCCCGAAACACAACTTAAACTAACAGGTCTATAGTTGCTTGAGTCAACCTTTGAACCCCCTTTGTGAATTGGGGACACATTTGCACATCTCCAGTCCTGTTTTCATATGGGGACTTCCCCTGAGTCTAAGGAAGCTCTCATAATTATGCTAATGATTTGCTTACTTCCTTTGCTGCCTCATTTAATATAACTGGATAGATCCCATGCACCCCAGGTGCCTTTCTTTTTAACTTTTTCTGTTTAACTTCAACAATTTCTCCTCCACTTTGCTCTCACTTATTACAAAATCATTTAGTTTCCTGTTAGAGTTTGATAAACTTCTGGCATTCCCCTCCTTGAATAACTCCTCATATGTGAATATAGATGCAAAATACTCATTCAGTTTATGAGCTACCTGAGTATAATCATCAATAGTCAAACCATCTATGTTAAGTGGACCAATCTGATTCATCCCTTTCCTTCTAGAGTTTACATAAGTAAAGAACTCTTTGCTGTTTTACTTTGCATCCTTTGCCAAAGATTTCTCGTAATCTGCCTTCGCCTGTCTAACCTCCTTTGTGGCTTGATTACAGACTAGCTTATATCTGTCATAGGCTTCTGTGTTGCCTGATAATTTATATGCATCCCATGCATTTTTCTTCTCTGCCACGAACTGCATTAATTCATGTGATATCCATTTAGGCCTAAACTTTGAATTCCCAGTATTTCTTAGTTGATATGAAATTCCTAGTACCCTCTAAGATTAAGTCCTGGAAGGCTTTCCATTTAGAATTCACTGTTGGTAACATCATCAGTTGATCCCACTGTATAGAATTTAAAAACTGTGAGACCACTGTAGTCACCTTTATGAAAGCAAAAACCCTTCCCCTTACTCCTGGTAGTTACATCTTTAAGTAAATCCCACATCAGTACACTGTGATCACTGCCACCTAGTGGTTCCTTTATCTGCAGATTCTTAACACATGAAGAATCACTGCTGATAATCAGATCAAGAGTAATACTCCTTCTAGTTGCCTCTCGAACATGTTGCTGGAGAAAACAGTCATCCAATAAATTTAAGAAATTGAAGACTTATCCCTGATAGGTTAAAATCTTTATTTCTGTAAGAGACTAGCAAAACTAGCAAGACTAGCAAAAGTCTTGCTAGTGTGCAAGTGACCAAAACACAAATTCCAATCAATATCTGGAAAGTTAAAATCCCCCATTATAAAGTATTCTGATTTACTGGCAAATCCAAATACAAAATCCCTACCCTTTACTCTTATCAGTAGTTATACCAAGTAAATTCTATATCAGTATATTATTATCACTGCTGCTTAGTGTTTCTTTTATCTGGAGATTCACGAAGAATCACTGCTGAATGATGCGTGAAGAGTCACTGCTGATAATGAGATCAGGAGTATTGTTCTCTTGTTGCTTCTCTATCATGCTACTGTATAAAGCAGTTATCCAGAAAATTTCTGCTAATGTGTGAGTGACCCACCTACAAGTTCCAGGCAACATCTGGAAAGTTAAAATCTCTCCCTTGTATCAGATGTTTTGATTTATTGGCCCACTTTATTTGTCTGCATCTTTGTTCATTGTACTCTGATTATAATAACAAGACCTGAATTTATGCTGGATTTGTGAGTCAGATGATTTATTTCTGTAAGCCCTGGGAACGAGATCTGAGCAATGAATAACTGTCTGTATTTGAATAAGCATATTATAGTTCTGATATCTGATAGGTCTTTATAAAAATATTATGCACAAATAACTTATCCATGAAATTTTTGTTGATTGTAGCAATAAGATATGAAGCTTAGGAATAAATTACAGCAAATAAACAAATTGGAAATAAATTAACACAAATAAAATAATGCATAAAAGCAAATAAAAGGAGTAAACTCAATATTAGATAAAATAGACATGATTAAAAGTGTTAAAAATAAAACAAAAGATATGAAATAAAAAATCCTCAAAGACTGCATCTCCTTTCTTACTTTAAAATTTTATGAGTCACCATTTCATTATTGGTTTTTAAGGTTTAATTTATTTCAGGTTTCTATATAACATACTGGATGATCCAGAATTGTATCTCATAAATTCTGCAGTGGATTTCTGACAACAAAAACAATTGGAATTGTTTTTAGGAGTTTTTCTAAAAGTGGCTTAGTTTTTTTTTTTTTTTTTTTCTGAAATAACATCGACTGTGTCATATATGTGTTTTACATTTTTACTGCATTTCAGTATCAGAAAAAATGATGCAAAGCTGACAGTGATTACTTGAAAATGCAGCAAATAATGTAAAACACAAATGACACAATGAACATAAATTGAGAAAATAAAATTTATTAAATCAACATGATTTGGAATTTAAGCTTTATCTGTAGATTTACCAAGGCTTAACAACTACAAATTTTGTCCTCTCTTTCTGTGATATTTTTGAAAGAGTCACTTCCTGACTCTTTGGGTTGCTATGTCTGTCACTGTGGAGTGGGGAACAGTGACAAACTTGTTAGTATGGTAGTTCCCCTGCAGGATCTGCTATCTGCATTTGATATACAGGGTGATTCAGGAGGAATAGTAAATATTTTGGGAGGTATAGTATCAATTATTCTGAGTAAAAAAGTTCATATAAACATGTGTCCAATTCCCAATGGATATGGAGATACAGCTGTTTGAAACTGGTGTGCACAGCTTCCTGAATCAGATGTGACCAAGAAGCAGTTATAATCTGATGCTGTTTGGTGTTAGAAGTATTGTTAAGAATGCCACATATCTTCACACATGCTGAATGTGTTGATATTGTGTTTGGTTAAGGTTTTTTTGGCCCACTTTATTGGGCCAAAAAAACGTGCCAAAAAAAAAAACGTGCCAAAAAAAAAGTGCTACTGCTGCTTGTAGAGAATACTGTTGTCGCTTTCCCAAGAATGTTTACTAGTGTTTACACCAAACTGCATGAGACTGGTACAGTTCCCAGTGCTTATTTTTCTTCTGAACATGCAAATTAACAAAATGTGGATGAAATAGAACACATTCTTCAATCAATAGAATGTAGTTCTACTATTAGCACATGAAGAATTTCTACCTGTATCGGTGTTCTATGGACAAGAGTATGGAGAACATTATGCGAGCACAGCTTGTATCCATTTCACATACAGCGAGTGCAATACCTTCAACCAGGAGAGTGGAATTTTGTCAGAGGGTAAATGCTAATCGCCAATTAATTCCATTAATACTGTTCAGCAATGAAGCTACTTTCACCTGTGACAGTACCAACAACATTCATAACTCTCATAGGTGGTCAGATGAAAATCCACATGCCACTGTAGAAACAAATTTTCAACAACGCTTCTCTGTAAACATGTGGTGTGGTATCATCGACAATCAGTTGATTGGGCTGGTTGTGTTACAAAAATCATCTTGCAGGGCCCATTTACCTAGAATTTCTGCAAAATGAACTTCCACTACAATTGGAGAATGTTCCCTTGGCTACAAGGATTGGTACGTACTTTCAGCATGATAGAGTTCCTTTTTTCTTTCTTTTTTTTTATGAAAACCCCAAACATGAGAGGTATTAGAACCTATAATACTTAGTACCGTGCTTGGGTTGGAGGTTGAGAAGATGAAAGAAGATATTTGTTGACATTGGACTTGAACTTCTGTAGACTGTAATTTTCAGAAAATACGTATGAAGGAAGGTTGTTCCAGGAAACGGCAGTTGAATGAATAAACGAGGAAAATGAAAAGTTGGTTCTGTGAGTTTGAAGTTGGACAGTAAATGGATGTTGGCTAGTGGCTGCACATGTTCGGACTGTTTTGAAAGAGAGAGCGGAAATTATAGAAGCCAATTCAGTAGGGCAGTACCCATGGAAATATCTGTAGAAAAGGCATGCAGCAGAAACAGTACGTCTATGAGACAGCGAGTGGAGGGACTCTGTTAGAGAGGATTCATTAATTAACCTAACTGCCCTCTTCTGAATGGAATCTAGAAGCCTGAGAGAGGTTTTGGGGGCACCACCTCAGATGTGGGAACAATATTCCATGGTAGGGCGGATTTGCGATTTGTACAGAGTGAACAGCTGTTTGGAAGAAAAGTAAAGCCGAGAGCAAAAGAGGAAACCACGTTTTTAGATACAGAGGAAGCAGTATTTGTAATGTGCTTGTGCCAAGAGAGATTAGAAGTCAGGGTAATCACCAAAAGAGATATATCATTTTGCCTAGAAATCAGAGTGTCACCAAAGATAAGCATAGGAGCAGAAGAATCCTTTTTGCAAGATATAAGACAAGACTGAGTTTTAGAAGGATTGAAATCAACTAAGTTGTCTTTGCCCCACCGGAGAATTATCTGGAGATCAGCATTTAAGGAATTGGTAGCGAATATTTGAGAAGTTGAAGCTGATTGAGCAGGGCAAGGTTTCTCAAACTGGAAAGTCGAATGCATTGTTCTATCATCGGCAAAACTATGGATAGGATTTCCAGTCAATGGAAGAAGATCATTAATATACAAGAGGAAAAGAGTGTGTGAAAGAACTGAACTTTGGGGGACGCCAGCACTAATGGAGAAGTTAGAAGACAGAGAGCCATCTACCATCACCCTCAGTGAGCGATCAGAGAGAAAACTGGATAACCAATTACAAAAAACAGTTGGCAAATATAAGATGGAGGCTTGTTTAGAAGACCTTTATGCCAAATATGATCAAAAGCCTTTGAGGTGTCAAGAGGTACTGCTTGTGTTTCACCAAACTTGGCATCTCCGTAGCCAGGTGGGCAGGAGCAGTAGTGCATAGCTTCTTGATTAGACCGGGTTTTGAGCCTGTGACCACCAAATACAGAGGATGCAGAAAGGTCAGGGAATGACCATTGCATATCCCCGGAGCAATATGGCCTTAGTTGCTAATGCTCCTAAAAATCAAATAACAACAACAACAACAACATCACCAAACTTTTCCATTGAATTTGTCCATAAATGGGTAACATAAGCCAGAATATCATCAGTGGATCGACACTGATGGAATCCATACTGGTGATCGTTGATCAGACAGAAGGTTTCTAGGTAGTTTAAGAGTTGGTGGTTAATTGATTTCTCCATTACTTTAGAAAGAGTAGAAGTAATTGCAATGGGACGATAATTGGATTGGAGGGATTTGTCACCCTTTTCAGGAACTGGCTGGATGTGAGCAAATTCCAAGCAGAAGGAAAAACACCTTTGGAATAAGAAAGTGAAAAAAGGTGGCAAAGAACAGGAGTAAGTTCTGGAGCACAGGTTTTGAGAACAAGTGGAGAAATACCATCAGCATCTGGAGCTTTCTTAGCATCAAGATTTGGCAAAATCCTTCCGACATCCTTTTGACGGAAGACCACAGGAGGCATTGAATGGAGCATGCTAGGAATGGTGGGAGGTGTTTTACCAAGATCATTGATACATGAATTGGAAGAAAAATGGGATGCTAGCAGGTCAGCTTTATCCTTGGCTGAAGTGACTACAGAACCATCTGGTTTTGACAGAGGTGTGAGCAGAGATGGGCAAAAGTTGCGGCCAATAGCTTTGGCAAGAGACCAGAATGCTCAGCTACCATTGGGCAAGAAGCAAGTTTTCTACTCTTAGCCTGTTCAAAATGTGGTTTGGACTGATTAATAACTGCTTCACAATTGTTGCGAGCTTCGGTGTAGGCAGATTAATGAAACTGAAGAATTGCAAACAAGCCAAAAATCCGTTAGAATTTTGTCTGTGGGGATGGATGAAAACTCAGTATACAAAGAAAAGATGAATACAAGAGACGAATTGCTCACTCACATTTTGGATACTGCTGCCCTCATAAAGGAATGCCAAAATGACCCCAGAAGAACAACACGTCATATTACTAGAAGAGTTTCAAAGTGCACTGAGGTTGGCAGTGGGATTTTTGAACATTATTGTGAATTGTAAAAAAAATGTCTATTATTTGTGTTTTGGATCATTCAAAAAGTCAATAAATACAAACAATAAGTCATTTATCGTTCTTTAATACCTCTCATAATGGCTTTGTTCACACCAGTTTTAAACAGCTGTATCTCTATATCCATTGAGAATTGGACACATGTTTATAAGAACTTTACTCAGAATAATCAATACTATAACTTCCCAAAATATTTTCTATTCCTCATGAATCACCCTGTATAGGAAGCTGGTAGTGGTCTCAGCAAAAACTTGCAATGTGATAATACAATTTTTCACAATAAATGTAAGTGTTAATGAATGAAGGTTAATGAAATTTGTATTGCCCTATCCTTATTCCTTATCATCATATAATAAAAGGTTTACCACCATACAATTGTAAGACATTTTCAACTCTAAACTTTGTTATGGAGTCCTCATTTGCTGAGCTAGCTGATATACATGTGGTACTGGACATGTGGGAAATGATGCTTGTAACTGCTAGGTTTTATGCACAAAAATATTAACACCACTTTTATGTGCAAATAGATGTCTGCAAACAAAAGCCACATTGTGAACTTATTTTGAATAATATTTGCATTATCACACAGCATGAGCTTTTGCTGAAACTGCATCATCTTTCCAAATGCAGGGAATATCGGAACGGACATATGTACAAGTACCACCTTTGAGCTGAAAGGAATCATACAATGAATAATTAGGGCAACTGAGATGAGCAGTAGTTGAATCAACTGATAACTGAGATTCTGTCAGAAAAAGTACATACGTTGTCATTAACAGGTATTTCATGTTTTTTAATGAATTTTATTTTCTGAATTCATGTCAGTTGTGCTGTATTGTTTTATGTTAATCACTGTATTCCAGTTTAATCATGTTAGCTTTTTATTCTTTTCTCTGATAACAGAAATGACATTATTAAACTTTAATATTGTTTTTCTTGAAACTAGGCTGTTTTTGAAAAAAAATAATAATAAAAAAAAAAACCTCCTAAGAGCATTTTGATGGCAAGGTGGCATCCTTTTCCTTATAATTTTTTTACTTTTCTGGACCTCAGTGTAAAATTCCTTTAATCATCTTTGTGTTATGTTTTCTTTCTGATTAATGTGGCACACAGTTACTTGTATTGCACAGGCACCCTTCTTTTATAATTACATTTTAATATCTCAGAAGCAATCTTTTGATATACCAGGCTTGCAATTTACTGTCAGCTATCTGGATTAACTGTTGGGGTAGTGAGACTCAATGAACATATGGCAAAGTTTCTTGTTTTTGCATATACAAGACTAGCAGGCATCAGGATAACATCAAGTCAAGGAATGGAAATTTGTACAATGCAATCACCTGTACTAGATGATTATGATGCAGTGTAAAACAAGTGGTGCTGTTGTTGAGTGGGCATGACATTAATTTCTTTGTTGAAGAGCATTTTGATAAGCAAATATTATTATCTGCTGCTTTGTTGAAGACAAAGAATTGCAAAATAAAGCATTTTGCTTAACAAAAATTATCTGCTATATTTCTTTATGTACTTCTTTTTTTTCCCTTGAAAGCATTGGCACTTCACACAAAAGAAAAACTGATCTGAATCTTATTTAAAGTTATTTATAAGTATGGGATGAATTCTGCTACAGCATGCATAATGCCATATCTGTACTATCCTTCACTCAGATTCTTGAAATCTTTTGGTTCTAGCACTGTAGCCTGTACCATATTGACATTATCTTTTCAGATAGGAACTCCATTGAGAATTACATGCAAAACATAATTTCCTTGTATTTTAATCCATATTGTTTAAGATAAGTATGTGGATTTCTCTTAAATTAGTAGAATGCAAATATTGTATGTACAGATATGTATGTGTGCATACATGCATTACTTAAGCTTTAAATGTTTTTGTTGTCATAACAGTTCTTTGCCTTGTTGTTTGTTTGTTATTTGGTTTTTAGGAGCATTAGCAACTAAGGCCATATTGCTCCGGGAATATGCGGTGGTCATTCCCTGACCTTTCTGCATCCTCCGTATTTGGTGGTGACGGGCTCGAACCCCGGTCTAATCAAGAAGTGTGTGCTATGCACTGCTGCTCCTTCCCACCTGGCTACGGAGGCGCTTGCCTTGTTGTTAATTTTGCTTGCAGTTTGGTTGTCCAGGTGGTAATTGTACCCATGCATATGCAACAAACTATTTACATTTCTTTGTGACAAATAGATTATGTTATTATTATCATTACTTTTTGTTGCCAGTTATAATCCATTTGTAATATTTTCCTTGCACATCATACTTCTTAATCCTCCGAAAATAGTTTCTATTTTTGCGAAAAATAGTATTGACACCAAGTACCCAGTAATTTGACTGTTAATTATAAATACAGGTATTTAGTTTGTTTTAATATTTTTACTAACATTTAAAAGAATGTAATTATTTTAAGTGGGTCTGTGTTTTCCTAATGATAATTTAATAGTAATAATAAGTATCTCAGATATTAATTAAAACATTTCCTCATAGACTACTTAGATGTCAGACCACGAGATACAGTTAATCATCATCCCCTCTCTCCCATTCCTGATAATACATCTTTGTATCAGGCTGATGATGAAACATTGCAGCTGCTGAGTGCAGAAAATATACTTGTACATCGTGATTATTTGACCTTAGGAGAAGTTATTGGACAAGGTAAAATATTGCTATTATTAGTTCAGACCAAAGTTTAAATTAAAGATATATTTTAAACTTAGCATTTAAAAATAAACTTCAGTGTTTATTTTTACATTGTTAATTTAGACAATTACATTGTTAATTTAGAATTTTTATAATTTATTATTTTTAGGACATTTTGGTTGTGTGTATCAAGGTGAATTACACTTACCAGGAAAAGAAGAGACTGTTTCTGTAGCTGTGAAAACTTTACACAATAGTAAGTTTTATATATATATTTATTCTTTTTTGAAGAAAATTGATATTCTTATTTATTAATTTTATAGATCAATTTCATTCTCTCTGAAAATTAGGTGCCCCATTCTTTTAATTATAAAAAAGTATGTATGCACACACATACTACATTGAAATAATAATAATAATGATGCTATTATTAGTGGAAGCTTTTTAGGATTTCTACCATTTTAGTGTTTGTATTTTTAATTGAAATTACATTTTATATGCATGCTCATATTTATTATTTGATATTGTTTTCTAAATTATACAACTAATTATAAGTATTGCTTTTACTTTGTTTTTATTCAGAATCCATGTTTATGTACATCCGTTATTAGGAAAGAAACTTGCTGTATTTCTGTACAGTTATTTCTGTATAATGCATAAATAAGTTAATGTGTTTTTGTGCAATGTATAAATAAATAAATTAATTAAAATTAATTATTTTATTATATTTAAAACTAAACCAATAATATAACTTTATTAACAATATGCAGAAAAAAATAAACAAATCATTCATACAGTACATTGCATTATTTATGTATTATGTATGCATATATTTCTGCATACATAATACATTGTATGTTTTATGTATGCAGATTTGGAATCACTTAAACTGATTAAACTGAAAGGGTGCAAGAATATTTGCTGATGCTATTGAAGTAGAGTTAGGTGGGTCGGAAAACTGCTAGCTGGGGTATACACAGACTAATAGATTAACAGTAGCTGCTGGCAGAGGTGAAAGTGATTCTTGCACTGCTTTTATTGAAATGCAATTGAGCAGTAGCCTGGAAAGCAGGGCAATGGGGATTTCCAGGACTGCTGGGAATCATAGTGGAACAAGTAAATACATGGGCTGTGTTAGGGTAACTAAGAGGAGAAACAGGTGCATGTATACTTGCAAGTACACCAATGCTAGGAGAATAGTTAATAAATTTGATGAGATGGTCTGCAAGAGTAGTTCATGGTATCTTGTCAATGATATACAGGAATTTTTCTAGCAGGGATAAGGAGGTGATTATCCCCTTGTATAAGGCAATGGTCAGGCCACACCTTGAGTACTGTATACAGGTCTGGAGGCCTCATTTTAAGAAGGATATCCTTCTTAAAATGTATATCCTTTTCTGTACTCATTCCAACAGCTGTTGGAATGAGTACAGAGAAGGGCAACAATATTAGTGAATGGAACAAAGGGTTGCTCTTACAAAGAAAGGCTTAAGTTTTGTTAGTTTGTTATTTGGTTTTTAGAAGCATTAGCAACTAAGGCCATATTGATCCGAGGATATGCGGTGGTCATTCCCTGATCTTTCCATATCCTCCATATTTGGTGGTCACTGGCTTGAACCCCGGTCTAATCAAGAAGCGTGTGCTACGAACTGCTGCTCCTGCCCACCTGGCTACGGAGGTGCCGCTTAAGTTTTGCAAATTACAGTGTCTGGAGACTAGACACCTGTACCTGTGAGGTGAGCCAACCTGTCTAGCCAGGTGGGTAAAGTGCCTGCCTGGCAACTCAAAGGTCATGAGTTTGAATCCCGCCTCAGGCTTGGATCAAAGTACTGCAAAAACCTTGGGAGATGCAATATGGCCATAGAAGCTGATGCGCCAACAACTACCTGTGAGGTGATCTGATTGAGATGTATAAATCCTTGAATGGTTTGAGCATGCTCAAAGCTGATGGAATTCCTCCTCTTGCTCAGAATAATCACCTGAGAGGGCATAAATTCAGATTGAGGAAAGACAGTTGTAGGATAGATGTGTGGAAGTTTTCCTTTAGCTAGTGGATGGTTGATTGCTAGAACAAACTTCCATCTGTCGTTGTAGAAGGTGATAGCTTAAATAAATTCAAGACAGAACTAGACAAACATTTAGAGCAAATGGATGGGTGAAATGAGAAGGGTGTGTTTTTTTTTTTTTTTTTTTTTGTCTGATGCTATATAAGCTTACTTTCTTGTCATGTGCCCTTACTAATGCTAATACTAATCATTGTCTAAAGATCTATCTAGTCTGCATTTTTTTTTTTTTTTTTTTATGAAAAATATTTGTTGACCTATTTTACTAGTTGGACTGCTCAAGTCATATAATAAGCACAAGTTTGATTGGCATCACTAGACATGTTGTTTCCTGACACTATTTAAAGTTTCTCATAGTAGCCAATTGCCCCATCCTTTTTTTCATCTGTGAAAAAATACAGTTGGTCTAGCAAAAAATACTTTTGGATATAAAGATTATATTTAAAAACAATGATTTTCTATGAAAGTTTCACAGGTTTTAGTTAGTTATTATTAAAGTGATTTTAAAAGGCACTTAATATGATTAATATATATATATATATATATATGTATATATATATATATATGTATATATATATATATATGCACTGATTTTCATTTTAAATGAATGGCTTGAACAATTTCATTTCCTTAGGTGCAGCAACTGGAGAAGATGATGTGAAGTCTTTTCTTCAGGAAGGACTTATGATGAAGGATTTTCATCATCATAATGTTCTTACCTTAATTGCTGTTTGTTTTGAGGCTGGGGGCTCGCCTATGGTGGTAATTCCATATATGAAGTTTGGAGACCTTTTATCATTTATAAGAGATGAAAACAATGTAAGTTATTACAGGATAAATAATAAGTTTCAGTAATAAGTTATTACAGGATAACTTATTACTGAAAAAATAAGTTATTACAGGATAGGACAATCATGTTTTGCCATTGGCAATTATATTTTTTCAGTTAACTGGTATCAAATCTGGCAGAGTTTATCAACTTTTATGGATAGACTTAGGATTGTTGAGCATCGTACATTTCATGGGCCATCCTACCTCAGTAACCTACTCAACTTTTAAGGAAAGAAAACCAAATATCCTGCTTTGAGAAGCTTTTATATATAGTTGATACTTGTACCTTTATGCAGTGGCGCCTCCGTAGCCAGGTGGGAAGGAGCACCAGTGTGTAGCACACGCTTCTTGATTAGACCGGGGTTCGAGCCCGTCACCACCAAATACGGAGGATGCGGAAAGGTCAGGGAATGACCACCGCACATCCCCGGAGCAATATGGCCTTAGTTGCTAATGCTCCTGAAAACCAAATAACAACAATAACAACAACCTTTATGCAGCTTTTTTTTTTTTCCAGTTGCCTTTCTAAGGAGGCGTCTCCGTAGCCAGGTGGGAAGGAGCAGCAGTGCGTAGCACACGCTTCTTGATTAGACCGGGGTTCGAGCCCATCACCACCAAATACAGAGGATGGAGAAAGGTCAGGGAATGACCACCGCACTGGAGCAATATGGCCTTAGTTGCTAATGTTCCTAAAAACCAAATAATAACAAAAACAACAGCCTTTCTAATGGAAAAAAAAAATGAAATAATAATATTTAGAGTAATCAGCAGTCTCTTTAGTTTTATTGAGCTTCTAAGCATGGCATGTTTTTAAAAAAAATTATGAATAAAATTGAAGTCAATATAAAGAATGTTAGAAGAAAATCAAATGCTAGAAGTAGATGTCGTTTTTTTTTTTTTTTTGTGTACATCCACTGTTTTGGTCATAATTTATTGTATCTCTTGTACAAATATTTATTCAAAAGCTGATGTACTTGTATGAAATGAAAAATCTGTAATAAATTACTCTCCACTTGAGATTACTACAGCCATAATTGCAATAGAAGAAGAAATTTTAATATTTTTTATATTAATAGTGTTAGCAAAAGTTTGATATTCTTAGTTGAAGTGTGTGGTATATATGCATTATTACTGTATGCAGGGTCCATCCAGAAATTTGTTTTCCCTATTACAAACTCCTTTTTGGACCTTCTTCAGAAGTTGCTTATTCTTTTAGATTGGCTTCCAAGGAGAATCATTCCTGCCAGTCTGAATCTCAGAAAACTGTTCCCTTTTTTGCCAACCATGTTTTGGCTCTGTTTAATTTTTTAATGAAAACATCAAACATAAAAGATATTAGAACCTGAAATACTTAGTACTGTACATGAGTTGAAAGATGAGAAAACTGAAGATACATGTTGACATCAGACTGTAATTTTTGGGAAATGCATGTGAAGGAAGGTTGTGCCAGAAAACAGAATCTGAAAGGATAAATGAAGAAGAAGAAAAATTGGTTCTGTGAGTTTGGAGTTGAACAGCAAATAAGTGCTGACTGGTTGCAACACATGCTCAGATTGGTTTGGAAGAGAGTGGTGGAATTACAAATACCAGTTCAGAAGAACCATGCCCATGGAAGAGACATACAGTAGAAACAGAATGTCTATGAGACAAAGAGTGGAGATTCTTTGCAGGAGATGGGTCATTAATTAACTTCACTGTTAACTTTTTAGCAGAGTCTAGAAGCCTGAGAGAGGTTTGGGGGGGGGGGAACCATCCCAGATGTGGGAACAATATTCCATGGTAGGACAGATTTGAAATTGTACAAAGTGAGTAGTTGTATAGAAGAAAAGTAATATTGAGAGTGAAAGAGAAACCTAGTTTTTCAAATGCAGACAAAGCAATATTTGCGATGTACTTATGCCAAGAGAGAGTAGAAGTTAAGTGCAATCCCTAATAGAGATTATGATCTTGTATAGAAATCCGAGTGTTATGTTATCAAAGATAAGGAGATAACTATAGGAGCAATAGACTTTTTTGCAAGAAACAAGATAGGACTGAGTTTTAGAAGGATTAAAGTTAACTCCAGGGGCTCACATCTAGTGAGTATGGGCTTGGCACACCCAGGGTCCTGAGCTGGATATCATCATTCTTCTCTTTCTTGGTGATTCCTTTCTACTTCTCTTTCTCTCTCTCAGGGTAATAGGGAAATTTTTTTTTTTTTTTGGCCGGTGGAGCATAAGCCCCAGACTTCCTTGCACCATATGCCTAATAATAATAATAACTCAGTTTTCTTTGTCCCATTGAAGAATTACCAGAGATCGGCATTTAAGGAATTGGTAGTGGATATTCAAGGAGTTGAATCTGTGTGCAAGGCAAGGCAAGGTTTCTCAAACTGGAAAGTGGAATGCAATGTGCTATCATCAGCAAAACAATGGATAGGATTTCCAGTCAGTGGAAGAAGGTTAATAATGTACAAGCAGAAAAGAGTGGGAGAAAGAACTGAACCTTGGGGAACACCAGCATTAATGGAGAAGTTAGAAGACAGAGAACCATCTACTGTTACCTGTAGAGAATGATCAGAGAGAAAACTGAATACCCAGTTGCAAAAAACAGTTGGCAATCCACAATATGGAAGCTTGTTTATAGAACCTTTATGCCATTAAGTTGGTTTTAACTTTAGCTGAAGATGCAATAGAACTATCATGTTTTAACAGAGTTGAGTATAGATGAAGAGAAACAAGTTTTTTTACTCTTAGCCTGTTCAAAATCAAATTTGAATTGATTAATAACTGCTTTTCAATTGTTGTGAGCTTTAGCGTAGGCAGAAAATGAAGCTAGAGATTTGGATGCAAGCCAATTGCAATTTTTGGAAAACCAAGGCTTTAATAAAGGTTTAATATATAGGACATAGGTCAGTTCAGTGAGATGTAATTTGTACAATTTAATTCTTAAAGTTCTTAAAAACTAGCTATAACTGGTAGATAATGATCAGAAACAGATTGCTTTGGCTAATTGTTATTTGGATATATTTAATGGTGTTAGCCCTTGATAATGTACTGTTGAGTGTAGTCTGTTTTTAATAATTGAACTTAATGAATGAAATTTATGTATGCA
Organism: Mastigoproctus giganteus; assembly: GCF_048544385.1. Taxonomy (NCBI): domain Eukaryota; kingdom Metazoa; phylum Arthropoda; class Arachnida; order Uropygi; family Thelyphonidae; genus Mastigoproctus; species Mastigoproctus giganteus. The sequence goes on along the minus strand of NC_143578.1, from coordinate 97,514,102 downwards.
TAATGCATTTTATTATAGGGCTTATAGCATTGTTTCAGTTCATGGTGCACACTTGCCTTTTCTCCTTCATTTAACTAACTAGACCGGATTGTTTTTTGCTCTTATAAGAGCCTGTTGTTTACTTGGCGTATATTCTTACCATGTGTATGGCATATCCAAAAATTTCATTACTTCATACAGTATGTCCCCCCCCACACTTTTTCTTATTCTTGAATATACAACATGAATTGTCAAACTAATAGAGTAAGCTTATCTGCAAAAAGATCTAAACCTCCCAAACACTTCCTAGTTCATTTCACAAATATACATCATCTCAGTTCTAATCTCAGTGATGTCCATTTCCACTTGCAGTTTGCCAAACCCAATGTACTTTTTCTGACAGAATCTCAGTTATCGGTTGATTCAACTACTGCTCATCTCAGTTGCCCAAATTATTCGCTGTATGATTCTTTTTGCCTCAAAGGAGGTAATTGTACATATATCCGTTCTGATATTCCCTGTCAGAAACTTGGTAATTTGGATGAGACAACAGATGAATTTGACACAATGAGGTAGAGAGATCTTCTCTGGCTTAAAATCTCTCTACCTCATTGTGTCAAATTCATCTGTTGTCTTTACCATTCTCCCAACTACACTAATCACTTGGAGCTCTTTGACTTCCTCTCTTTGCAACTTGACTTTCTGCAGTCCAACTTTCCTAACAGTGAGGTAATTTTCTTTGGTGATTTTAACGTTCACAACTCCAGCTGGCTTCCGTTTTCTAGTCACACCGACCCAGCAGGTCGAGATGCTGAGGCTTTTGCAATTACTAATGACCTAGCACAGATTGTTCACTTACCTACCAGGATACCTGAAAAACAACCCTTCTAAGTACACAGTTGAAGTGAGTGGTCCTTTAGGCACCTCAGATCAAAACTTGGTGATTGTCTCTTCTCTAATGGAGCCTTTATCTCATGACTATTCCCAACCTCGTGTTGTTTGGGATGACCTGCAAGATTTCTTTTCTTTTCCTTGGCCAGATTACTGATGTCCACGTTTGCTCAGATAGTGTCAGTGAAATTATTCTTGTAGGAATGGAATCCTTTATTCCACACTCCACTTTAAAATCGCATCCTTTATCTAAACCTTGGTTTTGCAATAAATGTGTTAAAGCTGCTTAAGAGAAGAATGTTTCTTATTGTAATTGGTTTGTTTCCATTTTTTTTCAGTTTCATTTTCTGCCTACACCAAAGCTCACAACAATTGTAAAGCAGTTATTAATCAGTCCAAACCAGATTTTGAACAGGCTAAGAGTAGAAAACTTGCTTCTTGCCCTAATGGTAGCCAGGCATTCTGGTCTCTTGCCAAAACTATTGGCTGCAACTTTTACCCATCTCTGCTCCCACCTCTGTCAAAACCAGATGATTCTTTTGTCACTTTTGGCAAAGGATAAAGCTGACCTGCTAGCATCCCATTTTTCTTCCTACTCACATATCAATGATCTTGGTAAAACACATCCCACCATTCCTAGCATGCTCCATTCAATGCCTCCTGCGGTCTTCCATCAAAAGGATGTCAGAAGGATTTTTTCGAATCTTGATGCTAAGAAAGCTCCAGATGCTGATGGTATTTCTCCACTTGTTCTCAAAAACCTGTGCTCCTGAACTTACTCCTATTCTTTGCCGCCTTTTTTCACTTTCTTATTCCAAAGGTGTTTTTCCTTCTGCTTGGAATTTGCTCATATCCAGCCAGTTCCTAAAAGGGTGACAAATCCCTCCCATCCAATTATCATTACATTGCAATTACTTCTACTCTTTCTAAAGTAATGGAGAAATCAATTAACCGCCAACTCTTAAACTACCTAGAAACCTTCTGTCTGATCAACGATTGCTAGTATGGATTCCATCAGCGTCAATTCACTGGTGATATTCTGGCTTATTTTACCTATTTATGGACAATTTCAATGGAAAAGTTTGGTGAAACGCAAGCAGTTGCTCTTAACATCTCAAAGGCTTTCGATTGTGTATGGCATAAAGGTCTTCTAAACAAGCTTCCATCATATGGTTTGCCAACTGTTTTTAGTAATTGATTATCCAGTTTTCTCTCTGATTGCTCACTGAGGGTGATAGTAGATGGCTCTCTCTCTCTTCTAACTTCTCCACTAATGCTGGCCCCAAAGGTTCAGTCCTTCCCCCCACTCTTTTCCTCTTGTATATTAATGACCTTCTTCCATTGACTGGAAATCCTATCCATAATTTTGCCGATGATAGAACATTGCATTCCACTTTCTAGTTTGAGAAACCTTGCCTTGCTCAATCAGCTTCAATTTCTCGAATATCCGCTACCAATTCCTTAAATGCTGATCTCCAGATAATTCTTCAGTGGGGCAAAGACAATTTAGTTTTTTTTTTTTTTTTTTTTATGAGAACCCCAAACACGAGAGGTATTAGAACCTATAGTACTTAGTACCGTGCTTGGGTTGGAGGTTGAGAAGACGAAAGAAGATATTTGTTGATATTGGACTTGAACTTCTGTAGATTGTAATTTTCAGGAAATACGTATGAAGGAAGGTTGTTCCAGGAAAACGGCAGTTGAATGAATAAATGAGGAAGATGAAAAGTTGGTTCTGTGGGTTTGAAGTTGGACAGTAAATGGATGTAGGCTGGTGGCGGCACGTGTTCGGACTGTTTTGAAAGAGAGAGCGGGAATTATAGAAGCCAATTCAGAAGAACAGTGCCCATGGAAGTATCTGTAGAAGAGGCATGCAGCAGAAACAGTGCGTCTATGAGAAAGTGAATGGAGAGACTCTGTTAGAGATGAATCGTTAATTAACCTAACTGCCCTCTTCTGAATGGAATCAAGAAGCCTGAGAGAGGTTTTGGGGGCACCACCCCAGATGTGGGAACAATATTCCATGGTAGGGTGGATTTGCGATTTATACAGACGTGAGCAGCTGTTTGGAAGAAAAGTAACGCCGATGAGCGAAAGAGAAAACCAAGTTTTTTTAGATGCAGAGGAAGCAATATTTGTAATGTGCTTGTGCCAAGAGAGATTAGAAGTCAGAGTAATCCCCAAAAGAGATATATCATTTTGCCTAGAAATCAGAGTGTCACTAAAGATAAGCATTAGGAGCAGAAGAATCCTTTTGCGAGATATAAGACAAGATTGAGTTTTAGAAGGGTTGAAATCAACTAAGTTGTCTTTGCCCCACTGGAGAATAACCTGAAGATCGGCATTTAAAGAATTGGCAGCAGATTTTCGAGAACTTGAAGCTGATTGAGCTTTAAATAGAAAGGGTGCAAGAATATTTGCTGATGCTATCGAGGCAGTGTTAGGTGGGTCGGAAAACTGCTAGCTTGGGGGGAGACAAAGACCAATAGATTGACAGTAGCCACTGGCAGAGGTGAAAGAGATTCTTGCACTGCTTCTATTAGAATGAGCAGAAGCCTGAAAAACAAGATGCATGGTATTTCAGAGACTGCTGGGAGCCATTGCGGTACAAGTAAACACATGGGTTGTGTTAGGGTAGCTAAGAATAGAAACAGGTGCAGGTATACTTGCGTGTACACCAATGCTAGGAGTTTAGTAAATAAATTTGATGAATTTGAGATATTGCTCAAAACATCGAAGGCAGATATTGTTGGGATATCAGAGACGTGGTGTCACACAGATATAAGGGATGCAGAACTGCAATTTGGGGAGTACAACGTCTACAGAAAGGATAGACAGGATAGGAAGGGGGGAGGGGTTATGCTATTAGTTAAGAAACACATAAAAACCAAGGAAGTGAAGCCAGTCGACATCGCTGGACAGTGCAGTGTGGAGTCAGTTTGGTGTGACATAAACATTGGGAGATCAAAATTGAGAGTAGGAGTGTGCTATAGGCCTAATGACTCTGATGAGTATAATAAGGAACTGTACAGGGAAATAGAGTGGGCCAGTAAATCAGAGTGTCTTATAATGGGAGATTTTAATTTCCCAGATATTGACTGGAATTTGGGGGCTGGCTACTCACACACTAGCAGGGCTTTTGTGGATTTATTGGATGATTGTTTTCTACATCAGCATGTTCAGGAGGCAACTAGAGGGAGTAATACGCTTGATTTGATTAACAGCAGTGATTCTTCATGCATTAAGAATCTGCAGATAAATGAACCACTAGGTGGCAGTGATCACAGTGTGCTGAAGTGGGATTTACTCAAAGAGGTAACTACCATTAGGGGTAAAGGGAAGGGTTATTGCTTCCGTAAAGGCGACTACGATGGACTGAGACAGTATTTAAATTCTATACAGTGGGACCAACTGATGATGTTACCAACAGCAAATTCAAAATGGGAAGCATTCAAAGAACTTATCTTGGAAGCTACTAGGCTTTACATACCAACTAAGAAATATTGTTCAAGGTTTAGGCCAAAATGGATGTCAGATGAACTAATGAGGCATATGGCAGAGAAGAAAAATGCATGGGATACATACAAATGAACACATGACACAGAAGCCTATGATAGATACAAGTTGATATGCAACCAAGTTACAAAGGAGGTTAGGCAGGCGAAGGCAGATTACGAGAAATCCTTGGCAAGGGATGCAAAGAAAAACAGCAAAGAGTTCTTTACTTATGTAAACTCTAGAAGGAAGGGGATGAATCAGATTGGTCCACTTGATATTGATGGGTCAAGTGTTGATGATCCTGCTCAGGTAGCTAACAAACTAAATGAATATTTTGCATCGACATTCACACATGAGGAGTTATTCAGCGAGGGGAATGCCAGAGGTGTATTCAACTCTAGCAGTAAGCTACAGAATCTTGAAATAACTGGGAGTAAAGTGGAGGAGAAACTGTTGAAGATAAACACAAGAAAGGCACCCGGGGGTGGATGGGATCTATCCAGTTATATTAAGGGAGGCAGCAAAGGAGGTAAGCAAACCCTTAGCCATAATTATGAGAGCTTCCTTGGACTCAGGGGAGGTACCCATAGACTGGAAATGTGCAAATGTGACCCCAATTCACAAAGGAGGATCAAAGGCTGACACAAGTAATTATAGACCTGTGAGCTTAACTTCTGTTCCAGGAAAATTAATGGAGGCACTGGTTAAAGAAGCACTGCAGGATCATTTAGACAAGACTTCAGTTATAGCTCAGACACAGCATGGTTTTGTTAAGGGGAAGTCTTGCCTGACCAACTTGATTGGATACTATGATGCAGTCACAAAAGAACTGGATGCAGGGAATAACTTTGATATTATATACTTGGATCTTAGAAAGGCTTTTGATACTGTTGCACATGGAAGACTGCTACACAAATTGGAGCAGTGTGACATTGGAGGCAAATTGCTGCTATGGATAAAGGGGTGGTTGAGGGGGAGAAGACAGAGAGTGGTAATCAATGGACACTGCTCATCGTGGACTAATGTTATTAGTGGAGTCCCTCAGGGCTCAGTGTTGGGTCCATTATTGTTTTCTGTATTTATAAATGATATTGATGATGGTATATCTGGCTTAATGTCCAAGTTTGCAGACGATACAAAGGTTGGCAGGGTTGTCAAGGACACTACTGACACTGTGCTGCTGCAACAGGATCTGGAAAGGTTGAGCAGATGGGCTGAGAGGTGGCAAATGAAGTTTAACATTGACAAATGTAAAGTACTACACATGGGAAACAGCAACCCCAGAGCAACGTATCAACTCTGTGGTACTACACTGACAGAGGTAGAGAATGAAAGGGACTTGGGTGTGGTTGTGCAGGCAGATATGAAGTTCTCTGAGCAGTGCAGACGGGCTGCAAGAGTAGCTCATGGAGTATTGTCAATGATATACAGGAATTTTTCCAGCAGGGATAAGGAGGTGATTATTCCATTGTATAAGGCGCTGGTCAGGCCACACCTAGAGTACTGTATACAGGTCTGGAGGCCTCATTTCAAGAAGGATGTAGAGCTGCTGGAACGAGTACAGAGAAGGGCAACAAGATTAGTGAATGGAACAAAGGGGTGCTCTTACGAAGAAAGTCTTAAGTTTTGCAAATTACAGTGTCTGGAGACTAGGCACCAGCGAGGTGATCTGATAGAGGTGTATAAAGCCTTGAATGGTTTAAGCATGCTCAATGCTGATGGGATTCTTCCTCTAGCTCAGAAAAATCACCTGAGAGGGCATAAATTCAAATTGAGGAAAGACAGATGTAGGATAGACGTGCGGAAATTTGCCTTTAGCCAGCGGGTGGTTGGTTGGTGGAACAGACTTCCATCCCTTGTGGTGGTGGTTGATAGCCTAAATAAGTTTAAGGCTCAGCTGGACAGGTATTTTGAACGAACAGAGGGGTGAAGTGGAAGTGGTTTTTTTTTTTTTTTTTTGGCTAATGCTGCATAAGCTTGCTTTCTTGCATCAAATGCCTCTACTAATGCTAATGCTAATGCTAATGGACAAGGTTTCTCAAAATGGAAAGTTGAATGCAATGTGCTATATCGGCAAAACTATGGATAGGATTTCCAGTCAATGGAAGAAGGTCATTGATATTCAAGAGGAAAAGAGTGGGGGAAAGAACTGAACCTTGGGGGACACCGGCATTAGTGGAGAAGTTAGAAGACAGAGAGCCATCTACCATCACCCTCAGTGAGCGATCAGAGAGAAAACTGGATGCCCAATTACTAAAAACAGTTGGCAAACCATAAGATGGAAGCTTGTTTAGAAGACCTTTATGCCAAACACGATCAAAAGCCTTTGAGATGTCAAGAGCAACTACTTGTGTTTCACCGAACCTTTCCATTGAATTAGTCCATAAATGGGTAACATAAGCGAGAATATCACCAGTGGATCGACACTGACGGAATCCATACTGGCGATCGTTGATCAGACGGAAGGTTTCTAGGTAGTTTAAGAGTTGGCGGTTAATTGATTTCTCCATTACTTTAGAAAGAGTAGAAGTAATTGCAATGGGACGATAATTGGATGGGAGGGATTTGTCACCCTTTTTAGGAACTGGCTGGATATGAGCAAATTTCCAAGCAGAAGGAAAAACACCTTTGGAATAAGAAAGTGAAAAAAGGCGGCAAAGAATAGGAGTAAGTTCAGGAGCACAGGTTTTGAGAACAAGTGGAAAAATACCATCAGGACCTGGAGCTTTCTTAGCATCAAGATTCATCAAAATCCTTCTGATATGCTTTTGACGGAAGACCACAGGAGGCATTGAATGGACTGTTTTGGGAATGTTGAGAGGTGTTTTACCAAGATCATTAATACATGAGCTGGAAGAAAAATGGGATGCTAGAAGGTCAGCTTTATCCTTGGCTGAAGTGACAACAGAACGATCTGGTTTGGACAGAGGTGGGAGCAGAGATGGGCAAAAGTTGCGGCCAATAGCTTTGGCAAGAGACCAGAATGCTCGGCTACCATTAGGGCAAGAAGCAAGTTTTCTACTCTAAGCCTGTTCAAACTCTAGTTTGGACTGATTAATGACTGCTTTACAATTGTTGCGAGCTTTGGTGTAGGTAGAAAATGAAACTGAAGAATTAGAAACAAGCCAATTACGATATGCAACATTCTTCTCTTGGACAGCCTTAGCACATTTATTGGAAAACCAAGGTTTAGATAAAGGACGAGATTTTAAAGTGGAGTGTGGGATAAAGGATTCCATTCCTGCAAGAATAATTTCACTGACACGATCTGAGCAAACGTTGACATCAGAAGTTTGGAAACAGAAATCCGACCAAGGAAAAGAATAAAAGAAGTCTCGTAGGTCATCCCATTTTGCATTCTTGTAATGCCAAACAACATGAGGTTGGGAATAGCCATGAGATAAAGGTTCCAATGGAGAAGAGACAATCACCAAGTTGTGATCTGAAGTGCCTAAAGGACCTCTCACTTCGACCGTGTACTTAGAACGATTGTTTGTGAGAAAAAGATCAAGCGTATTGGCTATATGATTAGGACTGTCCGGTATTCTTGTAGGTAAATGAACAATCTGTGCTAGGTCATTAGTAATTGCAAAAGCCTCAGCATCTCGACCTGCTGGGTCGTTGTGACTAGAAAACGGAAGCCAGCTGGAGTTGTGAACGTTAAAATCACCAAGGAAAATTACCTCACTGTTAGGAAAGTTGGACTGCAGAAAGTCAAGTTGCAAAGAGAGGAAGTCAAAGAGCTCCAAGTGATTAGTGGAGTTGGGAGAACGGTAGAGACAACAGATGAATTTTACACAATGAGGTAGAGAGATTTTAAGCCAGAGAAGATCAAAGAGAGGAGATTCCAAATTGCCAAGTCTCTGACAGGGAATATCAGAACGGACATATGCACAAGTACCACCTTTGAGGCGAAAGGAATCATACAGCAAATAATTTGGACATCTGAGATGAGCAGTAGTTGAATCAACGGATAACTGAGATTCAGTCAGAAAAAGTACATGGGGTTTGGAAGACTGCAAGTGGAAATGGACATCGTTGAGATTGGAATTGAGACCACGTATATTTGTGAAATGAATTAGGAAGTCCTTGGGAGGTTTAGGTCTTTTCGCAGATAAGCTTGCTCTATTATTTTGACAATTCATGGTGTATTCAATAGTAAGAAAAAGTGGGTGGGACATGCTGTATGAAGTAATGAAATTTTTGGATATGGCGTACATGTGGTAAGAATATACCCAGATCCTTGACATAACGTGGCCTCGACAATGCTCCCCACATACACACTACTCGGACTCCCTCCAGCCACTATCTGGCAGAGTAGAGGTAGCAAGATTATACACTAGCTGATCCGGAAGCCTCCTAGAGAGTTACCAATAGGTTTGGTCCGGTGTACTATCTAACGGCCGGCCTGCGAACACCGTTTTAGAGCTGTACCCTCGAAATGTAAGGAATATTGGATCTTGCCACGACATTCATCATAACCTCAAAAATCATCAATCATACTGCATGATGGAAGAGATAGGGAAGGGTTGGCCGGAACTTAGCTCTAGAGACTAAACATGGGTTCCACCACTTCAAGCCTCCAATAAGCAAAGTGGTGGTATTTCACCAGTTGATGAGAGTCATCTACTACCTAGTACTGCCTGGTAACATAGAGGGGCGGCGTTGCTCCATGTGGTGTGGGCGCCACACCTCGACCCCTGCTTACGTTGGTTCACACCTGGGTGGTCACCCACCATGTACTTGTGCATGAAGGTTATACCCAGGATTACTAACAGTCCCACCATCGTGAAGGTGCAAGCAGAGGATTTGGCTGTCATAGCCCGTCCGGACTTCACCGAAATTGGGTCCACTTGACTTGAGTGTCACCCAAATATCAGTTCCATCAGCGTTTTAGACTCCCAGGTAGCAAGAACAGCTTGTCTGGCATATCTGAGAGAATGTCTGTGACAACCTCAAGGACCAGTTGATTTCAATCCTTCTAAATCTCAGTCTTGTCTTATATCTCCCAAAAAGGATTCTTCTGCTCCTATACTTATCTTTGGTGACACCGATTTCTAGGTAAGGTGATATATCTCTTTTGGGGATTACCCTGACTTCTAATATCTCTTGGCACAAGCACATTACAAATATTGCTTCCTCTGCATCTAAAAAACTTTGATTTCTCTTTCGCTCTCAGCATTACTTTTCTTCCAAACAGCTGGTCACTCTGTACAAATCGCAAATCTGCCCTGCCATGGAATATTGTTCCCACAACTGGGACGGTGCCCCGAAAACTTCTCTCAGACTTCTAGATTCCATTCAGAAGAGGGCAGTTAGGTTAATTAATGACTCATCTCTAACAGTCTCTCCACTTGCTGTCTCATAGACATACTGTTTCTGCTGCATGCCTTTTCTACAGGTACTTTCATGGGCACTGTTCTTCTGAATTGGCTTCTATAATTCGCACTCGCTCTTTCATAACAGTCCGAACACATGCAGCCAACATCTATTTACTGTCCAACTTCAATACTCACAGAACTAACTTTTCATCTTCTCGTTTATTCATTCAACTGCTGTTTTCTGGAACAACCTTCCTATGTACGTATTTCCTGAAAATTACAGTCTACAGAAGTTCAAGTCTAATATCAACAAATATCTTCTTTCATCTTCTCAACCTCCATCCCAAGGACGGTACTAAGTACTACAGGTTCTAATATCTCTCGTGTTTGAGGTTGTCATAAAAAAAAAAAAAAAAAAAAATGACTATTTAGTAGCACTCACAGCTCACATGGAGTTTATTTTACTCTTAATAACTCATGTAATAATTTGATTCTTATTCTTTATGTAATTTCCTTACATAACTTAATTCTTATATTTCTTAATATAATTTAATTCTTATATTTTATATAATTTCTTCATATAATTTGATTCTTATTCAGTATTTCTTTCTTTGTGCATTTTGTAGTACTTTACGTACTTTAATTCTCTAATTCTGCTTATATATCCATATATTCCCATATATATGTAGGATGATTCAAAAAGAAGTAAATTGTTTTGTCAAAATCCTTCTTCTTCAGTATATCAGTCTATTAACTGGTTTGTCCATTTGATGAGCTGTCTCCATTTCTCCCGGTCTTGTGCTAGGTGTTTCACTTCTGCATAGCTTCGAAGCCCAGTTTCCTTCAGAATTGTATTTATGATGGTGTTTCTTGGTCATCCTTGTTTTTTTTTCTCTAGTATTTTGCCTTCCAGCACATCCAGTAACATCCCTCTATACCTCATGGTGTCCAATCCATTGTCTTCTGATTCTTCTTAGCAATTCTCTTTCTTCTCCTACACGTTGTAAAACCATGTTATTACTCATTTTTTCTGTCCAGCTAATCTTCTCCATTCTTCACCAGCACCACATCTCAAAAGCCTCTAGTTTTTTCAAGTTGGTTTTGTTTAATGTCCATGTCTCTGGTGAATACAAAGCAATTGACCAAATGTATGTTTTCATAATTCTTTTTCTAAGGTCTAGTGACATATTTCTTTGGTTTAGTAAAAAAGATTTTACCTCTAAATGCTTGTTTTGCCATCGCAATTCTTGAACTGATTTCACCGTGGCAAGATGAATCTTGTGTTATAATCTGTCCTAGATATTTGAACTTTGTTACCTGTTCTATTTTTTCTCCATCAGTTTCAATGTGAAATTGTTTTGGCTCTTTACTTATCATCATAATCTTTGTTTTATTAGTGTTAATTTTCATTCCATATTTCTTCACTTTCTTAGTTAACTGTTTTAGCATATTGGATAACATTCTCTGGCTACCTGCAAGGATTACCTGATCATCTGCAAACTTGATTGTGCTAAGTGTTCTTCTGCCTATCATTATACCTAACTTTTTATCATCAAATGCTTCTTTGACTATTAATTCTGCAAATATATTAAATAAACCTGGGGAAAGTAGGCATCCTTGCCTCACTCCTCTTCCTATTTTTGCTGTTTCTGCCAGTTCTCCGTTTAACCTGATGATGGCCTTTTGTCTCTTATGCAAGTCAAATATTACCCTAATTAATCTTTGTGGACATCCCATGTTTTCTAGTAGAGGAAAGGGCTCATTCCAAATTACCATGTCAAATGCTTTTGCACAGGCAATAAAGCACACATACAGATTCCTGCCATTGTTTATCATTCTTTCGCCTAAGAATCTTAAAGTTCCTATTACTTCTTTTGTAGATAAGTTCTTTCTGAACCCACACTGTGTATCCTCTAAAAAGTGTTCGATGTAGGATTCTGTTCGCATTTTTATGATTTTTAAGAGAATTTTTGATGCATGTGATATAAGGCTGATGGTTCTGTAGTCTTTGCATTTGGTTGGTGCAGATATTTTTGGTATTGGTACTATGACGGTTGTACAATGTTCTTCTGGCCATTCTCCTTCACTATATGCTTTCAAAATCAATCCAAATAGTAATTGCTTGACTTGATCTCCACTGTTCTTTATTAATTCTGCTGTAATGTTATTTATACCAGGAGCTTTGTTGTTAGGAAGTAATTTTAAAGCTAGCTTAAATTCTTATTTTAATATTTGATCTTGTTTTAAGTTTTGTTGTTCTCCTTTCTCATCATATTTAGAAGTGTAACTACATAGTTCCATGTATAAATCCTCTATATACTTTCTCCATGTCTCTTGTTGTTCTTTTGCATCGAGAATGGGGTGCCTCCGTAGCCAGGTGGGAAGGAGCAGCAGTGCTTAGCACATGCTTCTTGATTAGACTGGGGTTCAAGCCCATCACCACCAAATACGGAGGATGCGGAAAGGTCAAGGGAATGACCACCTCATATTCCCGGAGCAATATGGCCTTAGTTGCTAATGCTCCTAAAAAACCAAATAAGCATTGAGAATGGCATTATCTTTTTCATTCCTGATTGCTCTGGAGCGAATTCCATTACATTTTCTTGTTATTTCTTTAATTTTCTTGTAGGCCCTATCTGTTCATCCATACTGCATTAAGGTTTTGATTTCTTGGCATTGTTCTGTCCACCATTTATCCTTTGCTTTTCTGCATTCTCTATTAATTTCATTCTTGAGAGCACGGTAATTATTTTTTCCATCTTTTGTTTTCATGTTTTTGAAGATTCTTCTTTGATCCATCATTTGAAGGATGTCTTTTGTTATCCATGGTTTTCTTTTTGCCTTGTTTCCATTTCCCAGAAATTTATGAGCTGCTTTGTTTATAGTTTCTTTAATGTTATTCCACATCTGGTCAATATTATTTATCATACTTTCCTCCTTATTTACCTCATTATAGCTGTTTGTAGTATTCTGGAACAGTATTCTTATTTCTTCATTCTTTAGTTTTTCTAGGTTCCATTTATTATTTATTTTCTTTCTATTAATTTTCTTTAGCTTTAGTTCTGTTATCATTTTCACCACTGAATGGTCACTGCTCCTGGAAAAGACATGGCTTTTTTTACATGATTGCAGTATCTTTGTTTCACCAGAATGTTGTTTCACCAGAATGTAGTTTAACTGATATCTACAAGAATCTCCAGGATTTTTCCACATATACCTACGTCGTAATGGCGCCTGAAACCAAGTTTCACTACTATAAATCTTCCTTGACTACAGAAATCAATTAGTCGTTGTCCCCTCAAATTTCTTGCTCCTAGCTCGAAATCTCCAACAATATTTCCTTCTCTTTTGTCTCCCACAACTGCATTCCAGTCTCTCATTATAATTATATTATCATTTGATTTTGTTTTTCTCAGAAGTTCTTCCAGTTGTTCATAGATCTCTTCTACTGTCTTCATTGCTGTTTGATAATGGCATGTAAACTTATATTATTACAATATCAACTGTCAATCATGATGAAAAACGTTTTTACATAATAATTGCAACGCCTCCCTGACCTTTATCACTTTCTGAATGTATTATTTTATATTCTCTGCTGAGGAATTCTCCTGCATCTTTCCAACGGGTTTCAGCCAGTCCAAGGACATCTAGTTTATTCCTTTTCATTTCTCTTTTAACATTCTTTAATTTTTCAATCTCTAGCATAGTGCGTACATTCCATGTTCCAATTCCAAAACAGAGATTTCAGTTGCTGATGTCCTGGAAAGCCCTACTACTTTCCCTGTCGGGCCCGACATCACATTGCCTATATGCATTGTTGATCCCAGAATTGCCAGTTACTCTAATTCCTCTTTGACTGCTCATCATTGGTTTTCTTGGGAAAAAAAAAAGTAACAGGGTGGTTTCCCCTTGCCTCCCCTGCAGGTAGTAACCTTCACTGTCTGAGGCTGTGGTTGCTGTCGTTGGCTTTTAAGAAGCTCTTCTGCCACCAGACCTAGATCTCCCAACTTACCTTGTTGGTGACAACTGCACAAGCCCAGTTTCATAGCATGTTGAATGTGGCCCTGCACAGTCTCCCATCTCTTGTTAGCACCTGACTTAGTTTTCCGCTGGAGTTATAACCGAACCTTCCACTAGGTTTCTCAGGCCTCAGGGTTCACCAGCGTGGAGGTGAGAGTGGGATTGAGAGGCTAGGTGATTTTCTAGAGAAATCATGTATTGTGCATGCACAGCCCTTTGAACCCCCATTTGAATATTGCTTCCTCTGCATCTGAAAAACTTGGTTTTCTCTTTTGCTCTTGCCGTTACTTTTCTACCAAACAGCTGTTCACTCTATACAAATCGCAAATCCTTCCTGCCATGGAATATTGTTCCCACAATTGGGGCGGTGCCTCCAAAACCTCTCTCAGGCTTCTGGATTCCATTCAGCAGAGGGCAGTTTGGTTAATTAATGATTCATCTCTAACAGAGTCTCTCCACTCACTGTCTCGATGTACTGTTTCTGCTGTATGCCTTTTCTACAGATACTTCCATGGGCACTGTTCTTCTGAATTGGCTTCTATAATTCCCACTCTCTCTTTCAAAACAGCCCTAACATGTGTCGCCACCAGCCAACATCCATTTACTGTCCAACTTCAAACTCAAAGAAGCAACTTTTCATCTTCCTTGTTTATTCATTCAACTGCCGTTTTCTGGAACAACCTTCCTATGTACGTATTTCCTGAAAATTACAGTCTACAGAAGTTCAAGTCCAATGTCAACAAATATCTTCTTTTCATCTTCCTTGTTTATTCATTCAACTGCCGTTTTCTGGAACAACCTTCCTATGTACGTATTTCCCGAAAATTACAGTCTACAGAAGTTCAAGTCCAATGTCAACAAATATCTTCTTTTGTCTTCTCAACCTCCATCCCAAGCACGGTACTAAATAATATAGGTTCTAATACCTCTCATGTTTTTTTCAAAAAAAAAAAAAAAAAGACTATTTAGTAGCACTCACAGCTCACATTAGACTTGAACTTCTGTTCAAGTCTAATGTGAGCTGTGAGTGCTGCTAATCTTCTGATGATTCAAAAAGAAGTAAACTGTTTGTCAAAATTCTAGAAATAAAAATTGTTGGGATGTACACAGGTGAACAGAAAATCTCAGAAAGTTTCCTATAGACTACAGCCTTGATTGAAGAGAACTCTGTAGTCCCTCAATATAAACTTCAGAAGTCACACAGTAGACATTGATTTGATAGTCTGTTTCTTCTCATGTTTGTGGCAATTGATGTCACTACTTTAGCAACCTGTTTTTTACTTCAGGAATTGTGGCATTTGTGACATAAATGCAGCATTCTTTATAAAGCTCCACAAAAATAAGTCATATGGT
This sequence comes from Mastigoproctus giganteus, assembly GCF_048544385.1. NCBI lineage: Eukaryota > Metazoa > Arthropoda > Arachnida > Uropygi > Thelyphonidae > Mastigoproctus > Mastigoproctus giganteus. The sequence continues at coordinate 97,499,040 of NC_143578.1, read as the reverse complement.
TGTTTGTTCAGAGATGGGAGGGGAGGGCGGGGGGAGATAGCATATGTCATGCCATTCTTGCTCAGATAGTCTGTTATTGAGATTCTCACACATACAACATGCAAGTGAGGGGAAAGTGCATTTTTGTCCTTAAAGATGAAATGAGTAGAATAGCCAATCAGTAGAATTGAGGTATAAACTATTCAGTATGTTCAGGTATACATTCCCATTTGTGTTCTTTTCCATAGGAAGAAAGGGCCATAAATTTTTATATATGAAATGGCATTAAACACCCTATTTTTGTTGTTACATTCATGCTTGATGATTTAATGAGGACTTTTAGTTCCCACATTCAAACTTTGTGCTAGTTCACTTTCTTGCTCAAGTGAAAAATAGCTTCATCACTGAAAATGCTCAGAATCCAATCCCCCCCCCCCTTTTTTTTTTTTTTTTTTTTTTGCTGAAAGACTTCTCTTAAATGTTGTTTTGCTTTATCAGTGTTATTGGGGTAACCTGGACTCTTTTCCTTACAGATATAGCTTTTGCTTTTAGTCTGCTTACACCACTTGTAACTTGACTTATGCTGTGTAGCATGTATAAAAGTTACGTTAGGCACTAGATGCTTAATTTGGCTTTGCAAACTGGATGCCACAAAATGCTTTTTTTTGCCATGGAGAAGTCATTTTTATTGTGTTCTTCTGCAGATGTAACAGAAATTAAATTTCTATCAAGAATTTAAAAAAAAAAAAAAACAGAATTAATTTATCCTTTGTTATTTGAAAATATATTGTCATATGCATGATTGGTATTTCACAAACATCTGAAAGTGTTTACCCTTCTTTTTTGAATCATCCTCTACATGTATGAGTGATTCAAACATTGAAAGTTCAGATACTGTTAACTATAAAGTCTGGTTTAGTTTTGCTTCTACATATATGGTGAGCTATTTATGTATTTTTGCTTCTGCCCTTACTGAAATTTCTGATTATTTTGTGAGTTATCCTTTTCTTACAATATAATGTAATTAAATTTTTTTTGATATATACCAGTTTTACAAGTTAACAGTTTTCTTAGAGGAGTAGATACTTTTGGTTCATTAAATTTAAAGTTATATTTCTTTTCCACTGCATGGTTTAAATAATATAATGGCCCATTATTTGGTCTACAAACATTTCACTTTAAGACTGGGTTGTATTTGTCTGTCCATCAACGTCTCCTACACTGCTAACCTTGCATCCATTGCAAAATATCTGACAGACAAACTTTTTTTTTTTTTTTTTTTGTTTTTTCTTACTTTCCTGAATTTAGGAATAATATCATATCTTTCCACATACTAGTTTTCTCTAAATGATGACAATGCAGTATTTTCTGTTTTCGTTCCAATTTATTAGAGTTACAAGAGGTTAATTGTTTCGTTGCTGTCTAATAAATTCCACATGAGTGAATATGCCTGTTTTGAAATAAGCTGGAGCGTACAAACACTCCTTATTCAGCACTGAGGTAAAAAAGTTCACCTCTGTCACTGGAAGGACCAAAACACTTTCAACTATCTGCATACATTCACTAATAGAAGTCATCCGTTGTCCAATGAAAGACCAGTAAGTCTTTAAACAACTGGCACGGGGTACTCTGACTTTTATACAAATAGCAGATTCATGTTTTTGATGGTACTATTTGTAGAAAACAGTATTAGCACTTTACATCAGTTTGTTGGATGGTATTATCTGTAATGTGAGCATAAGCCCAAACCGCGGAGGTAAAAAGTTTGCTTCTAGTTCACTGGAAGGATCAAATAATTCTCAGGGCAAAAACTGAATGCAGAAATGTATACAGTTTTAAAATTATTTCAGTAACTGTATTGAAATATAACCTCTGACCTTCACTGCTTTGTATTTTATCTTTGTATAGTATTGAATTGAGCCATATAAATTTCATGTTGTATTACAGTAGCATTTCACTCCCCCCCCCTTGTCCTACTGGCATCTGTTTTTCAGTTATAATCTTGTATTGTAATATGCCATGAGCTCTTATTTTATTACTGAGGAAGTAACACAGTTATACCCTCAAAAACAAATAATAGCCACTATGGACTCTGGCAAGTTATTTCTATGCAATTCTTATTGTATTAGAAATAAAAACATATATATTCATATGAAGTTTTCAGTTTCACTAGAGTAGTAGTTGTTGGGTTTTTAGGAGCATTAGCAACTAAGGTCATATTGCTCCGGAGATATGCAGTGGTCATTCCCTGACCTTTCTGCATCCTCCGTATTTGGTGGTCACAGGCTCGAACCCTGGTCTAATCAAGAAGTGTGTACTACGCACTGCTGCTCCTGCCCACCTGACTATGGAGGCACCTAGTTTCACTAGAACAAATTTTGTCATATTTATCACCTAAGCAGTCAACCTCCTTTCATTTGAGATTTTATGAATTTGATCAATTTCTTTTAGCTAGTCAGCTGTTAATCATTGGAATCAATTACTTCCATTGGTAATCAAGGCTGATGACTTGGGGAAAATCCAAATATCAGCTGGATAAATACTTACAGAAGAGTGGAACACATAGATATGTTTTTTTTTTTTTTTTTGGTTTTTTTCTGTGCTCAAAAGCTTAATTTCTTTGCAGTTATAAGGCCAATATGATACAAGTTTTTTTTTTTATTTGTTTGTTTTTGGAATTCTTTCACATTCACACTCAATATGATCTTTCCGCCTTTAACTTCTATGAAACTTATGACACTTACTACTGACCCAAGTCTTATTTGAAGTTCACCAGTGTAACATACCATATAAGTAATAATTATTTGTTGACCATAATTATATTAATACTGACTAACATTAGATGCCAACATATCATAAAAATTATAAATCATTCCATATAGGATTATGTATTGAATAAAGCCCTTTGCACGAGGCACCTCCATAGCCAGGTGGGCAGGAGCAGCAGTGTGTAGCACATGCTTCTTGATTAGACTGGGGTTTGAGCCCATGACCACCAAATACGGACGATGCGGAAAAGATCAGGGAATGACCACCGCATATCCCCGGAGCAATATGGCCTTAGTTGCTAATGCTCCTAAAAACCAAATAACAAACAACTTTGCACTGTTATCTCTGGAATCAATCCCAGCTTGTGAAAAACTGTAATAATCTTTCTACCAAAGGCCCTCTGATTGTCCATATGATTACTCTGATTGTCCATATGATATGATTGTCCATATGATTACATCTGCCAAACTAGATGACTCATGCTGCTGATTACTAGTATTATTTTATTAGTTTCTAATTGGATAGTGCCAAATTAAAGTCAGATTAGATCACTGGGGGGACAATATGATAACCAATGCTTTATAAGGTATAAACACCAGCATTCTTGTTAGTTAAATACTGAGAGAGCAACATTTTGATTATGTGTTTTTAACAATTGATCTCAAACTAAAGGAATGTTAAAGCAAGCATAGACTTAATAAATCACTTTCTCCACTGGAACTTTTCTGTTTTTCATTTCATTTGGAGCTTCTAATTTGAGTGTGCTGGACTAACTTTGTTTTTCATATATGGTTATTAGTGATGTAATTTATTTAATTTCAGCCTTAGTTCTCTTTCAGTGGTGTAAGCGTAAGAGTGGATAATGAATAGATTATTCAGAATTAGAATATTCAGAATTGCAGTGCTTAATCCCTCTTACCTGCACCTGATTTTTCTATAGTGCAGTGCAGGTACCCTTGATTTCTCCACTGATATTCCTATGGAACTCATCCAGGTACACTGCTAAATTGATGTTTTTTTCCAATGTTTCAGGTTACATGGGCACTCTTATTGACACAGCCAGATCTGTTTCCAACTTTCAGCTGATTATTTTGCTGTAATATCCTGGGACTACAGGTATTATGTGGTGATCAGACTGTGACACTTCTCATAGTTATGATCAAATCTAAATCCCAATCAAAGAAGATAATAGATTTCTCCCTCCAACATTGACAACATTCAGAGCCTTCATTGTATCTTTCAGGTGAGATAGTCTTAAGCTTCTGCCCCCCCACTTTACCAGTCAGCTTTCTTCTGTCCCATCTGATGCAGTCTCTGTTGTCTTCCAACAACCACCTCTCCATGTTGATAATATATGTTTACAGTCTCCAAAGGATGTCGATGGCAAATGACCACCACTAGCCATCCAATGATGGTCATCTGCCATCAACAACCATGTGATCAGAAAGAAATTCAGGTGTGCCAGTACTTTTGCCCTCCACATGATCAAGTGGTTAATGTAATTGGCTTCTTCCTGCCTAGGCTGTGACCTTATAAATAGATTGTCTTTTCAGTATTTCTTACCTACGGAGATGGGGGAACCTCTAGTGCCTTTAGATCCTTAAACACTGCTATAACAACACTAAATTCTAAAATTTTATATTATTCTCTTTTTTTTCTCACAAAATCTCAACTTATTTTTGTTTTCTTTCTTTTCTTTTTTTGTTTTCACAACCACATTTGGATTTGGCTGCAATCCCCTCTCCTATAATCTTGTTTAATTGGGAACCCAACTTTATTTTTCAGTTTTGTTAACTTTCCTAACCTGTATTTTAGACTGTCCTGGTTGTTAAGTTTTTTTGTAAAGAGCTTTGTATATATCGTTCCTTTATCTAATACATTTATACTCTTACAGTACTATTACTAATAATAATGAGATATCCTGCAAAATACTATTTATTAACTGTTACAGCACTTAAGATGTTAATCATAGCACTGAAACTAAAAGAAGTTTCCTTTTCTCTGACAGTACTGTGCATTCCATGAAGACAGCCTTAGAATTGCAAAATAAATAAAATAGAAATCTGCATATTGTGCAGAAAAAACTCAGGGCACCACACCATGCCTTGTAAAATGGATAGCAGCTGTGGTCTTTTTTCAATATGCTTCTTTTTGCATTGTTATGCAGTGCCACTTCTCCAAGCTGCTTATCATTTCTACAATACCACTGCTAAGGATACATTATAGTAGTATTGTAGAAATTAAATGAAATGAGAGTTAATATTATTGCTAGTAATAATAGTTTTCGTTTTGAAATATTCTAAAATTGAAAGCAGTATATTTCTAAGTTACAGTCATGCTAGTATGTAAATTTCAAATTCTATTAGACTCTGTAATGTAGCTAGTAGCAGTCTGAAAAACTGTTATACTTTTGTTAATTTGTTCCGACAGATAACATATCTTCATTCATTTCAGTCTCCTACACTCAAAGATTTACTTCAGTTTGGTGTTCAGATAGCTTCTGGAATGAGATATCTCTCAGATTTAAAATTTGTACATCGTGATCTGGCTGCTCGAAACTGCATGTAAGTTAAATGCTATGTATCATTGAAGATCAAGTTATTCTTTAATTTAAAATGTGATTACAATATTTATTTGTATGCATTACATAAAATATCAAGACACACAAGTTATTTTGTGTAGTCAGGAGAATAAAGCAGTTTATAAAATTAGAATATAGATTAATATGCAGGCAAAAATTTAATTACACATATGAGGCTGCAGGCATAGAGACTTGAGACTTAAATTCATATAGCATATTAGGAAACACAGGTCAATAACCCCTTATAAATACTATTTAGTGGTGGTATATTTGTGAAGTGAAAATGACCTTTGTGCTTAATCTACTGGTGGCCTGGTAGGTATCAGTGTTTTGCCATATTACTGGTATACCAAATTTGAGTCATCATTTTAATGATGACTTAAAAGCACAATTGCTAGAATAATTTATCGTTTTGAGTATTTAAATGATGCAAGGATTATATCAGTATCAATTTTATGTAAATATCCTTCAATATATTAATTAAAATGGCTTTCGTTAAAATTATACTGTATTACTTTTCTTTTGTCTTCCTTAGTTAAGCAAATATATAAGCATTATTAATTTTGTATGTTCTGCTCCAAATGTGAAACTACATGTAGAGCATGGTGCTCTACATGTCAGTGTAGATAACAGTGATCTACATAGGGTGTTGTCGATTGTAAGCTTGATCTGAATATATTGACAGGCTATATATGAGGTGCAGTCCAAAAATTGCCTCCATTTATTTATTACAGGGGTTGTGACGTAGTGTAAGACTTGCATCTCTCTTTTCTACACTATGTAGACAAAGAAGCAGAAGTTTGTGTGGGTGCAAACTTCCACATTTTTGTCTGCACCCTGTTGCTACCTCCATATATATCCTGTTCTCATAACACTGTGCAAGGGTTTCTTTGGAGGTGTGCAAGGTACATTGTACTCATTGGTATTTTGCTGTTCCCAATGAATTCCACTCATATTATCTTTCAGTTTCTTACACAGCCAAAAGTCTGACATAACCGGATCTGAAATATATGGAAGTGTGTAAATGTTTCAGTCTCCTTGCATGTAGAAATTCCATGACTGAATTAATCTTGTGAGGCAGTACATTGTCTTAGTGCAAAATGAAATTGCATCATGCCAGATTGAAATGAATCTGCTCAACTGCAGGCAGATTATGAGAAATCTTTTAATTTAAGAATGCAAAGAAATGTAGCAAGAAATTCTTTGCTTGTTAACATTAGAAAAAAATTGCTGATATATCATTAGTTCACTTGATATGGATGGCCTAATTATTCATGATTCTGTACAGGTTGCTTACAAACTGAATATTTGGGCATCTGCATTCAGAAATACATTTTTAGGGATGAGGATGTCAGAAGTATACTGAATTCTAACTAGACGTTAAATGATTAACTTTTAGTTAACATATAAAGGTATATCCTTTATATGTTAAGTGAAAGGAAGCTGGAAAAGAAATTACTGCAGGTGAAAGTTAACAAAGCAATTGGAGCTGAAGGAATCTATCCAATTATAATAAAAGAAACAGCAAAAGAGTAATCAAACCTTTAATTATAATACTGAGAGTATCCTTGGATTCAAAGAAAGTCCCTACATATTGAGGATATGCAAATTTCTCTTTTATTCATAACGGTGGTTCAATGGGCAAATTGGAGAATCTATAGACCTGTAAGTTTGACTTGTGGTGGGGAAAATAAGGGGCAGGTTAAAGAAGTTAATAGTGGTATAGTGTTTGGGTTGGGGGCATGTCTGATGTTCCCCACAGCTGCGCAGTATACTCTGTGCAGTAAAACAATACTCTGCGAAAGCCAGAAGTGTGTGTAGGTAGCGTGTTATATTTTGAAGTGTAGTGTTGGGTTGTGTTGTCATCTGGCTTTTTGCTGTGGGTCCCCTGATGAGACCCCATGTTGCCTACCACTAACCTCTGGGAGGTAGCCAGGCAGCCCCAAAATCTCTGGCTGGTCTCTGCCAGGGTCGTCTGAGCTTCCTGACAGAGACCAAAAAAGAGAGAGAGAGTAGGAAAATGAGGATATAGTTTAGGGAGAGAGAAGAATGAGATAGGACGAGCCTTGAGGATGACAGCAAAGGTATCCTCAGGTGAAATAGAGATGCCTCCATTAAATGCAAACATTCCAAAAAAAAAAAAAAAAAATCCAAATCCAAATTAGACTCTTAACAGAATCTATAAATTTCTTAAAATTGCAGGCAATTTTAAGAAATATGCGCAATGTGCTACTAGCATATGCCTGTTAATGCCTTTATTTTTTAGATTTAAAGCCATCCAGGATAAGTTTAAGAATACATTATACTGTATTCTTAATATATAAACCTATAAACCTTGATTAAAGCTACCTAAACATCTGTATTTATTTTAAAGGTTTCACATTTTAATTTGTCAAAATAGCTTTAGAAGTTTATATATTTTTTTTAGGCTGGATGAAGACATGACTGTGAAAGTAGCTGATTTTGGACTGTCTCGTGATATTTATGAAAGAGATTATTACAGTAGTGATAATAAAAAAACCAAGCTACCTGTCAAGTGGATGGCTCCAGAGAGTTTAGAGAAAGGCACCTATAATACAAAAACTGATGTTGTATGTGTTATTGAATCAACTTTGAATTTATGATATTTTTAAAAATTTTATCCAGTCTCATATATTCATTTGTTTTTATTTTTTAATGTGAATGAGAGTGAAGTACAGATTTCAATAGAAATAATCCTAAACAATTATTAAGCCCAAAGCTCCTTTGTAGAATGTATTTTTTTAAACAGCTAAGTTTCATATTTTATGTTTAATATCAAACTTAGCTATTTTACAAATTTTAGAAAATTAATTTTGCAATGGAGCTTACGGCCTAATGATTGTGGTGATATTTGGAAATCTTACTAATCAATTTAATCAGATTGTTATCTCTTATTAGCAAGTGTTTTATATAATCTCAGCCCCCCCCCCACCTTCTGGATGAATATATTGGTCTCAAGTTATTATTCCTTTCTTAAATTAGTGGCATTCATAACTATACTGAATTTCACCCATGGGTCGATGATGCTTTAAACACTTTGTCCAAAATGAATCACATTTATTTCCTAAAGCAATATATTTTGCATAATCTTCAACCAAAATTCTCAAGGTAAAAATTATCTGGCATAGTTACCCTTATTAAAGAAAACTTCTTTGGCTATATTAAGTTTAAGCATTACATTTACAGTTTTATAAAAAAAAAAAAAAAAAAAAAGGCAGTTTATGTCAGCACTTTATTATTGTTTCGTGTTTTTTGTTCAAAATGCTATTATCTTTCAAAAGTGTGTGAAAAGTGGACAAATATGCAGAAATTAAAATCTGTTCACATAACACTGTTCTGCATTGAAATAGAAAGAAATGATTTTGGACTCATACAAAAGTACACATACATCAAGAAATAAACTATTTAAACACTTTCGACATCATGATAAATAAGTTCGCACACACACAAGTTCGCACACACACAAGTAGAATTAATCTAAAATAGAATTATGCACAATTCTGCTTTTGTTTAATGCTTTATTACATACAATTGCAGACAATTACAAAAAAAGCATCACTTGACACTTTTATTAGATCTAAAATTTATATCTATGAAAGTAAAAACATCACTTAAAATGCTGAAAAAAAATTCAACTTTTTTAGTCCCCTAAATATTAGGCCTCAAGGTTTAAATTTTAAGAAATGGCCAAAGAGTTTTCACATAACATATCTTTGACTATACAATTGTGTTTATTATTTTATTATACTTTTAGCTACTGTATACTTTTATCACTTTAGCAAGTGTATATTTCTATCTTCAACTGTTGGTTGGTAATTGCAAGAATTTTGCATGAATCCTATTTCTGATTTTTGAGCTTTTTTTTTTACACTGCATTAATATAGGATGTCTATAAATTATTCACCTGATTATGAAGCTCAATTAAAATTTTATTGTAATAGATATTGTAAAATTTATTTTTCTGCACTTAATAAAGCAACTCAAAGAATTTCTTATCACACAACTGCACTTCAGTAAACCTCCACATGGACACCTTTGGTAGCACGTAGAAAGCCAAGATGGCAACAGATTTCATTTAGTATTTTAAAACATCTCTTGAGAAATGGAAGTCACTGCTGTTCAATCCAGTCTTTTAACTCTGTAACATTGTTGACTTTTTTTTTGTATACACCTTGTCCTTATGTAGTCCCATACAAAGAAATCCATAGGAGTGATATCTAGGGAATGAGGTAGCCATGAAATTGGACCATCATGGCCGATCCATTAGTTAGGAAATTTTTTATTGAGGAAATCATGCACCTGCAAGGTCCAGTCTGGTGGTGCCCCATCTTGCTGATAGAGCACATGGCTACATATCTTCCAGCTGAGGTGCAGCATACATTTCGAACATAACTAAGCAATTTGTGGAATTCACTGTTTTCCTGGAAGAAAAATTGACCCAATCACCTGGCTGAAAGACAGTGTGCACAACTTGTTTACCTTGGAACTATCACACTCCTGTTCACAAACTGAGTGGAGATTTTCAGATCCCCATATGTGGCAATTGTGTCTGTTAACTTTACCAGACAGTTGTAATGTTGCTTCATCACTGAAAACGATATTTTCCAGAAAGTACTCATCTTTGTCTGTACGGTTGTGAAAAACAGCAAATTTCTCTTGTTGTGAGAATTAATTTCCTGGAAAATTTGCACTTTTTAAGTATAAAGTTTCAATCTCTTGTGAACTGCCCTGTGAAGTACAGTATTTACTTACAGTATTTGTAGCTGCATGTTTCCTGGCGGATAGATTTTGTAGTACTTTAGGTAAATACATCCTGAATTTCCGAAACTTTATCTGCAGATATTACAGATATCTGTAGATACCTGTAATTACAGATATCTGTAGATATCTGCTGCAGAAAACAACCATCCAATAAATTCACAAAAGTCTTGGTAGTGTGCGACTGACCAATCCACAAGTTCCAGTCTATATCTGGGAAGTTAAAATTCCCCATTATAAGAGAATCTTTATTGCCCCACTTTATTTCTTTGTACAGTTGTTCATTGTACTCATCAGAGTGATTAGGCCTATAACACACTCCTACTCTCAATTTTGCTTTCCCAGTAGTTATGTCACACCAAACTGACTCAGCACTGCACTGTCCACCCATGTCAACTGGATGCTAACATGGGCTTATATCTGTATGACACCACATCTCTGATATTCTGACAATATCTGCCTTTGATGTCTTGACCAATACCTCAAATTCATCAAATTTATTTATAATACTCCTAGCATTGGTGTACATGCAAGTATACATGCACCTATTCTTACTTTTAGTTACCCTAACACAGCCCATGTATTTACTTTTTCCATAATGACTCCCAGTACCTCACTTTCTAGGGTGCTGCTCATTCCAATAGGAGCAGCACAAGAATCACTTTCACCTCTGCCTGCGGCTACTGTTAATCTATTAGTCTGTGATTCCTCCAAGCTAGTAGTTTTCCGACCCACCTTACACTGCCTCGGTAGCATCAGCAAATATTCTTGCACTCTTTCTATTTAAGTGTATCTCATTCCTGTAGAAACAATCTCTCCAGTTTACAAGCACAGACCACGTTGAAAAAAATTCTTCTCCATGAGCCTTGCACAATCTCTCCAGGGCTGAATTGATTGACAATGCTCTCATCATATACTTTCTCCTACTGTGTCTGGGCAGAATTGCTGACACTTTCAAATGTAACCCTAACTTGTAACTAAAAAGTCACAAGTTAGGGTTACATTATAGTCACTGGAGATTTGGTATCCCAGCCAACCACACACATTACTTTCTCCTGCACTTTTGCAGCATTTGCTGGGATCAAGGTTGCCAACCACACAAGAAAAAACTCATTTAGTTACTCTGATAACTGCATCAAATCATTTTGAGATTTTGAGATATGTATTAAGATAAAATTTTAATTGAGCTTCATGATCGGGTGAATAATTTATAGATGCCCTTATGTGTATTACATTAAATTTATAAAATAATTTATAATATAAATTTTTAAATAAATGAAAAATATTAAAGAATTATTGTTATCTGCAGTTATGCTTGATAGATGATTTTATTATATTACTTTATTACACATGACTTTATTACTATTACTTTGTTACTATTACTTTATTACATATACAGAAGTAGTTGGAAACTTTGGTAAAAAATTGGCACCAAAATTTCCTGCCACTTCTGATCATGAAATCTCCTGAATTGCTCATTGATTAAAAAAAATTAAATATGCCTGCTTAATTACTATGAACAAATTATAATGAATGATCAAATGATAACTTTATCATAATCATTTTTTGTTATTGCTTGTGTCATTATCAGAATGACATAAACAATAACTTTACTTAAGATATTAAAACCACTAAACTTTACACAAAAACAAACCCACTTAGTATTGTGCAAAAAATGTGGTTGCTACTGCAATTAGTGCATGTTCCCTAATCACTCAGTGTATGGTGATTTTTATAGATTCAAAAAAAAAAGTGATTTTTGCTCTTTTCAAACTTTAATTTACCCTTTGCAGTTGCTTAAAGTAAGGGAATGCTTTGTTTTGAGCTTAATGGTTGAAATCAAGCACTTTTTTGACATTCTGTGAGAGAACAATCATTTGATTTTGTGGCACATTAGAATGGTTTTCATATATACAGGGTCCTCAAAAATATGTTACCTACCTACCTACCCCCCCCTTAGGGGAGGTAGGTAACATATAAAGGAATGTGAATCGCATAGTAACCCATAACCGGAAACGTCACTTAAATTGGTAGACGGCGCTGTTCATCAGTTTGCAAGAGGGAAAATTTCTGGTTTACTCATTCAAGCAGTAGTCGCTGCACGAAGAGCATGCATCGATATATGAACTTTGAGCTGGCAGACATGCACGTAGTGTATGGATTAGCAGAGGGCAATGGACGAGCTGCTCAACGAATTTATGGAGAACGCTTCCCAGACAGACATGTACCGGACCACCGTTTGTTTGCACATGTGCATCAAAATTTGTGCGATTATGGGCCATTTAGAGGTAACAGGAGTAGTATGGGCAGACCACGTTCAACGCGAACTCCCGCCATGGAAGAAAGTGTGTTGAATGCCATCCAGAATAATCCTACTACCAGCACACGTGCCGTTGCCTCTGCTTTAGGAGTGTCTCATTGCAGTGTACAGCGTGTCTGGCACGACGATTCCTTACACCCCTTTCATCTCCAAATAGTTCAGTTACTGCTCCCCCCAAGATCATCCTGCACGTGTGGCTTTTGCACAGTGGTTTCTCCAAGAAAGTGTTCAAGACTTGAATTTTCCAGCCTATGTTTTGTTCACGGATGAGGCTTATTTCACTCGGGAAGACGTATTCAATCAGCACAATGCTCATGTGTGGGCTCATGACAACCCACACGGTGTGCGCCCCAATGCGGCACAACATCACTTCGCAATAAATGTGAGGGCAGGTATGGTCGGTGACTGCTTAGTCGGCCCATACCTGTTACCATCCCGCATGAACTCCACTAAATATCGGATCTTTCTTGAACAAGTTCTACCAGGGTTACTTGATGATGTTCCAGCAAATGTGAGATGCCACATTTGGTTTCAACATGACGGGGCACCTGCCCATTATGGAAGGTGTGTTCGTGACCATTTGAACAGGCGTTTTGGGTGTCGATGGATTAGCCGTGGTGGACTGTTGTCTGGCCCCCACACTCACCTGATTAATCGAGCCTTGATTTCTTTCTGTGGGGGGCCCTCAAATCTATCATGTATGAATCGCCTGTGGAGATGTAAATGGATCTTATGGTGAGACTTGTCTGCGCTGCTGCTACTGTCAAAGAAACTCCAGGTGTGTTCGATAGTGTCCGCCAATCCATGCTGTGTCGGTGTCATGCATGCATTGCGTCTCATGGTGGAACCTTCGAGCATCTGTTGTAACATCATGAAATGCATCCATCTCGTACTCCATTGTTAATATTATGTCAAATAAATGTTTGCCACTAATTACTGTCTTGTGTCATTTCTGCTTCTTGTGCCTCTGCTACTACTTTCCCGTGACGTTTCCGGTTATGGGTTCCTATGCGATTCACATTCCTTTAGATGTTACCTACCTCACCTAAATGTTTGTACCAATATTTTTGAGACACACTGTATAAGCTCCTGAAATTGAATTATTTTACTGACAGCACTACTCCCAGTACTAAATATCCTGATAAATTCTGGTTGTTGTTGCTATTATTAGTGGTTTTATAGTGCAATGGCAGCTAAAGGCTAATATGTGCTAAACAATGGTAGGAAATAAATTCTAGATTTGAACAATTGGATGATAGCTTCTCATTTAAGAGATGTGTATAAAACTAAAGGTTTTAATGACACTAAATCAGCAACAAAATCCAAAAATCAAGACTTACAGAACAAACAAAGTGAAATTTCTTCTCTGCATTCAGAATATTTGGATTATATTATGGATTCTAAGAAATCTACTGTAGTTTGTAAGTTTTTTTTTTTTTATTAGTTGTTGGCGCATCGACTTCTGTGGCCATAATGCACCTTCCAAAGTTTTGCATTTTTTACTCTGATCCAAGCCCGAGGCGGGATTCGAACCCTAATGACTTTGGGTTGCCAGGCAGGCACTTTACCCACCTGGCTAGCCCAGTCTGCAGTTTATAAGTAATTTATTCTGCATACATAGCATTTTAATTATTAATTACCCGTGTTTATGATATATAGAATAAAGAATTAGCATCCATTAAAATAAAAAGTCCTGTGAGTTTAAAATTTTATGTCTGTCAGATATTTTTCATTACTGAAGAATTTATAAGTTCAGCGATTAAATTTTCATTGGCTTTAATATGCCAGAAGATTATTATAATGCAAAAAATATTTAATTTAGACTCACATGTGAATAAAGCTTAGTGTAGTAATTCATCTCAGCAAACAATCAATATTTAGTACAAAGGTTTTGTGGCAGATAATTTTAATCTGTTAGTTAAATTTTCCTGTATATTTTCTCTTATGATAATTTTAGACCTGTCATTTGAGTTTGTCTGTTGGAGTGCTGATGACAGTCCAAAAGCAGGTCATCTCAGAAAGCACTTTTGATACTTGTTTCTGGATGGTCCTTGCAAATAAATGGAAATTCTTAATTATTCAGTTCACCATATTAATAAATGGAAATTAAAGTGACAATTCTGTTTCCAAGTAGGAAAGGATTTTATACCACTGAGATGCCAGCATTGCCCTCCACAACTTCAGCACAGTTAAATGTGTGTGATTGACATGGTGACCTAAGTAATTAGGTCAGTGAAATTCAAATTTTTATATATAACCTGGTTTTGGCGCATTATAGCCTTAGTTGCTAATGCGCCAATAAAACCCAACAACCAACCAACCAACCAACCAAATGTGTGTGTTTTGTTGTTGCAGTATATTTTAGATGATAAAAATATATATATACATATGTATATATAATGCAAAGTTAATTGTTTTTACAGTGGTCGTATGGAGTGGTACTGTGGGAATTAATGACACGTGGAGTAACTCCTTATCCTGATGTTGATAATTGGGACATCTTGCAATATCTGAAACAAGGGCGCCGTATGCCTCAGCCCTCCTACTGTCCTGATTTACTGTGAGTTTTAAGAATTGCTACATAAATTCTTTTCCCTTGTTACTAAATCTTATTTTCACTAAAAATAAATTACATTATACTAATTATTATAATATATAATATTTTAATTATATATTTTTATTAATCCGTAATTTTTGATATTTTACAGCACAAGAAACATGAAAAATTAATTAAAATCTTAATTTTCTGTTTTAGATTGGATTCCTAGGATTTTCAATTGGTTTCATCGCCTGGTTACAGAACTCTGCAGCATAATTTTGATTATGCAGTTCATCCTTTTGTTTGTTGGAACTGCGGAGTGATTATTTTTCCATCTTTGGCATTCAGAGTTCAGAATAATTAAAGTTGTCATATATGAAAGTAACCGTTTTGAGTTTGTTACAGTGACATTTTATTGTTGTCTCAGTAGCTATGACTATATGCAGTGTATTTTCTTCCTCCAGTTTTAAAAGATGTCTGTGACAACTGGCTTGCATCTGAGCATTTGGTGTTCAGCCGAAAGTTTGTTGTTGGCAACTTTAATTTGCCTTTTCCCATATCACAGATTTTATGGGACAATATTTTTGACAAAATGAAAGCTTTTAAATTTTGTAGGTTATATTTCACTGCAAACATTTATATAATTAATTTACCAGTGATAGGCATAAATTTTTGGCCTTCAAAGTATCCTCACATTAGCTCAGAGAAATGATCTTAATGTTTGTTTGAAATATAAACCCACAACTACTTTTCTGTGTAGAGATGCATGACCCAGTATTAATGGTTAAAGATACACCATTAACCACTAATAACTTTTACATGTTTAATTGAAAAAATTTTTCTTCCATTCATCACTTGGCGGCGCCTCCGTAGCCAGGTGGGCAGGAGCAGCAGTGCGTAGCACACGCTTCTTGATTAGACCGGGGTTCGAGCCTGTGACCACCAAATATGGAACATGCGGAAAGGTCAGGGAATGATCACCGCATATCCCCGGAGCAATATGGCCTTAGTTGCTAATGCTCCTAAAAACCAAATAACAAACAAACAATCATCACTTGGCTGCTTACTTGGTCCTTGAGGCTGTCACAGACTTTCTCTCAGGTATGTCAAGCTGGGTTGCTACCTGGGAGTCTTAAACACCGATGAAACTGATATATGGCACCTCCATAGCCAGGTGGACAGGAGCAGCAGTGTGTACCACACACTTCTTGATTAGATCAGGATTCGAGCCTGTGCCCACCAGATACGGAAGATGCGGAAAGGTCAGGGAATCACCACCACATATCCCCCCCCGGAGCAATATGGCCTTAGTTGCTAATGCTCCTAAAAACCAAATAACAAACAACGAAACTGATATTCAGGTGACATTCAAGCCAATTAGACCAAATTTCAGCAAAGTCTGGTCATTCTCTGGCAACTAAATAGTCTGTTGCACCTTCACAATAGTGGAGACTATTAGTAACCTAGAGTATAACCCGCCATGTGCAAGTCCTGAAATATGGCACTTACTGGAGGTAACCACCCAGGTGCAAACCAATGTAAGAAGGGGTTGAGGTGTGGTGTCCACACCACACGGTATAATGTTGCCCCCCCCAATGTTACCAGGCAGTGCTAGGTGGTAGATAACTCATCAACTGGTACAGTAGCACTACTTTGTTTATTGGAGGCTTGAAGTGGTGGAACCCATGTTTAGTCTCCAGAGAAGCTCCGGCAGCCCCCCCGCCCATCTCTTCCATCATACAGTATGATTGATGTCTTTTGAGGGATGGACATCAGGGCAAGGTCCAATCTTCCCTACATTTCAATGGTAGAGTTCTAAAACATTGTTCACAGGTTGGCTGCTAGATAGTCCAATAGACTGAACCTATTGGTAACTCTCTAGTAGGCTTCTGTATCAGCTAGTGTATAATCTCATTGTTGGTGTTCTGCCAGATAGTGACTGGAGGGAGTCTGAGTATTTGGGGGAGGGGGACATTGTCGAGGCCACATTATGTCAAGATGCTGGGTATATTCTTGCTGTGTGTATGCCTATCCAAAATCTTCATTACAGCATGTCTTCCCTACCTTTTATTACTATTGAATAGTGAAACTATTAGAACAAACTTATCTGTGAAAA
The DNA here is from genome assembly GCF_048544385.1 of Mastigoproctus giganteus. Taxonomy (NCBI): domain Eukaryota; kingdom Metazoa; phylum Arthropoda; class Arachnida; order Uropygi; family Thelyphonidae; genus Mastigoproctus; species Mastigoproctus giganteus. The sequence continues at coordinate 97,481,957 of NC_143578.1, read as the reverse complement.
GATCTAAACCTTCCAAACACTTCCTCATTCATTTTAAAAATATATGTGGGCTCAGTTCCAATGTCAGTGATGTCCATTTCCACTTACAGTCTGCCAAACCACACATAGTTTTTCTAATAGAATCCCAGTTATTGGTTGATTCAACCACTTCTCATCTCAGTTGCCGTAAATTATTCACTGCATGATTCCTTTCACTTCAAAGGTGGTACTTTTTCATATGTCCACTCTGATATTCTATCTCAGAGACTCAATAATTTGAAATCTACTCATTTTGATCTTCTCTGGCTTGAAATCTCTCTCTCTGTCTCATTCTGTCAAATTCATCTGTTGCCTTTATCGTTCTTCCAACTTGACAAATCACTTGGAACTCTTTGACTTCCTCTCTTTGCAATTTTACTTTATCCAGTCCAGTTTGCCTAACAGTAATGTAATTTTCCTTGATGATTTTAATGTTCACAACTCCAGCTGGCTTCCGTTTTCTAGTCACACGGACCCAGCTGGTCGAGATGCTGATGGTCTAGACACAATCAAATATCTCTATTAGAGATTACCCTGAATTCTAATCTGTCTTGGCATAACCACATCACAAATATTGCTTCCTCTGCATTTAAAAGACTGGGTTTTCTCTTTCATTTAGGTGTTACACTTTTCTTCCAAACAGCTGCTCACTGTACACAAATTCAAAATCCGCCCTATTGTGGAATATTGTTTCCAGATCTAGAGCAATGCCCCCAAAACCTCTTTCAGGTTTAAAGATTCCATTTAAAGGAGGGCAGTTAGGTTAATTAATGACTTGTCTCTCCTCTCACTATGTCATAGATATTCTCTTTCTGCTGCATGCCTTTTATATAGATAATTCCACAGGCACTGTTCTTGGCTTTAGTTTTAAATAAATAGGGGATTTTCTTTTTTGTTGATGCTATTTATATTAAAACAATAATATTAATATTATTGTCTGTAACGTAAGTATGAGTACATGCTTTGAAGGCCCAAAAAGTAGGTCAATCACACAAAGAAAGGAACTCATAAAGTGTCCCAAATAAGAAAATGGAAGAAAAGATATGTATGGTATTCAAGTTATTGAAAGCTTTTACTTTAGCATCATTACCTTCTGTGTACGCAAGACTGGATCAGCGGGCACCTCCGTAGCCAGATGGGAAGGAGCAGCAGTGCGTAGCACACACCTCTTGATTAGACTGAGGTTCGAGCCCGTCACCACCAAATACAGAGGATGCAGAAAGGTCAAGGGAATGACCACCGCATATTCCCGGAGCAATATGGCCTTAGTTGCTAATGCTCCTAAAAACCAAATAACAACAAACAAACAAACTGGATCAGCATATTTATTGAGTTTTTTCTAGATGCTGTTTTTTGCTGATATTGTGTTAGCCGACAATTCAGCTGCTATTTTTTACCATGTCTCTTTGGCATACACTGTTTTAAAAAACAGTAAAAGAAGCTTTCCAGCTAAAGAAGTTTTTTATGTAGTCAGCCCAGATCGACAAAGAATTTTTAAATTGAAATTTGTCAATAGTTCTCTCACAAATTTTGTGTAAACAGATGTATATGTGAATTATCTTGCAAGTCTTCGTTTCAGCAAGCAATCTGTTGGCATATTCATAGGATCAGTTTTATTCTGTTTTTCATAGACAATCATACAAGCTGAAAAAAAAATGAAAAAGTACCGTATTTGATGGTACTTTTTGTTGTCATTCAGTTCTCATTCAGTCGCCAGGAATGACAACTACCTGCATATTTAATTCCTTCACCCTCTTTTTAATGACTACTTCAGTTCTATGGGCTCTGAACTGGTCCCAAAAGAGAAGAGATGGTTTCCTTAAGAGACCACCAGGACGCCTTGCCCATATTTTTTTGGAGCCATAAATTCATTCCATATTCATTCATCCATCCTTTTGGATGAATATGAACAGTTTTCCTTTTAAATATTAAAAATGGTGGTAGTTTTGTGCCATCAGTACAGCAGGCCAAAACTACTGTGTAATGTGTTTTCTCTTACCCAGTGGTTTTATTGACACTGTTTTAGGCCGTTTGATATTCACAGTTTTGTTGGATGGTGCATCAAAAGTTAGTGGGATCTCGTCCATATTTCCTATTTGGCCAAGTTTAAAAGAAGTTAATTTTCGTGCCTTTATTACAAATTTATGGAATTCCAGTATTTTTTCCTAATAATCTGCTGGTAATTTTTGTGAAATTGATGTTTTTATGTGCATTGATAAACCATGCCTTTGCATGAATCGGTAACACCAACCTTCTGTTCCCGAAAAATTTGGAATTCCTCATCCTTCTGCTAATATCCCGGCTTTTATGCATAATCATTTTGGTAGAAACGCTTCTTCCTAAATTCCTTTCACCTACTACCCACTTTTTCACATCTTCTTCAAGTTCTGGCCAATGTGGGGTGGGATGAAGAAAGTTATGCTTACGTTTTTTAGCAGCTTGAAGTTCTTTTTCTTGCTTCCGCTGGACACATAATTTTTTCTGTAGGCAATGGTCCAAAAAACCTTTCCGCAGCTCTGTTACCATGTTTACTTATGTGATCTATTACGTTTAGTTTATATACAATAGTGTAACTCAATCTCTTTTCTCCTGCAGCTATTTTCTGAGGGTAAAATATTTTAAAATAATGTCAAACACCAAGATTAAACAGTATTGTTACGAAACGGGGTTCTGATTAAAAACAACTGGTATACAGTTGACACTGTTTTTTATTTTGTTTTAAGTTACCCACAATGATTACAATTCAATGTCGTGATTATAGTCACTTCACACATAATTAAAGTACATTACCGTATGACATAATTTGGCCACAGCAGCCTTTGTGTCGATAAACCCAATAGCAACAACTCTACTGTATATGGAGACACACTTAGCATCACAAAAACCCACACAGAACTGGCCTGCCACTTTTTAAAAGATCGGCGAACTATTGGGAAACCTGAAGAAGAATCTTGAAGCTTCCATCACCTTCTAAGGCTTTTCCTGTGTTCCCTGGCTTTCGAAACTTCTTGGAACTGATTCCAAACAACTCTGCAAGTTCAAAAGTACCCTAGGGTGTCCCATTATCCTTAAGAAACAAAAATATTCTGATTGAACAGCGAAATATAACCTGCTCATTCACCCCAATGCTGATGAGGGAGGACTCACTTCCACATATAGGACACAGGGTAATTTTTCAAGGCATTTTTTTGGAAAAAAAAGTGCGTCTTATATGCTGCCAAATACGGTATATGTATTGCTGCAAATTCTGGTAACAAAGTAATAAAATTAGTCAAAGCAGAGGCTTAGAGAGATTGCGCAAGGCTAAGGGGTAAAATTTTTCTTGGTATGATCATCTGTGCTTGTTAACAGAGAAGGGTATTTTTATAGAGATGAGATAGAATACACTTAAATAGAAAGTGTGAAGGAATATTTGGGGATTCTGTCAAGGTAGTGTTAGGTGGATTGTAAAACTGCTAGTTTTGGGGGAGGGATATACAAACTAATAGTTTAATGGCAGCTGCAAGCAGAGGCAAAATTGATTCTTACACTGCCTGTATCGGATTGCTCTTTTACAGGCATATTAGGAGTTATGCAGATATTCAAATAATTGCAAATGAGTACTCAGACTAACTGCATATGGAAACAATAGAAATCTATTATTACAGAAGATAGATAAATTTAACATACTACTGATATTAAGGAAGAGATGATAATTAAAGGGGAGTTGCCAAGGTTTTGAAGACCTCTTTACTGTCATCTTCTGGGTTAGAAGAAAAACAAAAGGAATGGGGAGAAAAATGTATTAAGCAGATAGAATTAATGAAATTGCTTCTAATTTACAAATTTAAAGTTGGTGTGAAAACCAGGTAAACAGCTTGCCAGTAAACAAAATTTATAAGTACAATGCTTACTCTCACGGGCCTGGTATCAGGTTTACAAGGTACAGTGCTGACTGACCACCACAAGGTTTACATGCAATTTGATTTCTACAGTCCCCAAGGAACAAAGGCTATTGTCCAAAGGCTTGTATTTGTTGGCTCTGGATATGGGGCTCCAATACAAGAGGTCCAACCTTGAGGCCTAGTTGAAGGAGGCATCTGGGGCTTCGAGTTGAACTGGCACCAATAAGCAAAAAGGAAGAATGACATCCGTAGCAGATAGCAAAGTGTATCTGTTGTTGTTGTGTGATCACCGAAGGACTGACTTGTATCCACCAGGCTTTCACAAACTTCCTTGTGTTTTTTGTTATGGACAACTGTTATGATGTGGTGGCTGCTGCATGTTCTGATATGCATTAAAGAGCAAACATCTCTACTCATGGGGACCATATAAAGTCCACATGGGGTCTGATATAAAGAGTGTCTCTGTTTTGGGGTAACTGTATCTTTAGCAGTTATGTATAATAAAGATGGTTTATTCTTATTATCATTTGATCAAACAAATAATTATATAAAGAATTATTTTATTTTTTATAGCTATCAGATCATGATGAAATGTTGGTCAGAGGATCCAAGGAAGCGGCCTGCATTTTCTGAACTAGAAGAAAATGTTCAAGGTGTAATAACTAAACTAGCCCAAAAAAGCAAGCAGCGGCATGTGGGATTAAATGTTACTTACGTTAATTATCCACAGTCAGCATGTCATAGTTCAAATTTTGAAGATGGTCAAACTTTATAGCAGCATGTTAAATTTCACCTTGTAAAATAAGCATTTCATTGTTCATCCTCGAATGGATAAACTAGAGTGATATGATACCATTTTGTACAGTCCACTTCATTTTATTACTGTGATTTAACTTTTATAGCATGTAACATCGTTCATCACTGAAGGTCTCAATCATTGTCTCCATTCATCTAATAGTGACATCTGTTTTTATATATTGTTCATGCAATTGTACATTAATGTAGTTTGTGTATAACTTAATCAACGTTCATTTTAATGTATTAATATTATTTCATACTTGCTGTGTAGTGTGTATTGTAATGCAAATGTGATATACTGAAAATTCATGTTGTTTTTTTTTTAAAAATCCATCACTTTTTAAACGGATTGAAAGTAAACTTAAGTGAGTTTTTCAAGAATAATTTACAATACAGTAAAATCCCATAATAACAAAACTTCTCGGGGGAGAGGGGGCATGAATCATTGTGTCAAAATTTGGTTCCTATGAATATCATTAAAAATTATTTTAAAAGCAACATTATTCATTAAGTAAATTCTGCTGCACTTTTCAAATATATGGTAGTAGTAACATCCACTTTATTTTACTTAAATATTGACTTTAACATCAATAATTAATTTTAAAAAATGCACTACAAAAGAAAAAATATTGTTCAGAGAGCATTAGCATTAGTAGAGGCATATGATGCAAGAAAGCAAGCTTATAAAGCCTCAGCCAAAAAAAAAAAAAAAAACACCTCCCCATTTCACCCATTCACTCACTCCAAATGTTTGTCTAGTTCTGCTTTGAACTTAAGTCATTGACTTCCACTATAACAGATGGAAGTTTGTTCCAACTATCAACCAGCCGCTGGCTAAAGGAATATTTCTGCACATCTATTATATGGTTGTCTTTCCTCAGTTTGAATTTATGTCCCTCAGGTGAGTAATCTGAGCAAGAGGGAGAATCCAATCAGCATTGAGCTTGCTCAATCCATTTAAGTCCTTATACACCTCAATTAGATCACCTCGCAAGTGCCTAGTCTCCAGATGCTGCATTGCAGAACTTAAGCTTTTCTTGGTAACAGAAACCCTTTGTTCCACTCACCAATCTTATTCCCTTCTCTGTATTCGTTCCAGCAGCTCTATGTAATTCCTAAAATGAGGCCTCCAGACCTGTATGCAGTAATCAAGGTGTGGCCTGACCATTGCCTTATATAAGGGGACAATCACCTCCTTATCCCTGCTAGCAAATTTCCTGTATATCATTGACAAGACACCATGAGCTATTCTTGCAGCCTGTTTGCACTGTCAGAAAACTTCATATCTGATTGTACAATTACCTCCAGGTTCTTTTCATTCTCTACTGTCCAGTTAGTACTTTACTCTGGAGTTACTGCTACCCTTATGCAGTACAGTCAGTCCTCGTATAACACGTGTTTACACTACACGAATTCGATCATACACGATTTATAAATAGGGGGACGATATCTTATATAACACGAACCGAATTCGCTTATGCATGATTCGCCTTTGTGTTTACAAGAAATGGCAGTTGAATGTGGAATCACCCCAACTGAACGCAACACGATAGGAATGAAGAGAAGATTCTGAAAATGTATTTTTTTATATTGAAGGGGAAACACATTTCACCATAATAATGTAAAAACCAACACAATTCCAGTTATCGGTATAATCGCAAATGCAATTAGATCGAGTTTACTACCAGTTTATAACAGATTCCACTTTCAGAAACGCAACTGGAAATTGTTTTTATTGTTTTATGGTAGTAACCCCTAGAAATGTGCTTTAGTAAAATGTGAGGTGTTAATAGTTTATCTCTGCCTTTACAGTGTTGTTTATTCAGTTGTTACACGCGCGCAGCTTTGTTTATGTGTATCAAGCTTGCCTCCTCGTTTTGTAATTGTGCTTTATTAATGTAGTAATTGTGCCCTAAAAATGAGTAAAATACTCAAAAGGTGTAAAAAGGAAGCAACCTGGTGAAGACACCAGGATGCTGCAGATTCAGAGAGAAAAAGAAAAGCAATATCAATAAACAGAGGTGGACTGGATCAAAATTTCTTACCCAGGAAAATATACAGTGGCCTCATACTATGGTTTATGGCCAAAATCACACCGGCCATCGGCCCACCGGTGTTTCCCCGGTAAGGCTTATGGCCAGTCCGCCTCTGTCGAAAGAGAAAAAATATGAAATTGTGAAATGCTTTGAGCGAAATGAAAGACCATGTGATATTGCACGTGCTACAGACCTAAATGAGGCAACGCCGAGAATTACAAAGAATGCAAAGATAATAAAAACAGCTTTCATAGCAGGAACAACTCAAAGTGTAATTAAAATCCATTAGATTAAAACACAAAGAATTGGAAGAGATGGAACGGCTGTCATCTGTTTGGATAGAAAATCAAACAGAAAACAAGTTTGCTTACGATAGAAGCAAAAGCATTAGCAATATTTTATTACGTAATAGTCGTACTAAAATACGTAAGTATTTTATTCATAAAAAATACTTACTTTTTTTTATTGTTTTATTATTTATTATATTATAATAAAATATAATATAATAATAAAAATATTATAAAAAGTATAATATTTTTTATTACGTATTTTAATCGTTATAAAATACGTAAGTATTTTATTTATTGTGTTTGGTAATTTTTTGGTTACCAATGTGTGTTCAATCTTGGGTGGTTGGCACCTAACCCTATTTTTCCCATAGGGCCTGTTGTTTATATTGCACGATTTTGCATTGCACGAGGGTTTCTAGGAACACAACTATCGTGCTATACGAGGACTGACTGTACTTTGAATTTGTCAATGTTAAATTTCAGTTGCCAGCTCTCAACCCATCTGCTCAACTTTTCTAGTACCTGTTGCAGTAGTGTACTGTCATTACTGTCATTAACAACACTGCCAACATGCATATCGTGTGCAAACTTAGACATTAACCCTGATATTCCTTCATCAGTATCATTGATAAATACAGAAAACAACAAGGAGCCCAGCACTGAACCCTGGAAGACTCTATTAATAACATTAGTCCACAAAGAGCAGTATCCATTGATTACCACTCTCTGTCTTCTCCCACTCAACCATCCTTTTATCCATTGTAGCAACTTTCCCTTAATGCCATACTGGTCCAATTTGTACAGTAGTCTTCCATGTGCCACAGTATAAAAAGCTTTCCTAAAGTCCAAGTATATGATATCAGAATTATTTTTTGCATCAAGTTCCTTTGTGACCACATCATAGTGTCCAATCAGATTTGTCAGACAAGACTTCTACTTAACAAACCCATGCTGTGTCTGAACTATAACTGCAGTCTTGTGTAGATGATCCTGCATTGCTTCTTTAACCAGTGACTCCATTATTTTCCTTAGAACACAAGTTAAACTAACAGATCTGTAATTACTCGTGTCACTCTTTGATCTTCCTTTGTGAACTGGGGACACATTTGCACATCTCCAGTCCACGGGGACTGGAGATGTGCAAATCTTCTCCTGAGTCCAAGGAAGCTTTCATAATTATGACTAAGGGTTTGCTTACTTCCTTTGCTGCCTCCCTTAATATAACTGGATAGATTCCATCCACCCCAGGTGCCTTTTTTATGTTCAACTTCAACAATTTCTCCTCCACTTTGCTCTCAGTTATTACAAAATCATAGCTCCCTGCTTGAGTTTGATAAACTTTATCAAACTACTTCCCTACAGACTTCCTCATGTGTGAATTTAGATGTAAAATACTCATTCAGTTTGTCAGCTATCTCGGCAGGTTCATCAACAATTGAACCGTCGATGTCAAATGGACCAATTTGATTCATCCCCTTTCTTCTAGAGTTTACATAAGTAAAGAAATCTTTGCATCCTTGTGCCAAAGATTTCTCGTAATTTGCCTTTGCTTGCCTAACCTCCTTTGTGATTTGATTACAGACTCGCTTGTATCTACCATAGTCTTTTGTGTCAACTGATAATTTATTTGCACCCATGCATTTTTCTTCTCTACCATGAGTCTCATTAATTCATCTGCCATCCATTTAGGCCTAAACTGTGAACAGTAGTTCTTAGTTGGTATGAAAAGCATGGTAGCTGCCAACATTACTTCCTTGAATGCTTTCCATTTAGAATTTGCTGTCGGTAATGTCATCAGTAAATTCTGTTGCACTTTTCTAATATATGATAACAGTAACATCCACTTTATTTTACTTAAATATTGATTTTAAAATCAATAATCAATTTAAAAAAATGATAAACAAAAATGTACTACAAAAGTAAAAATATTGTTCAGAGAGTATCATTTTGAAAATGTATTTTAATTATAAGAAATACTGAATCATATAAATTTTATAAACCACACATTCTGAAATGCAGTACAGTATATATAAAAATATTATTACTTTCACTTATTAATATGTCAGCTTTTGTTTTTAATGTTTAATTTTTTTTGGAAATTTGAAAATTTCCAAAAAAAATGGTTACATGAGAATAAAAATTTCCATGGTTACATGAGAATAAAAAGAAAAGCAGCTACAAGTTTGCAAATTGGTCATCACACATATTGAAATTTTTTTTCTTTTATCTATTTATTTTGGTTTTTTTTCCTGTTTTATGAAACTAGACCAATACATTTATTGTACCATTGCTTATAGCAGGAGTTTAAAAAAAAGGAAAGAAAAAAGGATTGGGGCATACAGAAATATGGAAATTGACGTAGAGGACATGATATTGATTTTTTTTTCTGCATCTTTTAAAACTTCCTCACCCCTTTCCCCCACCTCAAGCAAATCCTCCCATAGTCATATTTATAATAGGGCTCTGAACTTTGAAAATAATTTATTGTACTGAATTTTTCATCATGAAAATTTTATTTAAATGCTATTCATTGTAATGGGATTTTACTGTACTGCCAATGAACTATAATGTTATACTGGATTTTTTAAAATTATAATTAGTTTCTGTAACTAATTATAATTAGTTTCTGTAACTAATTATAATTTGAGGAAATAGTTGGCAATGATCAGTTTATAACTGAATAATTTTATGCTTCAAATTGTTAGATAGTATGAACCAGAGCTGTAATGCTCAATATGTTCTATGTTGATATCAATATTTGTAAAGTAAGAGAAGTTTACCTCAATATAGTACATGGAACACTTCCATGTGATACTCTCCGGTGCCTCCGTAGCCAGGTGGGCAGGAGCAGCAGTGCGCAGCACACGCTTCTTGATTAGACTGGGGTTCGGCCCATGACCACCAAATACAGAGAATGCGGAAAGGTCAGGGAATGACCACCGCATATCCCCGGAGCAATATGGCCTTAGTTGTTAATGCTCCTAAAAACCAAACAACAAACAAACACTCCAGAAATTAAAACAAAAAAAATCAAAAATCTTACATTAGAGTAACAAATAATTAAAAATCAATTTAACACAATTAAAAATAAGAAATATTTAATTTTCTTATTTTTAATTGTGTTAACTTGATTTTTAATTATTTGTTACTCTAATGTAAGATTTTCGATTTTTTTTCATTTTAATTTCTGGAGAGTATCATACGGAAGTGTTCTACATACTATATTGAGTTAAACTTCTCTTATTATTTTACAAATACTTCAAATTGTTAAATGTTTCGATGATAGCATATGTATGCCTCATTACATGAAGGAAATATCATTGATAAGGAGATATGGTATTTCGTAGATAATCCCTTCACTATAGAGAAATCAAAATTTTAAAATGATTAGGCTATAGTTTCTATGAAGTTGTTAAAGAAGTGATGCTAGCAGGGTCACAAACAATATTGTAATTTATATAGAAGTATTTTTCACATAACCTATGTGGAAGATATTTCCTGTTAATCCAATGGTAGTGACACCTGCGATTGTAACAAACATGATTGGACCCTGTCATAAAATAAACTTTGCTGAAAAGTCTATCAGACCCACACCACCACTGGGATAATGTATTTCAATAAGAATTTGTATAAAACTGTTGCTTTTTTTTTGAAAAAGAAATATAATTTACATTTGCATTTATTATTTACTCTTCCTAACATTTGCATCTTTCTAAAAAATAATTATCCTTAAATTACTAGAAGCGAAATAAGTATTTTATTTTTTTGCTGTACTATTTACAATTAGTTTGTACATAACAATTTACAATTAGTTCATACATTTTTGAATGAACTTTGAAGTAGTTATTTTTTACATATGCTTGTATACATGTATATACCAGGGTGATTCAGAACTACATGTCATAAATTCTGTATGTTCCTGACAACAAAATGAATTGAAAATGTTCTTAGGAGTTCTTTTGAAGACAGCATAGTTTAAAAAAAAAAAAAAAAATCTTAAACTTGTGAAGTCACTTCCAATGTCAGAGAAAAGGATTGATACAAAGCCAACATGGTTACATGGGAATTAGATAAATAACATAAAACATACACATGACAAATCAGTGTGAATGCAGAAATAAAATTTGTTAAAAAACATGAAATTTCTGTTATTTACAAGGTTAATGGTACACTGATCTGTAGGAAGGATAGCACTAATCTGTAGGAAGATAGTGCAGTTCTCATCAAAAGCTTGCATCATATAATAATACAATGTAATTCACAATAAATGTTCAGTGTGAGTGTTTTTGCCAAAATACATGCATTTGTAATACGAGCAAGGCTCGTATACGCTCTAGAATACGTGATGTATTTCTGTTGGTAATCTGATATACTGCCAGAATTCTTGATGATTGTTTACTTCATTGGTTTACTCCCTGCTTTAAATATGAGATTCAGATCTGATGGCCTGGCAGGTCATTCCACTCAATCATCATAACCACATCCCATCTAACACCTTTTGTAGTGATTTTTCAGAAGCCATCATATCATTCTGGTGATTTTAACTGGTGCACCATCATGCACGAGCAACAAAACATATGATGATAAGCTTTTACGTACTAGTATTTACTTTGGCGATGGATACCTTGTCTTCAATATGACCACATAGATTAAAATCAGTGCTATTCAGATCTGATAACCTAGGCAGGACACTGTAGTATTGTGACTACAATCCATCCAATGTCCTACATGGTGGTTGTTTAAGCAGCATAGTGCCAATCGGGTAAAGTGTGCAGATGTACATCATGCATGAACCATATGCATCAGTATGTATCCATAGCATCTTTCAAAAACACAGATTAGAAAGTTCAAACACTTATTACCACCAGGCAATCTTGTAATGTGTACACTGCAGACTGAGTAGGCACCTCCGTAGCCAGGTGGGACGGTGCTTAGCACACGCTTCTTGATTAGACCGGGGTTCGAGCCCGTCACCACCAAATACGGAGGATGCGGAAAGGGCAGGGAATGACCACCGCATATCCCGGAGCAATATGGCCTTAGTTGCTAATGCTCCTAAAAACCAAATAAACAAACAAACAAACAAACTGCAGACTGATAATCATATCATCAGCTATTTTGGCCCAGATATTGCATACATAGTATGTGGATTGTGCTTCATCCTGGATCATGGTAGGGAACATAGGATCCTCTGCACACTCCTGTGCAGAGGACCATGCAATGTTTCTTATATGGCAGAAAGCCGATAAGAAACATTGCATGGATTTTTTGAATATGATAAGAATGCATTTTGCGTTTTCCTAAAGTCCAACACAACTTGGATCACAGTTAGTGGGTTTTGCATTCAGCTTGTACACCAGCATCCACATGTTATAACTGCAACTGACCAGTTTCATGTATAGCCTCTGATTGACTGGAAGAGTATATCCATCAAGTTTATGCATAAACCAAATAAATAAAATTTATTTAAATAAAAAATATATATATTTAGATAAAAACAAATTTTCTGAGGTAAAAGAATTTGGATGTTTTTGTACATAATGCCTGGCAGCTACAACTATTTCTTATGCATTCATCCAATATTAGATGCAGAAAATGAGTACTCTGTTAATAAATTTAGAATTGAAATCAAAGGTGAAACTATAAATTCTCATCCCCCACTTATATTGCTGAACAGTCCCCATGTGATATTTAACAACAATACCAAACCAGCTGTCAGAGCCCCCTTGATTCTTTTGGCTTCCCATTGATGGTGGACCTCTGCCACTGATTGAATTTGTCACATATTTGGATGATGGCTAGCTGTTGATTACATGCAGTGCAGTAATGATATGGCAATACACATTTGTGCTAACATAATTTAAAAAAAGGTGCACATGGGAAAACAAAAGTTGGAATCCAGGTTTAAAGATTCAGCTGTCGCTTTAATTCATTTAATTAATCAAGTTTGAACTTTTTTTTTTTTTTTTAAAGCAAAAGAGGTCTTCTAAATTTAGAATAAATGACATTATTGAAGTTCCTTATTACCTTCAACCAACTGACATTTTAATTACCTCCAACCAACTCAGTTGGTTGGAGGTAATTAAAATAAAGGTAAAAATGAAATATAAATATATATATTAAAAACTGGTAAAAAAACTTTATGGTAAAAGAATGTAAAATAAGAATAAAACAAACGCCTTTGTTGACTAAAATTGAGAGTGTAAATGTTACAATAAATAAGTGAATGAAGTGGTGGTGAAAGATGAGACGATCATGTATATTGGTTACTGTTTGTACTAAATATTGTTATGCCATCTGCTATCCTACATATTTTTAATCAAGAAGTTTTATCTTTATCAATTTTTATGTAAATATATATACAGGGTGCTTCATAACATGTGGGCCATACTTTCAGGATCAATTCAAGACGTGAAAACAATGAAAAGGGGCACAAAACGTGCTTGATTCTGAGCAGTTATAGGCCATTTTTTTTAAAATTCAGACAGCCATAGCTTTGCAATTATTCAAAATCAAATAAATATTTATATTTGTGCAATATTTATAAACAAATATTTATATTTCATTGTTTTCAGGTCCTGAATTGATCCCAAAAGTATAGACCACATGTTAAAGTACACCGTGTGCCTTTTTTATTTTTACCTTTATTTGATTTTTATTCCAGTTTGGAGGTAATAAAGAATTTCATTGATGTAGAATTTTTTCCTTTTTTATTGAACTCGATGAATTAATGCAACACTCCAAATAGTTCTATTTATTTATTTTTTTTTTTTTCTAATTTGTTTAAACCTTTACCATTGCTTTCCATGCTGCATTCCATTGTGAACACTAATTGTAATATCACACAGTGAATTTTTGCTCAGACTTGCACTGTCTTATCTACCAAATGGTATAAGTGGTGTTATGTAAATCAATAGATGTATGTTTTTTAATAAATTTTATGTTTTGAATTGACAGCAATTTCATCACGTGTGTATTTTGTTATATTTTGTATTCTGATATAATCAAGTTGTCACGAAACTTTATACAATATTGGATCTACTGCTGAGTTTATGAGATGCAATTCTGAAATCATCCATTAGAAAATAATATATTAAAAAGATTATTGCAACCATCTACCCATTACCAAAGGGACTGTGAATTAAATACTTAAACATTACAAAAGTGCATTAAATAAAAAGAATAATGTTTAATGAAGCAATGGTTCATTTTAAAAAATTAATTTTTAAAAAGGGGTTATAAAGCATTAGCACTTCTTATGAATGACGTTGATCAACTGGCTCTTGAACAATTTGATATGAAAGCACAATCGGTGATAAGAAGTGTTAACAAAATAAGTATTGTTTTAAAATTAAGTCATCAGAAATAAAGTTTAGTGTATACATTAATGTGACTAAGAAGTATATCTTTGCATTGAAGAACTTAATTGTTTTGTGTAGGCGTTTGCAACTGGCACTACCTGAAATCCTGATATATGTCAAATATCTGCTTTTATACTGTAATTCTTTATGTTACAGTTTTTTCCCCTTATGAAAAGAAGTGCTAACTCTTTCATGTTTTATTTGCATTACAGTCTTTGATTATATCACAGGATAAGCACATGCTATCATTATTAGCATTTAAAAAAGAATAACATAGTTTCTTCGTACATCTTAAATTGCTTAAATTTAAAATCAAATATTTTCTGGGTTAAAATCAAATATTTTCCGGGTTAAAATCAAATATTTTCTGGGCAGTAGTTTTAAAAATTTCTTTTTTGGATGCTATTTTCTGTAAGTTGCCTTATGTATATATGTATGTAAATTAACTTTTGGAACTAAAGAAATTAAAAAAAAATCTGTTTATATTATCATTTATGTTGTCAACCTTAGCTTACTTACATGATCATGAGTACATGAATATACATATTATTAAGTTTACTATTACTTAAAATTGGGATGTGAAATCTTAACCTTGACATTTTAAAATCTTAACTTGTCAGTAGTAGTAGTAGTAGAGGCATGTGATGCAAGAAAACAAGCTTATATACCATCAGCCAAAAAAAAAAAAAAAAAAAAAAAAAAAAAAGAAACAATTTCACACAACCATTCCCTCTAAAAGTCTGTCCAGTTCTTCCTTGAATTTATTTAAGCTATCATCTTCCAGAACGACAGATGGAAGTTTGTTCCAGCAATTAACCACCCACTGGCTAAAGGCAAATTTCCACACATCTATTCTACAACTGTCTTTCCTCAATTTGAATTTATGTCCCCTCATGTTCACAGTCTGAGCAAGTGGAAGAATCCCATCAGCATTCAGCATGCTCAACCCATTCAAGGCCTTATACACCTCAATCAGATCACCTCACAGGTGCCTAGTCTCCAGCCGCTGCAATTTGCAGAATTTAAGCCTTTCTTCACAAGAGGACGCCTTCATTCCCCTCACCAATCTTATTGCCCTTCTCTGCACATACTCAAGAAAATCTACATCCTTTCCTAAAATGAGGCCTCCAGACCTGTACACTGTACTCAAGGCATGGCCTGACCGTTGACTTATACAAAGAGATAATCACTGCCTTTTCCCTGCTAGCAAAATTCCTGTATATCATTGACAATAACCCCATGACCTACTCTGGCAACCTGTCTGCATAGCTCAGAAAACTTCATATCTGACTGCACAATTACTCCCAGGTCTTTTTCATTTTCTGCCACCCTAAGTGTAGTACCACACAGTTATTACGTTTCTCTGGGGTTACTTCTACCCATATGCAGTGCTTTGCATTTGTTAAACTTCAGTTCCCACTTCTCTGGATGGTTTTACCATCCAGAAAAACCTTGCTATCTACGCCTGAGATCGACTAACTCAGCCCATAAAAGTTCCTCGCTTCATCGATGGAATTCGAACCCGAGATTTTTCCACCTAGTGTGGGGATGGCGGTAACGATACCACTGGGCTACACATGCAGACTAAACTTGTTATAATAAAGAAAATAGAAGAGAGCGCAGGTAGGAGTGTATTAATGGCAGAGGGGCTCACATCTGGTGAGTATGGGCTTGGCACACCCAGGGTCCTGAGGTGGATATCATCATTCTTCTCTTTCTTGGTGATTCCCTTCTACTTTTGTCTCTCTCTCTCTCTCTCTCTCTCTGGGTATCTCGGGAACTTTTTTTTTTTCCTAGTGCAGCATAAGCCTCAGGCTTCCTTGCACCATATGGCTATTAATAATAATAATAATAAAACATTGGATCGTCAACATGTTTATGTTTTTTATGTGCAGTTAATCAAATTGCAATCTTAATCTCTCTATTTCTTATTTAGCCAAGTTATTTCTGCATTAAATATATTAAAAATAAAACTTTCTAGATAACGGAAAAATCGAAATAACATCACCTTGAGTCACCGAAGGTACCGTTATTCTGAAAGTCTACTGTACTATTACTAACCCAGGGGATGCCTGTCGGGCTTCAGCTGCTCTCAAAAAGACTTGATTTAAAATGAAGTTTTTTTCTTCATTTTGAAATGAAGAAAAAAACTGACTAATAGCTGACTAAAAACTGACTTTTTTGAGAATCTTACAAAGTTCAGAACTACACTGCTGTTCAAAGAAAGTGCATCATCCTTTAAAATTGTAATTGTCAACGGAATAACGTAAGTATATGGCAATGTTTTTTACAGATTGCATCAGATAAGATTAATACGCGTAGGTGATAACGTAATATTGCATCAGCTGTTACTTTCAGCTATATAAGCACGCTCTGAAAGAGTTGCAGTCATTCCTTGCTTGTGTCAGGATGGCGAGTTACGTGTGCAGTTGACGTCACGAAGAAAGAGTGCTATTGTTGCTTTACGTGAGAAAGGATGTTTTTTTTGTCATATTGCTTATATAGTGTCTTGTAAACAGGGGGCAGTGTGTAGATTTCTTTCCAAACTCAAGAATACTGGTTCTGCTGATAGGAAAAAAGGAACCGGACGAAAATGAGTCTCTAAGCCAAAACAGGACCACGTTTTATTATCATTATTATTATTATTATTATTAGCCATATGGTGCAAGGAAGCCTGAGGCTTTTGCTGCACCAGCCAAAAAAAAAAAAAAAAATTCTGAATTACCCCCTGAGAGAGAGAGAGAAGAGGGAGGGGGTCAGAAATAGAAGGGAATCACCAAGAAAGAGAAGAATGATGATATCCCACTCAGGACCCTGGGTGTGCCAAGCCTATACTCACCAGATGTGAGCCCCTGGGTTGAAGCGCTTATGCCTTAAAAACCGTAAAGCTTTTTCGTCTGAGCTGAAAAGAGAATGGGAAGAACATACAGGAGTGGTAGCAAGTGCAGTAACAGTCAGAATATGCCTCTTCAACAATGGACTTGTAGCCCGTCGTCCTAAGAAGGAGCCCCTCCTGTCACAAAAAAATGAAAAGTCAATCTGATGTAAGGAGCATATCAAATGGACCCCTGAGAAGGGGAAGTCAGTTATTTTCTTGGATGAGAAGAAATTCAACTTGCATGGCTGTGATGGGAGACAAACGATTTGCCGTAGATGTGGTGAAGAATACCATCCAGACTGTATGGTGTCTACAGTGAAATTCCTTACCAGCCAAATGGGAGGCGCATTTCGTATTGCGGAGTAAGTCACCTGCAGTTTATAAAAGGCTCCGTAAATGCCAATGGATACCTGGCTATATTGGAAAGCAAATTGCTGCCAGCCATTAGGGACCATTTCAACCTGCAAAGTAACTGCATCTTTCAGGACGACTCTGCTTCTTGTCATCGGGCAAAAAGTGTAAGTAGGCACTTCTGTAGTTACATTAGCTCTTCATTTCTGCATTAGAGGTTCGAGAAACCAAAGACCTTTCGTGAACTTCAGGAAGCCGTAATTCGTGTCTGAAACCACGAAGTATCAGTTTATTATCTTCAGAAATTGATCTTGTCAATGCCTCGACAGTGTGCTGTTGTCATCAGAGCCAGAGGCAGTTCAACTAAATATTAGTTTGCAACTGGTGAACCTTTCCTTTCGTTTTCCATTTTAAATGATAAACTAAATCAAACTGAGGGCTTCAAACCCCAGGGGCTCACAACTGGTGAGTATGGGCTTGGCACACCCAAGGTCCTGAGCTGGATATCATCATTCTTCTCTTTCTTGGTGATTCCGTTCTGCTTTTGACTCTTTCTCTCTCAGTCAGGGTAACTCGAGAATTTTTTTTTTTTTTTTGGCTGGTGCACCATAAGCCTCAGGCTTCCTTGCACCATATCGCTAATAATAATAACATTTCAACTATACTAGTCGTGTTTACCAAAACTGTCATAAATTTTATACTATAAGGGTTGCAAATGCTCATTTTGAGAGCATTGTGAAATATTACTTAGCTTTGCCTTAACTATTAATGAATATCTTTTGTTTATATTTCTATTTGTGATCCTAGTCATTAATGTAACCATCGCGAAAAAGGGTTAGAAATGTGAAATTCCTAGGTGATGCACTTTCTTTGAACACCTGTGTATACTTTTGAATTCACTTTCTTTGAACACCAGTGTATACTTTTGAATTCACTTTCTTTCTGTTTCCCTTTTTGTCCAAAGTTTAAATATATTAGGTGGCGCCATGTGTTCTCATTGGCAAGAGGTAAATATGATTTTTATACCAGTAAACTAAGCGTAGTGAGTTTTGTTATTGTAATGTTTTTACATCTTTTATTTCAAGAAAAAAAAAAAAAAAAGATAATAATTACGTTGCAGCTGTTTTCGTGATCGAATTGTCAAACTTTTCATATATTTGTAAGATTTGCACAGACGAAATTTTGTGTAATATTTTGGTTTATTTAGAACACGCAACTTATACAGAGGTATAAAATCTGACCCTACAACCATTGCGATTTTTTGCAAATCTTCGCCACGCATGGACGAAAGCTGTTTGCACAAAGCAATTTATAATGTTTCGTGGTGGTAGCATTTCTTCGGTTAATCACAGGGCAATTCACGATTACCTTTACAACGCATGGCGAGAAGCATGCTGGTTTTATTTTTTTCGTCTGGTGGCTTGTTAGTGTGGTTAACTGGTTTTGAGAAGTGGTCCCAACCTTAGGACGTGGATTTGACAAAACAATTATTTTTCATTTTTTACAATAGGCAATTAACAGTGATGGGAAATACAGGTATTCCTATAACAACCTAACGTATGCTATAATTATGTCAAGTTTAATATTTTTTGTGGTACGTGGCCAAATATAAAATTGGTCCATATCTGAAAAAAATAATAATAAATAAAATGGTTATCTTATTTATTGTATATTTTTTGGTAATTTTGCTACGGCGAATGGCAGCAGTTGGTTGATTGCTGGAACAAACTTCCATCTGTTGTGAAAGTTTGATAGCTTAAATGAATTCAAGAAAGAATCCTTTTTTTTTTTTTTTTTTTTGACTTATGCTGCATAAGCTTGTTTTCTTGTATCATTTGCTAATGCTGATCACTTCTCACAAAAAATACTAATATATTTAATGTGCTGTGACATTTTGGTTTCTTTATTTTTGGATTCCAAAGCATGTGAGGAACAGGAGGAAATCAATGTACTTGTTTTTAAAATATCCCTTGGCTTGGAATAACAAAATACCAACTAGTTGTGAACTCATTAAGTAGGCTACTAGAGACTTGAATTTTTAGTTTTATGAACAGAAGTATGCATTTTTAAGCAGGGAATCAACAAGTACATAACATTGGCTACACCATATACAAGAAAATAATTCATATGCCAACGTCTAGGAATTTTTTTAGGCTAATGGTTCTGTTATGTAAAATGTGCAGGAGGATATGTACTAATTCCTTTAATGTGCAGGAGGTCACTTTAAAATATTTGAATTTAATTAGCATACAATGCTAAAATGAAGAGTTATATATAATTCAAATTATAATGAATAGTTATAGAAAATTAATTCTTTATTTATAACAGAACACTTTATTTATAACAGATTTAAAAAAAAATATATATATGATGGATAAGTATGTCCTGAAAGTAATGCATTAATGATAATCACTGTGCTACCCTCACAGGTAGCACAGTGGTTATCATCACCATTCTCTCACTGGTTGGAAAAGGCCTGAATTCAAATCCTGTCAATGACACAAGGAATTTTTATATGCTGTTTTTAGGGTGTCACTGAGAGTGAAAGTTGCATGGTTTTTTTTTCCCCTTCCTAGAAACTTGGGTTTTTCTTCCATCAAGGTGACTGAGAAATATACACAATTCAGACACAATATACCCACACCTCATAGCCTTAGTTGCTTTGGTGCTTAATGCACACCATAATTTAAGAGATTGCGTGCAAGTATACTTTTGCACGAATATTTGCGGATGCTATCAAGGTAGTGTTAGGCGAATCAGAAACCTGCTAGTTTAGGGGAACACACAGAATAATAGTTTCACAGCAGCTGCAGGCAGAGGTGAAATTGTTCCTTCATTTAAATTGGAACATGCTGTAATCTGGAAAGCAAGATGGGAGATTTCTAGGCCTTGGGGGTGAAATTCACATGGGAAGCATAAAAGTTACTAAAAGAACCATATTTACTTGCTTATATGGTAATGCTAGAAATATAATAAATAAATTTGAGTTTTAAGCATTGGTTAAGTCATCATATGCTGACATTATAGCAGAAACATGTTACCATTATGATATCTGTAATGCAGAATTTGAATATAGTGATTATAATGTGTACAGAAAGGACAGACATGATGGGGGAGGGAAGATTATGCCTTTGAAGCACGTAGATTCTAAAATGGCACAATCAGATCAGTAGATAGGCCAATGTCTGTCTGGTGACATAAACTCGAAAAACAAAGATGAGTAGTCTGCAAGACGCTAAATGACTGAGGAGTATAATGAATAGATATTGTATATATATACAAACAGCATGGGCCAGCAAATCAGGATTTCTTGTCACGGGGGATTTTAACTTTCCGAATATTAATTGGAACTCATGTCATCCAGCAAGGCAAGATTTCTTGCCTTGCGGGATGACATGTTTTTACACCAGCATGTTAGAGAGGAACAAGTGAAAGCAATATTCTTGATCTTGTTATCAGCATTGATTCATTCATTATATATTAAGAAATGCAAATAAAGAAACTTTTAGTGGCATTGATCATAGTTTATTAATGTGAGATTTATTCAAAGAAATAGCTGCTTGTCAAGAATAAATGTAAGGATGTTGTTTTTGCAGAGGTGATGTTCCCTTTTATGTAATATTGTTGCATAGAAATGATTAGGGTAAATACACTGTGAGCAGTTATATGAACTAATTGTGGATTAACCAAGTTAGATAATATAGATAGTATTATCCACATAGTTCAAGGAAGCTATCAGTTTTGCTGCACTGACTAGTTCAAGGAAGCCATCAGTTTTGGGTACCTCCGTAGCCAGGTGGGAAGGAGCAGCAGTGCGTAGCACACGCTTCTTGATTAGACCGGGGTTCGAGCCTGTCACCACCAAATACGGAGGATGCAGAAAGGTCAGGGAATGACCACCGCATATTCCCGGAGCAATATGGCCTTAGTTGCTAATGCTCCTAAAAAAAAACAAATAAAACCAAAACCATCAGTTTTGCTGCACTGACTGAAAAATAAAAATAATAATAAAAAATGAAAACTAAATCAAAAATATATCAAAATAAATAATAAGTAATTCTATAAAAGAAAAAAAAATAAACAACCTATGATTCCCTCTTCACATAACCATCCAGCTGACCTTTGAATTTTTTCCAGGCTGTCAGCCTCAGCTATCACTGAAAGTAACCAATTACAGTAATTAGTTACAACATGCTGGCTAAAAGAAAACTTCCTATAATCAAATTTAAATCTGTTTCCCCTGTAGTTTGAATTTATGGACTCTAGTTCTGGAATCATTTATAACAGAGAAAATTTTACCCACATTAATTTTATTTTCACTGCTCAGAGCCTTATAACATCTCAATAACATCTCCTTTATGGTGCTAGTTTCCAGGCTCAATAGCCCATAAATTTAAAGTCTTTCTCCATATGGATATATGCCCTGTTGCCAATCTCACCAGGCATATCATCTGTCTTTGGACCCTTTCAAGAAGTTTGTTTTTTTTAGATGTCTCCATTCCAAGTGTGATCTTACAATTATCTTTTCCTGTGGGATTAAGACCTCTCTATGTTTATGAGCAAATGTGCAATAAATCACCAATAGGACACCATGGGTTTTCCTTGCTGTCTATCTACAATGCTTGGAGAATTTCATGTTCAACCTTATCCTAACTCTCAAATCCCTTTGTTTCTCTACTATTCTTAGTTCAACCCCACCAAGTGTGTAAATTACCTTGGGATTGCTATTCCCATAGCATAAGACCTTGCTGCATAAAAATTGGCTGCCACTCTTCTGACCATCTTTTGGCTTATACAGTTGTCTAGAAGGAGTGTTGCATAGTGCTAAAGTTGACATCATGCCATCTATCTCTTTGTTGATGCCATTTAAGAAAATTGGCAACAATAGATCCAATATCCTCCAGAGATCTGGGCGCCTCCGTAGCCAGGTGGGAAGGAGCAGCAGTTCGTAGCACACGCTTCTTGATTAGACCGGGGTTCGAGCCCGTCACCACCAAATACGAAGGACGCGGAAAGGTCAGGGAATGACCACCGCATATCCCGGAGCAATATGGCCTTAGTTGCTAATGCTCCTAAAAAAAAAAAAAAAAAAAAACCAAACCTCCAGAGATCTGACTTCTAACATTATTTCAATCTTTTAAGTAACCATTAATCACAGCCTTCTGCCCTGTTATCAGTGTTAGATTCTGACCCATGTTTCTAACATGTTCCAGCTTATACATAACCTCTCATGAGGGGCAGTCAAATGCTCTGCTAAAATCCAAATATACTTAATATTAATCAAATAAATGTTTTGCTTTCTTATACCACAAAATTATTGCTTATGCCAAGTCAAACTAGAGTTAAAACTTTGTATATTTAATATTTTATTAAAGCTGTATGGTCAATGAAATGAATTTATGATACTGAGGATGATCCTCCCCTTCTAAGTATTTGGTGGCCAGCAGAATTTCAACTGTCATAATGCTGTTGCCCTAATACTCAAGATAGCACAAATTTCCTCAACCATAAGTTAACTAGAGAAGCACTACCTTTTAAGCAAATTACATCACCAAATGTAGTAGCCCTGCAATGAAGGTATTTGCATCTCAAAGCAAGTCAGAGTTAAGGAAGTTTGTTAAAGAAGTATTAAGGCCATAATGTTACTTATGGCGGTTGAAATTCTTCTGGGTGCCAAATACCTGGGAGAACAAGATAATCCTCAGTACTATGGAATAATGTTAAAAAGAAATAATTGTGTAATATGTAATTCTATGGTTCCACTGTAGTTTAGAACTCAAAAATTTTATGGAAATGGAGGATACACAAAAACATAAAGGAGTGAGGATAATTAATATATTCTTCAGTAAAATCACTTGTTGTAACCCATCATCAACAGCAGCACTGCTGTGTTTTGTTCTGGTTCACAATGTGTGCATGCATCCATATACACACACACAACCCATATATACTTATATATTTTGTTTATTTAGTGATTTTAATTTTTGATCTGCGTTTATAACAAAAACAAATTTCCTTTTCAGTGAAAATTTATTTGTAGAAATTACCAGACATGTCAGAGAAATGGTATCATTTACTGAAGTCTCTGTTACGTCAAGCAATCTATGGTGTTCCTTTGGCCATTACATTTTTGGATTCAGTTGGATATATTGCAAAAGTTGAGGGAATATCAATGCAGGTAAGATATTATAAGACTACTAATCAATTTTATTTGTTTACTTTTGGCCTAGGATATGAGTATTGCATATTGAAGATAGAAATTTTTACACTAGACAAATCAGTATGCTTCATTTACACCTTGTATGTTCAGTAGATTGTAATATTACTTCCACACATAGCTTAAAGATTATCATTTATGGAATCAGCAACTTCATTGGTTTTCCAAAAGTGCAATTTCAGATTTACAAAAAAATTAATTTGTCTATAACTACTCAGCACTTGTTGATAAAGGACTGTGCCTTGTATGCTGCTTTTTCTAGGTATATCAGATATGATCATATAAATTCTTATGTTTGCAGTTTCATCCTTATTTGAATTTGGCTGTGATAAAATATTGAGAATAAAAAAATTATTCTTATAGTTTTTACAAGAGTAATCTAATAGTACCTCCTTTATTGAAAAAGCCTCTGGAGTCAGGAACTCTGTAATTCATCTATAATGCTATTAAATAACACTGACTCAAATCTGTAAAACGTCTTTATTATGATAATATAAAATAAAATAATATAAAATACATGTGTACTGATTGTATAACTTTATGTTAAAATATTAAAATAAAATAAATGTTGTATAACAAAAATAAAATTCAATAAAATATATAAAATTAAAAGTGATAAAAGTTGTTTAAAACCACTAGTACAGGAGCTTTCGGCAGCAGTGGCTGCCTTCATCAGCTATAGTTGTTGCAGGATGACCGACAATCTATATGTACCACACATCTCAGCAGGTCTGCGACATGAACTATGGCATCTGCACACAGTTCACTTCTCATGCATTGGAACCGGAAAATGGATGGGCTACTCTAAGAATTTGTCTTTTCGTAGGATAAGAACTTCAAAGAGTGGGTGAATGCGACAGCCCTTATCCCTATTAAAGGATAAGGATAAGAAGAGGGAGAGATTATGGCATCCTTTGATGTAATTTCTTTGTTCAATGTATACCTGTCAAACACGGCTTCGATTGTGTGCAGAACACTTTGAGTAGAGATGGTATTTTGAAAGATAGGACAGCCCTAAGTGGTGAAGATATTTGGGAAGGTGTTGGCTTATGTTTAAGTAGTACCACTATGTTATTCCAAAAGGTTATGTACCAGTAGGTTCGCGGAGTGGCCATGGGTTCACCTATTAGTGCAATTATAGCCAACTTAGCAATGGAAGAATTTGAAGATAGGATGTTGGGGAGCTCTAGTCTTCCTCCATTACATGCATGGGAGAGATATGTTGATGACACGTTCACGGTGATACAAAGAGGACATGAAATAGAAATACTCAAGTGGTTGAATAGCGGTTTGCCTTATATTTGGTTTACTTCGGAGGTTGAGCAGTGGGGGGCCTTCCGTTTTCCTAGATGTGTGTGTATACAGAGAAGGCCGACACTTGAAAACTAAGGTTTACAGAAAACCTATGTATCAGGGCCAATACACACACACTTCAAAACAGCTCAGGCCAGTTGCCATAAAAGTAGTGTGGTTAAGGCCTTATTGGAAAGGGTGGAGTCCCACTGCTCCTTGTCTGAAGAGAGGCGAGGAGATTAAACATGTTACAGCGGACCTAGTAACATGCAGCTACCCACAGAGCATCATTGAGAGGTGTTTAAGAGGTATGAACAACAGTCACAGGGATGCTTTTACACCTGTTTCCACCGCATACAACCCCTACTATCCGGGCATTTCAGAACCCATTTTCCATATCTTGCATTTGTGTAAGATATGCTGTGTGCAGCTACCAGGTCGGAGGCTGCACACAGTAGTGTCTGCAACTAAAGATCCTATTGCAGGTAATGACACTAGTGGGGGGCGTATATAAAATCAAGTGTCCTGATTGTGTGGGAAACAAAACGCAGGCTGGGGGAACACAATAGAGCCCTTAAGACTGCAAATTATGGAGGTTCAGCTGTAGCGGAACATGCCTGGGAAACTGGGCATGGCATTACTGGTAAAGAAGCTGTGATCGTGGATAAGGCACATGGCTTTTGGAACCGGAAATGGCTGGAGAGTTTATGAATATGTTCGTCTGAGCGCTACAATCTTAATAGGGATAAGGGCTGTCGCATTCACCCACTCTTTGAAGCCCTTATCCTACGAAGAGACAAACGGTTTAGAGTGGCCCGTCCATTTTCCAGTTCCAATGCACGAGAACTAAACCATGTGCAGATTCCATTGTTCATGTCGCAGACCTGCTGAGATGTGTCGTACATATAGATTGTTGGTCATCCTGCAACCACTATAGCTGATGAAGGTGACTGCTGCTGCTGAAAGCTCCTGTACTAGTGGTTTTAAACAACTTTTATCGCTTTTAATTTTATATATTTTATTGAATTTTATTCTTGTTATACAACAATTATTTTATTTTGTTTTAATATTTTAACATAAAGTTATACAATCAGTATGCATGTATTTTATTTTATATTATCATAATAAAGACGTTTTACAGATTCAAGTCAGTGTTATTTAGTAGCATTACAGATGAATTATAATAGTATCTCCTTCATGGGGTATTGTTAGATTGCTGTGCTGGTTGACAGTTGACTATACAATATTCTTCTCACTATTCTTTCTTTATGATTCTGTGTACATTTCCACTTGGAAGCTAAAATTTTGAGCAATCTGTTGCACTTGAACACTTGCTATTGAACACTGATCACACTCAGAGTATCTAGCTCTGGTGGATCCTTCGTGTTTAGCATAGGCAGATTGCTTTGCTGGCAGATAATATAGAAGCAGAACATGAGTGAACGTGTTTTTGGAGTAATGTTGAAAGAGTAATTATATTTGTTATGGCCGTTTATTGTGCTGTCTCTTGTAAAAGGTCATAAGCATACAAAATATGTACTGCAAGGTTAATGCAGAAATTGAGTACTTTCCATATGAGTACCTATATGTGTTTAGGGAGACCTAATAGTGGTGCTGGTTTTCTTGGCTACTCTCACTGGAATTTGTAGCCTACTAATGGGATCTAGGATACTTTCAGTATAATCTGACAGACTTACTGTGCAGTGCAATGCATTGTCTGCTGAAAAGTGGATTGAATTAGCCAGTGGATGTGAGGTTAAACTTCAAATTATTATCCTAATAAATGTCAGTTGCAATAGAGAGTGAGAAGTATGAACCCAATGTTTGTGTGCTTGAAGCACTCTGCTTCAAGCACACAAACATTAGTGTGCTTGAAGCAGAGTGCCTGCATTGAATGTTTGTGTGGAGGTTTTTAAAAAAGGATGGTGATATTGCTTCAGGTCAGATTACAGTTTCAGATCAAAGATCTTTTATCAAAATTTAAACTTTACACGGTCTTACTCCAACTCAAATTTATGAATTGTGAGAAGTGTGTAGTGAGTCAACAGTATCATAGCATGATTTCAGGAAGGTCAGACCAGTGTTCAAGACAGTTATCACTCAAGTAGATTGAGAACATCTATGGACAACACATTAACTACTAAAGTCAGCCATCTTTTGGGTCCTAGGGACAG
The DNA here is from genome assembly GCF_048544385.1 of Mastigoproctus giganteus. Classification (NCBI taxonomy): domain Eukaryota; kingdom Metazoa; phylum Arthropoda; class Arachnida; order Uropygi; family Thelyphonidae; genus Mastigoproctus; species Mastigoproctus giganteus. Next base: position 97,454,657 of record NC_143578.1, on the reverse strand, counting down.
GATTAGGCTTGAATGACTTTTGCTAATTTGGAAAGGTTCAGGTTTGAATCCTGTCAGTGATGTGAACTCATAAAAACCTTTCATGTATTTCTGAGGTTAGGTTCAGGCAGAGCTTGATGAGTTTTCCCAGAATTTTTTTGGTTTTTTCAATCATACAAACAAAAAAAAAGTGACCTTAAAAGTATAATTTACACCTAATGCTTCATGGCTTGAGTTGCTTTGGTGTCTATTCAAACCAATCTGTTATAAGGAATGTATGTGATGCCTTACATATCTCTTACATCCCACAGAATATTTATTGTTTACCCAACAATAGTTATCCTTTTGTGCTCTGAATGCCAAAACAAAAAGAAAAAAGTATGATGAATCTTATCAGATTTTTCTTTCTTAGAGCTCAGAACCATGTTTTGACTAGAAGAATTAGATGGAACCAACACTGCCAGTAAAACAGAGAGAGAGATGTGTAATGGATACAAGGTCTATACCAAATTCCTGATAATCTATTAGGGTTATGCCAAAATTAATGCACATTGGGTTCATACTTCTCACTCTCTATTGCAACTGACATTTATTAGGATAATAATTTGAAGTTTAACCTCAACATTAGTGTGCTTGAAGCAGAGTGCCTGCATTGAATGTTTGTGTGGAGGTTTTTAAAAAAGGATGGTGATATTGCTTCAGGTCAGATTACAGTTTCAGATCAAAGATCTTTTATCAAAATTTAAACTTTACATGGTCTTACACCAACTCAAATTTATGAATTGTGAGAAGTGTGTAGTGAGTCAGCAGTATCATAGCATGATTTCAGGAAGGTCAGACCAGTGTTCAAGACAGTTATCACTCAAGTAGATTGAGAACATCTATGGACAACACATTGGCAGCCATCTGTCTTGCTCCATCATTTTGGAGGAAGACAGATGTTTGACCTGTGAAGAAATAGCATGAATTTGGAATACCAAAATCAATTGTTCACTGAATTTTAGCTGTGGAGTTACAAAAGTAAAAGGTCACTGCCCGATGAGGTCTTGCATTTTCATCTGACTTTTCAAATGAATTTTCAAATGAATCGCACTGACACCAAATGTGAGACTCGACAAACAAAGCGTAAAGAGCTTGCAAGCAGTCCCCACACCTCTAAATGACAAGAAGGTGAAGAGTTTTTAAAATGCATTCTTGCCATTGATGAGACATGAACAAATTACTTTGAACCTGAACTGAAGTCACAATTACTCACTGGAAGCATCCATCTTTGCTACCCCCATCTAAATGTCCTCAGCAAAAATCAAAGGTGAAACAAATGGCCATCGTGGCCTACAGTTATGAGGGCATTATTGTTGCCGATTATGTGCCACTTGAAAGATCAGTAACTGACAACCACTATGTAAAATTTCTTTGTCAGAAATTATAACTGAAATTTTTGTCAGAAGTGGCTTCAGATGTTGGAAGTTGGTGTACTTTTACTCCATGACAATGCAGGGCCTCATATTATAAAATATATGATTTGTTTTCAGCAATTACAAGTGGAAAGCACTGCCTCACTCCCTTTATAGTCCTGATATGAGTCCTCTCAATTACGATCTATTCCCCAAGCTGAGGGAACTATTGCATGGATGAAGATTTCTGTCTTTAGAAGCAATGCGTGCAGCTGTGAATTAATGTATCAGAGAGCTTAACTTCAGATCAGTTACCTGGCATCCAAAAATTACCCAAACATTGGAAAGCAGTCATAAGGTGTGAGACTACATTGAAGGTTTTTAATGTAAATATGTTATAAAATAAATGCATTTTTGCTTTAGGACAACAACTGACAGGAAAAAGTTTTCAACACTATTGTATATACAGAATCAGATTTTCCATACTAAAGATTTGGCAGGATACTCAAATCTCAGAGTTCCTCAGAACTAGTGAAAACTTTGTTATGGGTGGTGAGGGAGGAATTAATTCAAAGAAAAACTAAGGTACCAAGAACTACATAAGACTACTTGTTTTGTGGTAATACTAATCATAATAACACACCACAGAACACCAAATTCATGTAGAGGAAAAGTTCCCAGACTTGTTACCAAACCTTTGCCCCTCCCCAAAATATTTCATAAATTTCACACCCCAGAACATGCAAATAAACAGATTTGACATAATTTAGCTATGAGTATACATACTTTTATAAATTAAAATGTATAATGTCCAATGGATTTTATCTAAAATACTGAAAAAAAATACCCTTCATACCTGGATTAGTGGGATGGTTTGACCATATTTCATTAAAGTTTTCATAAAAATGTGCTCCTTCCCAAAAAAAAAAACCACATATGTGCCTTTCTGGGGGGGGGGGTGCACCCCAAACTGAGAATCTTTGATCTAGAGCCATAATATCAGAATGGGATCTCATGTTTCTAAGTAAGAGTTGTGCTCTGATAATGGAGCTAAAAAAAAATCAAGGAGTGAGACAAATGTTAAGCGAATATTAGTCAGGATGGGATCTAATCCCAACTTGAAACTTTATCCTCACATTTAACTCATTAAATATCTTTCAGACTCCATCAACTAACTGCTTGTATTGCCAGGTAAAGTTTTCCACATCCAATTGCTTAAGGTTTTTTTTTTGTATCAGAAATGTGTATCTTATGTATCCTGCCAAGGTGTGCTTGCTTGCTCTCTCTCCTTCCCTCCCTCCATTTTCATTGTGGTGTAAAAGATCACAATAAAAACAATACAGGTTAAGCTCCTAAACCAGTTTATGTAAATTGCAGTGTGTAGAACACTGCAAATTAATTGTATTCCAGCAGTGGAAGGAGGGAAAAAAAAGTTCTGATATTCAGAGATGAGAGTGCTTGGTATAAATACAATAAATAACAAGGACCTTGCAATAAATAACAAGGACAAACCTTCATATGAACCCCTCCCCCCTTGCACACAAACTAACATAACCATTTTGGCATCAGTATCTTTCATTGCCTTTATTTATTTTTTAAGTCTCGAAGACCCAGTTCACTAGGATGCATTAGCTGTTAGATGTTTGTTGCTGTTAACAGTAGCAAAACTTAGGTATAATAGTCCTATGTATTTTTTATAAGAAATTGATAAATTCAAGACAAACAATGAAGCCCTTAGACTTTGGAATTTCACTGATGGGTTTATCATAATAATAATCGCTAAATTCTTAGAATGCAATTTCGCACAATTCTCCCTGAACTCAGATGACACCATGGCACCTCACAAGCATGAACTTTTTTGCTTTTTTCAGGAGATGTAAGCAAAGACAAACAAGGACTTTCAGTACTTAAGTTAATAAAGTAAGAAAAGTTAAAGGGTGGACCTGCTTATGGAGAGTTGCTCAACACCAACCAATATTCACCAGAGACTTGCAATATCATTTGGGAATAAGGCTCTGTCAAAAACCCAGCATATCAGTTCACAGCAGTGAGAAAGTAGGCAATCTCTCCTATGCTTTATGGCCACAAACAGAAATTGATCAGTTATGTGAACATTAAAACAAAATTGAGAACCTTATTCTGGATACATATTGTATTTTTATGCATGAAATTTCAGTTTTCCATGAGATTTCATGCACAAAAAAACAATAGTTATTCAGAAAGGTGTTCCTGAATGACTGTTTTTAACACTCATTCATGAACAACACTCTTTGCTTTCAAAGAGTGAGTACAAGGTGGGTTTCAAAGGTGCTGACAGCATTCATCCCAATGCTGCTAATGAGACCTTTGTAACACTCAGCACTCTGTACTAGAAGATCCTGAAGTACTCCTCCCTTACACAAAGTTTAGACATGTCTTCAGATTTTCACCTCTTTGGATTGTTAACCCTAATGATGGTTGCTCTACACCAGGTGTAGAGCCTACTCAGGTGTAGACTAAAAGGATCTTTGTAGAAAACTTTTTTGTTCAAAATTAATGATTGAAACTTTTTCTGCATCCTTAAATATGGACATTGTTTTTACTAGGCCAGTTTTTGAAGTGAAATTTGTTTTGTTTAGTGGTCGCATTACATCCCATAAGTGTTTTACCCTATCCAGAAAAATAAATTTTTTGTGTGTGTGTGTGCACGCGCGCATGCAAGCAAGCAAGCAAGCAAATATATATATCTTTATAATATGTATATACCTAGTATATATATATATATATAGATGTGCTGCATGTGGAATTTTGAACCTCATACATTTAGTAGCATGTGAAATGTAAGAAACATGAATATGGAAACGACTTATTTTATCTTATATGCTGTATTTACTGAACCGTGAGGTGCACTTTTTTTTTCTTGGAAAATGTTCTTAAAACTTCCTTGCACCTTATAGTTTAAATGTATACTAGGTGCATGTAGTTATTTTATTATTATTTTTTTCTTTTTTAGATCAGACTATACTACAGGGGTGGTCAACCCGGCAGCTCATTTTACTGACACACCTACCAACATGAATAGTGTAAAAAAATTGGAAATAAATATAAAATTTAAATTCCACTTTTATTGCCAAAAATTTATCTATCTTTCAACGTGCCAGGAATCCACAGCTCATATTTATAACTTTTTAGTGTTAATTTAATTGGTATAAGGCATTAATGAGCTTCTCATGACATCCATTCTGTAAGGACAAACATTTATTCATTAACCTATAAAATTTATATTATAAATAAAAAAATTTTTTTTTATTATAAGCACTTAGCTTATACAGTAATTATTTTATTTAGTTAGCAAAAATAATTTGATAGTGTGAATCATTAGTAGGATATTGATTCCAGTAGTTTAAAGTGGCATGCAATACACTGTCAACACAATATGTGGCACACAACAGAAAAAGGTTGGCCACCCCTGGTTATTGCTTAGCATATCTTGAGCGAGGCCTTGCGCATCTCATGGTACGAGAACTTCAGAGTCCTCAGAACTAGTGAAAACTTTGTTATATGCGGTGAGGGGGTTAATTCAAAGAAAAACTAAGATACCAAGAAGTACTTCAGACTACTTGTTTTTGGGTAATACTAATCATAATGATACACCACAAATCACTTAAATTCATCTATATCAAAAGTTCCCAAACTATTGTACATTGTGTTCCCCCTGAAATGTGATGTAACCACTACTTCTTTTTAGGAACCTTTTCTAGAAAGGATTATAGGAAATTACCACTAGCTTGGCCTTACCATCAATATAGGAGACACATACTACCACCCTATTCCCATTTTTTTGCCCTACTTCTTTCCACTGAAATCTACGTTGAACAATAGGCACCACTATCAGTCCAAATTAAGTATTACTAATCATTTGATTGACCTTATTTCTGAACTAGAATTAGTAAAGTATTCCCTTCTATAAATCATTTAGTAACTAGGAGGGAGGAGCAAGGCAAGCAACCTTTAGTTGCTTGTCTTTCTGTGTTCATACAATATTGAACTTTTAATTAGTTATACATTTGTAATCCTAACAAAATGGGTACAAGGCAGAAGAGGTTTCATATATTGTTGCTTCAAATTGAAGGTGTTAAATTATGCCAAAGAACATGAAAACATGCAGCTGAAAGTCGTTTTGTTCCACCAACTGAGAAAATTATACCATTATTTCTGAATTTGTATTTCAAATACAGTGCAACTTTAATATAACACTCCTCTTCATATCATGGTTTTGGATATGGGTATGATCGTGTCCCCTAAAACAAATTATGAAAAAGAAAGTAGTGTTTTCAAAGAACTAGCAATTTCATATTGGAATTTTTCATTTCTACTGTACTGTATTTCCAAGAGGGGAAATTAGCTAAAAATTGGCTGTATATTCACTTTGAGGCATTCAGTTGCAGAGTAATTTTTATAAACACTAGGACTCTTCAGAGACTAATTACCATAGACACCCAATTTCTCCCTTCAGCTAGAGATGCACTACAAGAGTATATCAGCGGAACACAAATTACAAACAGTTATTTCTGTGGGACGTATGGCTACCGTTCATCAAGTGCATTACATTAGTTACAAAGTAAATTTTTGTAAACAACAGCACATGACAACCTTTCTTTGACTATAAGTTATACTTAGGATAGCAAAAACTGCTAAGGGTTAAGCTAGACAAAAATATACACGAAGTGACAAGTGATTTACGGAGAAATGACATGACTTCACTTTGGCACTATGATAGGAATGACAGTTGGGTTTTGATTCAGTTTTCTTAAAATACAGTAAATTCTAGGGCATCAGAAATAAATACATGGCAAATTAGTAAATCAGTAGGACTGAAATAATGGCCACCAAAAGAAAAAAAATTTATCAAAAAAGTTAAGAGTGGTAAAACAAAATGCAGTATATTTTGCAAGTATGGAATTCCAAAAGGAATGATTTGTAGTTAGATGAAAGAGGAAGGAAAATTGTGTTCATTCATAGACTGTAGAAGATGAATTAGGCTTCCAGAGAAAGAAAACTAGACTTTGTGAAAAGTAATGTGGACCAATGCTTATATAAGAGTAGTGAAGGAGTACCGATAAATGTGGTAATTTTGAAAGCACAGGCACTTAAACTTCATAAACTATCTGGTGAAGATGATGACACATTTAAAGATTCTGAAGGGCGGCTTTGGAGATTGAAGGCTCTTCATGGGATGTCCCAGGTTAGCCTTGTAGGCAAATCTGTATTTGGTGATATAACAGATTCAGAAGCATTTTCTGAATTTCTGTGTAATGTGATTCAAGATGGTGAATTCACAGATGAAAAGTTGTACAACTCTGATGAAACAGTGCTGTACTATAAACTTCTCCCCGACAAGTCACTGGATATTAAATTTTCATGCCTGCCCAATAAAGTCACTGGACATTAAATTTTAATGCCCACCCACAAAAAGTGAGCATGAAAACTATACAAAGAGAGAGTTACTGTGTTACTGTATGAAAAAGAAGGTTGGAAATCATTGTGCATCGGTAAAAGTCAAAGTCCCTGGTGTTTTAAGCACATAAATATGAAATTTCTATGTGTAATTTATAAAAATAGTCCCAACATTTGGAGATGATGAGTGATATTTCTGCTTCGTGGTTTGAAAAGTGAGTTTGTACCATTTGTGAGATGCCACTTGCTTTCCAAATAACTTGAAGAAAAGGCTCTGTTAATGTTGAATCACTGCCTAGCTCATCCTTCGACTAATATCCCGAAATTGAAAGTTGAAAAGGTCAGGGTCACGTTTCTGTCATGGAACACGCCTTGGACTTAATTCAGCCCATGCACCAGGACATTATTTGAGCCTTCAAAGCCTGCTGTTGTGGTTAGCTACTTGCTGGTTGTGAACTCAGAAATTCTAGAATTTCTGAAAACATTAACACTTGAAAGACATTGCAAAAAATATCGGATTAGCATGGGAGAAAGTAAGCTTAACAGCAACTGAAAACTGCTGGAAAATATGTATTGGAAAAGATGAGATCACTAATAATAACCTTGAATTGCAGCATTCACAGAGCAAGAAGCAAAGACTGCTTGTACTTTGTGGTGGTCTTGGAGCAAATTACCTGGGTTGCTTCGATGATTGAGGTTGTGAGGAAGCTCCAGTTGCACATCACCTGAGCGAGGAAGAAATTGCAACCTCTGTGAACAGTGGGAAGAAAATCAACAGAGAGAAGGCCAGTGACATAGAAAGTGACTCAGAAGTTAATGTGGATAACTCATGTAAGGAAAACACCAGAAATTAACAAAGTGCTTAAAAACATTAATGAGGTGATGGTGTGGTTAGAATGCCAAAGTGATAGTGAACATCTTCATTTATTACATCCGACCACCATCAAGAATTATGTACTGAAAAAGCACTGTCATCAGTTCCAGCAAACTAAATTACATGACTTGTTCAGAATGGATGAGTGAAATGTAAGTCCATATAACAGCATAGTAGAATGTGAAGGGAATGATATGGCTTGTAATACTTTATACATATTAGTCTGTACATTCATAAAACATTAGTAAATAAAGTATTTATTTACTAAGTAAAGTGTATTTATTTTAAAAAAACTGGGAAAGAAATGGTAAAATTTTTTGACTATAATGTGCTTCACTTAGCAGGTAAAGTTATTAAAGTTGTCATACACACTTGTGTTATATCGGTTGCACTGTATATGTATAATAAAATGATTTTCCAAAATTCTTCTTCTAAAATCTGTGAGCATCATATAGTCTGGTGCATCTTATTGTCTGGCAAATATGGTATATATTTTTAATATTTATATACATAAAATTATGCAGAAATATGGGGAGGTTTGAAATTCTGCACTTAATGAATTTAGGCAAACTAGAAAAGGGAAGTGACTAGTAATCTTATTTTTACTATTAAATGTTTTAATAGTATCAATAAAAAGTTTTGTTTCATTGAAAGTTACTTGTTAAAACAATAACATTTTTAAACTTTGAAATTTCATTAAAAAATTTCATATAATAATTAATCCATTAGTAGTAAAAGGGCATGGGCGCCTGTGTAGCCAGGTGGGCAGGAGCAGCAGTGCGTAGCACACACTTCTTGATTAGACCGGGGTTCGAGCCCGTGACCACCAAATACGGAGGATGAGGAAAGGTCAGGGAATGACCACCGCATATCCCCGGAGCAATATGGCCTTAGTTGTTAATGCTCCTAAAAACCAAATAACAAACAACAAACAAACAAAAGGTCATGTATTGGTATACTCCAAATCTAATTAAAATAAAAAAAATCCAAAAACTTTTTTTAGAAATAAAAAAGAAAGTCACCTGCAGATGTACATAATCACTTTTGTTACCATGGGAAGGGGGGGGCACAACCACTGCTGGATCAAAGAAATTTTTGGGACAATATAAATTTAATAGCAATGACAATGAAACATATATTGTCCAGTGGCTATGGACTCATAGTAAGATCAACCTGCAGAATACTTAAGGCTAGAACGAGCACTCTTAGTTGTTGGGACAAGTATGTTAATGTAAAGGGAAGAGGACTGAGGGTGCCTAATAAGTAAAATGATGCTGCTGTGATTGAAATTCAACATCAGATTCGAGCCTGCTCTTTTATTTGATTTCACGATCTGTCATATTGTTGCATCCTATTTGGTTAGGAATTTCAACAGACTTACTTGAAATTCCATTCAGTATAAAGATAGTCACAAGTTTACACGGAGGGAGCATAATAGAAATAAGAAAAGCATAATTGACTGTGTCATTGTAGAAAGGATCTTAATCTAGCAGTTATTATTATTATTATTTGGTTTTTAGGAGCATTAGCAACTAAGGCCATATTGCTCCAAGGATATGTGGTGGTCATTCCCTGACCTTTCCGCATCCTCCGTATTTGGTAGTCATGGGCTCGAACCCCGGTCTAATCAAGAAGCGTGTGCTACACACTGCTGCTCCTGCCCACCTGGCTACGGAGGTGCCACCTGATAAGTCCTGCAGGAAAATATTTAATCCTGGTGATCTGCCAGTTTGAGATTAGTAGTTGTTACTTTTTGTATCTTCTTAATAGTATTGGTCTTGTATGTGCTGCCTTAGAGGGGAACAGGTATCCTGTGTGTTATCAGACACTCAGCCTAAAACACTGATGGATCCAATATCTCTCTATTACAGAAGATTTAGGAGAAGTCCGGTTGGCCTGCCTCCCTAAAATCCACTCATGCACACCTTCTCGATGGTAAGCCCTGTTACGTCACTTAGGTGGCAACGAACGTGTAGAGTGGTTCTCTTCAAGATGCCTGGTCAGCATGAAGAGGAAAAGACCAACCCCTCCAGCAATATGAAAGCACGACGAAACAAATGGCCCTCAGTCCCCAGCAGCTTTCACTCTCCCTCTTACGGCAGCGAGAGGATTAGAGTGGAAGCAGAGGGTGCTAAGAATCTCTGGGTACGACCAGGCTGCCATGCACGGAAACTGAACTTGGCCTGTTATAACGTAAGAACACTCATCGGTGAAGACAGGATATTAGAGCTGGAAAAGGAATTAGAAAATGTGAATTGGAATATCATCGGTTTGGCTGAAACAAGAAGAAGAAATGAATCACTTATAAGTTTATCAAGTGGAAATCTGCTGTACACCAATGGAAACAGTGAAAGGAGTGAAGGTGGAATTGGGTTTCTGGTCCATAAAGATTTTAAAAACAACATTTTGGAATTCAAAAGTACATCACCAAGAGTGTCAAGACTAATACTCAAGATTTCTAAGAGATACAAGCTAAAGATTATAATGATTTATGCACCAACATCGAGCCATGATGATGAAGAGGTTGAAGAAATGTATACTGAAATTGAGAGTCTTCTAGATGAGCAGAAAACCACTACACTATTATTATGGGAGACTTCAATGCTAAGGTTGGAAAAAGACAAAACAGCACAGAAAGGGGAACTATAGGAAATTTTGGAATTGGTGAAAGAAATGAAAGAGGTGAAAGACTTGTGGAATTTGCAGAATCTCAAGGACTGTCAGTAATGAACACTTTTTTCAAGAAAAGGGTGAACAGAAAGTGGACATGGAAGAGTCCAAATGGATTAACTACTAATGAAATCGACTTCATCCTCACTAATAGAAGATATATTGTGAATGATGTCACCGTCCTGAATAAGGTAAATGTTGGAAGTGATCACAGAATGGTAAGATGTACACTTGATATAGATGTAGGAAAGGAAAGGAAAAAACTGACTCGAGTAAATAATACAAAGGTCTTTGAGATAACAGAAGAGGAGAAAAAGCAGTATGTACTGGAACTTAAGAACAAGTATGAGCTTCTGCAGACTGCTGAGGACCAAGATATCGACGAGGAATATTACAACTTTTTGAAAGTGATAAAGCCCAAGAAACCTACAGGGAAAAAGAAATCCAAAGAAGAAAAAATTAGTCAAGAAACACTTGTCATGATGAACCGAAGACGACAAATGAAAAGCAAGAAAAACACTGACAGGGAGAAAATTGAGTATACTGAGTTATGCAAAGCCATTAGAAAGAGACTCAGAGAGGACATAAGAAGATTTAACACAAGAAAAGTAGAACAAGCATTAAGTGAAAACAAAGGATTTAAATCAGCAGCCATGAGCAGTAATACAGAAAGACAAATGATACTGAAACTGAAGAATAGCGATGGTGTACTTATAAACAGCAGAGAAGGCATAATTCAAATAGCAGAAGACTACTATAGAGAATTATACAAGGAGCAGGGGAATGATGCCAGCAGTGGGGAAGATGGATTGCAAAGTAGCAACACATACGACATACCCAATATTCTTCCTGATGAGGTAGAACATGCATTGAAGAAAATGAAGAATCAGAAAGCCCCGGGGGAAGATGAAGTTACTGTAGAGTTGTTAAAATTGGGAGGAAGAGACATAACACAAAAACTGGCAAGGCTCTTCACAAAGTGCATTAGAAAAGGTGTGACGCCTAAGCAGTGGAATAATGCAATCATAGTTTTGCTGCATAAGAAAGGAGATAAATCAGAAATTGAAAATTATAGACCAATTAGCTTGTTATCCAACATCTACAAGTTGTTCACAAGGGTCATTACTAACAGATTAGAAAGAATACTGGATGAGAATCAACCGAAAGAGCAAGCTGGCTTTAGGACAGGATTCTCAACTATGGATCACCTTCATGTAATATCACAGCTAATGGAGAAAGCAAATGAATATAAAACACCATTATGCCTGGCATTTGTGGATTATGAAAAGGCATTTGACTCCATACAGCATAAGGCAATGTTTCGGGCACTGGAAAGACAAGGCATTGATACCCCATATATTATGATTTTGAAGAAAATATACGAGAGTGCTACCTCCTTTATTAGACTAGACAAAGACAGTAGGAAATTTAAAATTGAGAAAGGAGTTCGACAAGGAGACACAATATCTCCTAAGCTGTTTACTGCTGCCCTTGAGGAAGCTTTCAGAAGATTAGACTGGTCGCAGAAAGGAGTCAATGTGAACGGAGAGTACCTAAACCATTTGCGATTTGCAGATGACATTGTGGTCATAAGCCATGATCCCAAAGAATTAGAGGAAAATCTTAATCAGTTATGCACAGCTGGTAAGGATTTTGGACTAAAGATGAATATGTCTAAAACAAAAGTAATGATGAACAAGTATGCCACAGAAAGGGAAATAATGATTGAAGGAGCAGTAATTGAAAAGGTGGAGTCATATACTTATCTGGGACAAGTTATTAGCTGTAATAATGATAAATGGCTGGAAGTCAAGAGAAGAATAAATTTTGGATGGATAGCATTCAGGAAATATAGTCACATACTGAAGAGCAATATCCCAGTTTGTCTGAAACGTAAAATAATGGACCAATGTATACTCCCCACCATGACTTATGGAAGTGAAACTTGGGCACTCACCAAAAGAATGGAAGAGAAGCTGAGAACCACACAGCGAAGAATGGAACGAATCATATTGGGAATAAGACTGTTAGATAAGAAGAGAAACACATGGATTAGGCAACAAACTCAAGTAAAGGACATTCTTATCAAAACTAAAGAACTAAAATGGTCTTGGGCAGGACACATAGCTCGAAGACATGATGACAGATGGACTAAGAAAATAACAGAATGGTATCCAAGAGGAGCTAGAAGAAAACCTGGAAGACAAAGGCGGAGGTGGATAGATGAAATTCATGAGTTTGTGGGTAGTAAATGGATGTCCAGTGCTCAAAACAGAAGCAACTGGAAAGTTGCTGGAGAGGCCTTCATCCTGCAGTGGATTGAAAATGGCTGATGATGATGATGATGATGTGCTGCGTTTTATGTTGTTCACTTTGTGTAATCTCTATCCAAAAGCTTATTGAAGTTCAGCACTTGTCTGTATGGGTTGTCTATTATTGTTGATGATAAGAGAAATTTTGGCTGATACTATATAAGCTTGTTTTCTTGCATCATCTGCCTCTTCTAATGCTAAAATTCTTCTAGGGTGTGTGGCGACAAACAGTTAAATCAAGTCTATCTGCATTCCAGAAAAGTGTCACAGTGGTATCTTACATTGCCCTAAAGGGTCAGAATGTTATTCTGACATGTAGTGTGTAGCATGGTTATAAAATTGAAGTGCAAAAAAAGCCACAGATCATTACAATTCTGCAAAAGGAGGATTGACATAATGGACAAGTTGTGTGCTGTGTATGATATCAGCTGAAATACTATATGTTGATCCACAATGATGATTTTTTTTTTCTTCACCTAAGGATTTAGCAGGCATCAAATTTCTGGGGCACATGAAGTGACAAATTGCTATTATTTCGGTCATGCAGAATTTTCATGTAGTGAATACCATAAGAACCTTGGGAAAAAAAAAAGATGATGATTCCGTGTTACTATTTCATGTTTATATAGGAGGAAGTACATGATGAGAGAGACTGTTTTTATAGGGATGGAATACACTTAAATACTGTAGAAGGGGCAAGAATATTTGCTGATGCTATCAAGGCAGTGTTATATGGACTGGAAAACTGTTAGCTTTGGGGGAGGATACATAGACTAAAAGATTAACAGCAAAGGTGAAAGTCTTCTCAACCTTCAACCCATGCATGGTACTAAGTACTATAGGTTCTAATACCTCTCGTTCTTGGGGGTTCTCATAAAAAAAAGTGATTCGTGCACTTAATGGGGCACACAACAGCTTGAAGAGTGAGGTGTTGGAGATTACAAGGCTTGTTAGGCATGTCATACAACAAGCAAATACATGGGTTGTGTTAGGGTTACTAAAAGCAAAAACAAGCATATGTATACTTGCTTGTACACTAATGCTAGGAGTATAGTAAACAGATTAGATGGATTTGAAGTACTGCTTAAGACAAAATGCAGCCATAGTTAGAATATTGGAAACATGGTTCCCCTCAGATGTACAATGTGGAATTTGAATATGGTGAGTACAGGAAAGATATGTGCATGTTTTTTTAAGGGCAGCACCTAGAATATTAGTTTAACTCTGTCTCATATCACTGTGAAATACAGATCACTGAAAAAAGGCCAGACATGATTAGTGTTAGATTTGTGGGAATGGCAAGTATTGCATTATTGTGTTGTTCTGGCTTCTGAGTACCAGTCCTTTAATACAGTAATAATAACAATAATAATGATCCAAAATAATTATTAATATTAATTATATAAAAAAGAAAATGTAATAAATTTTCAATTTACTATATTTAATATAATTCCAAAAGAATATCGATATCCACCTCTACTTAAATTAAAAAAATTGGAACTTTGTCACTTCTGTCACTGGCAATTCTCACTGTATGAATGATGTGTAAGCATTCCTCTTACCTGTATTTCTGAATTATTGGTCAGTATTGGATATAGCACAAAGAAGTGGTTAGAAAGTGTTACAAGTGAATGTTCTTAGAATTGAAAGCAGGCCCACCCAAAATTTCTGATGTAGTAGAACTAGGGATTAACAATATCACACTTTTAATAAATACTGTATACATACAACCAAAAAGTAACCCATTGCCGGGGGTCATAATGACTCATACTCTTGATGTAACGTACATTGCAACTTAATGCCTGCTTAAGGGTAAAGGCTACTTTACTGAGCAAAAATACAAACTGGGTCATTTCGAAGAAAGGGTACAAATTTCGGTGAATTTTGGAGACGTTGACGAAGTTTGCCTTATTAATCAATTAAAAGTGTCAAACAAACAACTAATACACATCTTTTTCTAAAAATCCTTTAAGAATTTAAATATATACAAAAATATTTAAAAAAATATATGTAGGAAAAGCCTGAAATGTTTGGAAATAACAATTCATTACGATTATTTGTGCCTGAATATTGTTCATGTTACCCAGCCCGAGCCCGAACATATTTCATGTTACCTGGCTCGAGGGCTGGGTTGGGCTGAATCTCGAGAGCTAGGCCCCGGCCTGTGCAGATCTCTAAGTAGCACACGTCCTTTGAGTGGACCGGGGTTCAAGCCCACGACTACTAAATATGATTGTAAACTCCACTGACCTGGTGGTCGTCCTGGAGTATAAACAAGAACATTAGTGAATTGATAGACACTACACTATTATGTCATATGGTTGATTAAGTAATTCATTATTGAAATGATACAATTTAAAGGAATTGAACCACCTCAGTTCCAAACACTTAAGCTATTTATGGCTACGTTTCGGGAACTCACTGTTTCCTCTCTTTGGTGAGTTCCTGAAACATTAGTGAATGTTCTGTAATGTGAATTGTTTGTGACGCCTTTTTGCCACCAGGGAGTAGCCATCACCTGGACAACTCATGCCCAGTGCCTGTCCACTGGCACGAGGAGTCGGGCCTGTGTCCTAGTCAGTCACTAACAGCATCTTCTGGAGATATTACTATACCAGTGGATGCTAGACCCCTGTGTACAGGTTGCTCAGACCTATGCAACCAAGTTAAAAAATATACCGTCTGTACTATAATAAACTAAAATTATACCCTGTCTGTATTAAGAACATCTACAGGAGCAGGAGGGAGTGCAATACCTATAGATGTGGAAAAAAAAATAATAATCATCTCAACATTATAAAGAAGACTTTGCAAAAAAAAAAACCTAAGTCCACTTGGAATAAAGCTTTGATCAAAGGATATAACTCAGTTGCTGGCATGATTTGCAATGCTCAAGTTGGACTGCTGGTACTTGAAGACTTCTGCTGAGAATCTTTGAAAGAATCTAAAATTACTTGAATTATCAATTAAGTATTGAATGTTCTGTTCTGAAAAATCTGGAATGTTGCTGGCTAAATCATGACAGTAATTCGTGTTGATTGGACAATATAACAGCATGTTTCCATGTTTCTTCCTGCCCACAGAGACAAAAAGGGTCCTGTTCCAAACCGAGCTTATATATTTTGGCCTTCAAAGATCTGTGTCCCAAAAGTAAGTATGAAGACCACATGGAAGGAAAAAAAAAAACCATGCACTGTTAGACTTAGTCAGTGCAAAGGTAACATTAGATATAAATAATCTAGAGATCTGTTCTGTATCACTTGATTCCCAGGGATGTTGCCATAAGATCAAAAATTTCGACCAAAGCTCCTTCTCCAATTTGAATGAGTTGGCTGGATTACCAGAAATTCCTAAAATAGTAACGGATATTCCTTTTTTGAGTTTATAAAGAATAACTCTGTAGGCAATATGTAGATCAAGTGTCATTGCTCCGCAGTGATTGGAATAGCATATGTAGACACAGAACTTGGAATCCCATAAGAAGGTAGAATCATCTGTCTTTGCAAAGAATATAATTTCATCCTAATTGTGACTTTCGGAACACAGAAACCCCAGACTCCTGCAGCAGAAGAAGTAGTCGGAAAAAAAATGATGCTATAATGAAGTGACAAAGTTCTTCTATTTAGCCCCCAGTCTGCTCAATAAATTCTCATTATTGCAGCTGTAAAGTTCTTGATTTTAGTAAATAATCTATTTACATGAGCTTGGAAAAATAATTTGTTGTCCAACAAGACACCTAAATATTTTATCTGGAAGTTGAACACCATTAATGGGAATTTTTCGATAATGATTATAATCAAAATGCTTTTTGAAAGCCATGAATTTCGTTTTTGAAATATAAATCTGAAGTTTATTAGCAGATGATGAATGAAAACTATCATCCATGACTATTTGAGCTCAACCTTCAAGAGATGCTCCAGAATTTTGAGAAATTCATACCACCAAATTGCCCATGTAAGCTATTTGGGTACAATGATCAAATATTCAAGATAATCAAAGATCTAAAACAGCATTCCATAACAACGGTCCAAGAACAAAGCCCTGCGGACATCCTCTTGAGATTTTCCTAGTAAATATAAGATATTGGTCTTTAATTATAACGGAGCTGTTCTCCAAATAAGACCTTAAGATTCTGTATAAATAGTTGTCAGATTTTGCTAGGTGTAAGGACCTAAGGGTTCTTTCCAACCAAAGGGAATCAAAGGTGCCCTCAAACTCCTACATGAAGGATATAGCGTTAGTTGTAATGAGGCCCCAGGGGTTTCCCACCAACTTTGTATCAGGCAATGTGATGAATACAAAACTCTGTAAAGGCCAGATTTATGTAGCTTAGTGAGTGTTTATGTAGTATTAGTGTGGGGGTTTATTATTATTATTATTAGCCATATGGTTCAAGGAAGTCTCTTTATGCTCACCAGCCAAAAAAAAAAAATTCCGAGTTATCCAGAGAGAGAGAGAGTCAGAAGTAGAAAGAAATAACCTAGAAAGAGAAGAATGATGATTATCCAGCTCAGGACTCTGGGTGTGACAAGCCCATACTCACAGGATGTGAGAGCCCCTGTGGTATGTGTTGTTCATCTAGTTCATCTTTTTTTTTTTCTTTTTTTTTTATGAGAACCCCAAACACGAGAAGTATTATAACCTATAGTACTTAGTACCATGCTTGGGTTGGAGATTGAGAAGACGAAAGAAGATATTTGTTGACATTGGACTTGAACTTCTGTAGATTGTAATTTTCAGGAAATACGTATGAAGGAAGGTTGTTCCAGAAAACGGCAGTTGAATGAATAAATGAGGAAGATGAAAAGTTGGTTCTGCGGGATTGAAGTTGGACAGTAAATGGATGTTGGCTGGTGGCGGCACGTGTTCGGACTGTTTTGAAAGAGAGAGCGGGAATTATAGAAGCCAATTCAGAAGAACAGTGCCCATGGAAGTATCTGTAGAAGGGGCATGCAGCAGAAACAGTGCGTCTATGAGACAGCGAGTGGAGAGACTCTGTTAGAGATGAATCATTAATTAACCTAACTGCCCTCTTCTGAATGGAATCAAGAAGCCTGAGAGAGGTTTTGGGGGCACCACCCCAGATGTGGGAACAATATTCCATGGCAGGGCGGATTTGTGATTTATACAGAGTGAGCAGCTGTTTGGGAGAAAAGTAACGCCGAGAGCGAAAGAGAAAACCAAGTTTTTTAGATGCAGAGGAAGCAATATTTGTAATGTGCTTGTGCCAAGAGAGATTAGAAGTCAGGGTAATCCCCAAAAGAGATATATCATTTTGCCTAGAAATCGGAGTGTCACTAAAGATAAGCATAGGAGCAGAAGAATCCTTTTTGCGAGATATAAGACAAGATTGAGTTTTAGAAGGGTTGAAATCAACTAAGTTGTCTTTGCCCCACTGGAGAATTACCTGAAGATCGGCATTTAAGGAATTGGCAGCAGATTTTCGAGAACTTGAAGCTGATTGAGCTGGACAAGGTTTCTCAAAATGGAAAGTTGAATGCAATGTGCTATCATCGGCAAAACTATGGATAGGATTTCCAGTCAATGGAAGAAGGTCATTGATATACGAGAGGAAAAGAGTGGGGGAAAGAACTGAACCTTGGGGGACACCAGCATTAGTGGAGAAGTTAGAAGACAGAAAGCCATCTACCATCACCCTCAGTGAGCGATCAGAGAGAAAACTGGATAACCAATTACTAAAAACAGTTGGCAAACCATAAGATGGAAGCCTGTTTAGAAGACCTTTATGCCAAACATGATCAAAAGCCTTTGAGATGTCAAGAGCAACTACTTGTGTTTCACCGAACCTTTCCATTGAATTAGTCCATAAATGGGTAACATAAGCCAGAATATCACCAGTGGATCGACACTGACGGAATCCATACTGGCAATCGTTGATCAGACGGAAGGTTTCTAGGTAGTTTAAGAGTTGGCGGTTAATTGATTTCTCCATTACTTTAGAAAGAGTAGAGGTAATTGCAATGGGACGATAATTGGATGGGAGGGATTTGTCACCCTTTTTAGGAACTGGCTGGATGTGAGCAAATTTCCAAGCAGAAGGAAAAACACCTTTGGAATACGAAAGTGAAAAAAGGCGGCAAAGAATAGGAGTAAGTTCAGGAGCACAGGTTTTGAGAACAAGTGGAGAAATACCATCAGGACCTGGAGCTTTCTTCGCATCAAGATTCATCAAAATCCTTCTGATATCCTTTTGACGGAAGACCACAGGAGGCATTGAATGGAGCGTGTTAGGAATGGTGGGAGGTGTTTTACCAAGATCATTAATACATGAGCTCAAAATAAAATAGGATGCTAGCAGGTCAGCTTTATCCTTGGCTGAAGTGACAACAGAACCATCTGGTTTGGACAGAGGTGGGAGCAGAGATGGGCAAAAGTTGCGGCCAATAGCTTTGGCAAGAGACCAGAATGCTCGGCTACCATTAGGGCAAGAAGCAAGTTTTCTACTCTTAGCCTGTTCAAACTCTAGTTTGGACTGATTAATAACTGCTTTACAATTGTTGCGAGCTTTGGTGTAGGCAGAAAATGAAACTGAAGAATTAGAAACAAGCCAATTACAATATGCAACGTTCTTCTCTTGGACAGCCTTAGCACATTTATTGGAAAACCAAGGTTTAGATAAAGGACGAGATTTTAAAGGGGAGTGTGGGATAAAGGATTCCATTCCTGCAAGAATAATTTCACTGACACGATCTGAGCAAACGTTGACATCAGAAGTTTTGAAACAGTAATCAGACCAAGGAAAAGAAGAAAAGAAGTCTCGCAGGTCATCCCATTTTGCATTCTTGTAATGCCAAACAATACGAGGTTGGGAATAGCCATGAGATAAAGGTTCCATTGGAGAAGAGGCACTCACCAAGTTGTGATCTGAAGTGCCTAAAGGACCGCTCACTTCAACCTTGTACTTAGAAGGGTTGTTTGTGAGAAAAAGATCAAGCGTATTGGCTGTATGATTAGGATTGCCCGGTATTCTTGTAGGTAAATGAACAATCTGTGCTAGGTCATTAGTAATTGCAAAAGCCTCAGTATCTCGACCTGCTGGGTCGGTGTGACTAGAAAACGGAAGCCAGCTGGAGTTGTGAATGTTAAAATCACCAAGGAAAATTACCTCACTGTTAGGAAAGTTGGACTGGAGAAAGTCAAGTTGCAAAGAGAGGAAGTCAAAGAGCTCCAAGTGATTAGTGGAGTTGGGAGAACGGTAGAGACAACAGATGAATTTTACACAATGAGGTAGCGAGATTTTAAGCCAGAGAAGATCAAAGAGAGGAGATTCCAAATTGCCAAGTCTCTGACAGGGAATATCAGAACGGACATATGCACAAGTACCACCTTTGAGGCGAAAGGAATCATACAGCAAATAATTTGGACATCTGAGATGAGCAGTAGTTGAATCAACTGATAACTGAGATTCAGTCAGAAAAAGTACATGGGGTTTGGAAGACTGCAAGTGGAAATGGACATCGTTGAGATTAGAATCGAGACCACGTATATTTGTGAAATGAATTAGGAAGTCCTTGGGAGGTTTAGATCTTTTCGCAGATAAGCTTGCTCTATTATTTTGACAATTCATGGTGTATTGAATAGTAAGAAAAAGTGGGTGGGACATGCTGTATGAAGTAATGAAATTTTTGGATATGGCGTACATGTGGTAAGAATATACCCAGATCCTTGACATAACATGGCCTCGACAATGCTCCCCGCATACACACTACTCGGACTCCCTCCAGTCACTATCTGGCAGAGTAGAGGTAGCAAGATTATACACTAGCTGATCCGGAAGCTTCCTAGAGAGTTACCAATAGGTTCAGTCCGGTGTACTAACTAGCGGCCGGCCTGCGAACACCATTTTAGAGCTGTACCCTCGAAATGTAAGGAATATTGGATCTCGCCACGACATTCATCATAACCTCAAAAATCATCAATCATACTGCATGATGGAAGAGGTAGGGAAGGGTTGGCCGGAACTTAGCTCTAGAGACTAAACATGGGTTCCACCACTTCAAGCCTCCAATAAGCAAAGTGGTGGTATTTCACCGGTTGATGAGAGTCATCTACCACCTAGTACTACCTGGTAACATAGAGGGGCGGTGTTCCTCCATGTGGTGTGGGCGCCACACCTCGACCCCTGCTTACGTTGGTTTACACCTGGGTGGTCACCCACCATGTACTTGTGCATGAAGGTTATACCCGGGATTACTAACAATTGTTACATCTGTTGTTCTCTTAGCCTAGGGGCCTGTGTTTTCACACAAAACCCTCTAGTTTACTGTCCAGTGCCACGAGGAGGCGGGCCTGGCAGTAGGGAGTGTAAAGCACTGGCAGGGTGAACCCTGTGGCAGCCAAGGTACAAACAGGGAGAGCCCAGTAAAAAAAAAAAAGTGAAAGTTAGAAGATGTTAGTGGGGAGATAAGAAGTGGGAAAGGGAAAGGAGTAGAAGGATAGAGGGGGACAGTGGTAAAGGTGCCTGCCTGAGTAAAAGAAGGGACAGAAGGGGACCCCCCCTCAAGTCAGGATGGCCTGCTCTGGAGTGGGATATGACAGTTGGTTTTTGCTTACAAAAGCAAAAACCTCTCCCTTTACCCTTGATGGTAGTTACATCTTTAAATAAATCACTGCCACCTAATGGTTCTTTTATCTGCAGATTCTTAATGCATTAATAATCAATGCTGTTAATCAGATGAAGTGTATTACTCCCTCTTGTTGCCTCTCTAACATGCTCCTGTAGGAAACAGTCATCCAGTAAATGCACTAAAGTCTTGCAACTCTGTGAGTGACCAATCTGCAAGTTCCAGTCTACAACTGGAAAGTTAAAATCCCCAATTATAAGACATTTTGATTTACTGGCCCACTCTATTTCTCTGTATAGCTGTTCATTGTACTCATTAGAGTCATCAGGCCTATAATGCACCCCCATATAATTTTTGCTTTCCCAGTGCTTATGTCACACCAAACTGACTCAACATTGCACTGGCCACCCATGTCAACTGGATGTACTGCCTTATATTTTGTGCGCTTCTTAACTAAGAGCGTAACCCACCTCTCCATCCTGTCTGTCCCCTCTCTATACCTTATACTCACCATATTCAAATTCTGCATCCCTTATATCTGTGTGACACCATATCTCTATCTCAACAATGTCTTTATTTGATGTCTTGACCAGCACTTCAAATTCATCAAATTTATTTACTATATTCCTACCTAGCATTGGTGTATATGCAAGTATACATGCACCTGTACTTACTCTTAGTTACCCTAACACAACCCATGTACTGTATTTACTTGTTCTATTGACTCCCAGCAGCCCTTGAAATTCCCAGCACCTTGGTTTCAAGGGTGCTGCTCGTTCCAATAGAAGCAGTGCAAGAATCACTTTCATTATTGTTATGCGGCTATTGTTAATCTATTAATCTGTGATATATCCCCCAACTCTAGCAGTTTTCCCACCTATCTAATACTGTCTCATTAGCATCAGCAAATATTTTTGTACTGTTTCTATTTAAGTGTATACCATCCTCATAGAAGCAGTCTTTCCTGTTAACAAGCACTGACCATGCTGAGAAAATTTTACCCCATGAGCCTTGCACAATCTCTCCAGGGCCGAATTGATTTACAAGGCTCTCATCATATATTTCCCCCCTGTCGGGTCTGGGCAGATGAATTTCAAAGTTAACCATAAGTAACAACTTTTTTTCAACATTGCCTGTATTTGTTAAGTACAGGGCAGTGTTGAAATGTTGTCTTGTTAAGTAAGTCTGCTGATCTCTACTAATGTTATTAGTGCCAACGTGTACAACAATATCACTTTTTGCACCCTTAAAAGATATCTTCTCTACAATATCATCACCTTTTGCTAGCAGACATACCCTAGTTCTATTCCACCTATCCTTTTTGCACAATATATTTCCCATTTCCCTGACAATAGAGTTACTGACAACAACTGGCTCCTGTGGGACCAGCACATTCTCTGCCTTGGGGGTTGCATTTGTATGTTTTTACTGCTAGTACCAACTTTGTTTACACCTTACCCATTTCTTGTAATTTTGTTAATAAATAGGTTGAGTAACCTATTGGAATAATCCTCATTATAAAGGAGAAATTTGGTAACAACAGTTAATTTTCAGCATGTAGGACTTAATTGTCCTACATGCTGAACTATATGTTCAGCATTAAGACTATTAATCAGCAAATTTATTTTTAAAGAGAAAGGTTAAAATGGCTTACTTGATTTAAAAGTGTTAGACAGCCAACATTTTCTCTGTAATTCCTCAGAACAGTGTTTTGTTATAGTATGAAATAGGAGAAGAGTTGTCTTGTTTGATTCCATTGTGTTCTTTTGTTTGATTTATGTGATTCACAGTGGCAATTTTTTCTTATTTTGTGCCATTACATATCATTACATCCCGAGAAATTATATTTAAACCAGTAAATTGTATTTAAACATTAATTATTAAGTATTGCCTATATCCTTAAGCTATCTTTAATAATTAATATTTAAATATAATTTTGCTGGTGTGTTACTACTTTAATTATTAAAAGAGAAATTACTACACTTTTTTTTTCATGACATATATTTATCTATTGCTAGCAGCAAATTGAATTTGAGTCAGGTTTGTTGGGTATTGCATTTTTTTTACTGCTGTAGTAACAGATGGTTATTATAATCATATATTAAATTCATGTATGATTATAATAATTCTTATAAGTAAAATGTAAAATTAAATGTTAATTAACTATTTGTATGTAAATAAAAAATAATCAGTTGGTCATTTATATAATGCCTTTTATACATTCCTGTTTCATTATTTATCTGGGAAAATGGTTAATGCATGATTTATTATATAGTAAATAATGTTGGACAGTGTAATTACATGATTTTTAATTTCTCTATATAAAGTTTTAAATATCATTCAGATAAGCAAAATGTTTGGCAAGATAAAGAGTAATTGAGTGAAAAATTATAATTTTTTTTTATTATAGAGCATTGTTGTTTAATCAGAATGAGTTTATTAGTATTCCGCTCATCATTAAAGAAGACCCCCCTCCCCTTTGGTGGGTCTTCTTTACAAGAGGTGTGGTTTAGCCTAATTAATAAAGCCATATACTTACATGCACATTACAAAAGATAAATGACATACTGAAAGATAAATGGGATCATGTCAATTCGTTGCATAACAGTTTGGTTATTGAAATTTCCACTATAGGTATAAATTTGGTGAAAGACAATTGTTGAATACAACAATTCAGTAACTATGACAATTCTGTATTTGCATGACAATTCAATATATCACATACAGACCAGAAATTAACGAAGGGTTGGCGCCTCCGTAGCCAGGTGGGAAGGAGCAGCAGTGCGTAGCACACGCTTCTTAATTAGACCGGGGTTCGAGCCCGTCACCACCAAATACGGAGGATGCGGAAAGGTCAGGGAATGACCACCGCATATTCCCGGAGCAATATGGCCTTAGTTGCTAATGCTCCTAAAAACCAAAATAACAACAACAACAAACGAAGGGTTCACTTAATTGTGATCATTGAATTAACTGTTTATAGCATGTTAAAAGGCCATGGCAAATTAAAAGTTTGCATTTTGTTTTGCCTTGTCATACACCATATTCTTGTGTGCAGTTTGCTGAATCATTGTAGCCACCAGTTGTTGTTCATCAAATTGTCACACACATACAGCAAAATATCATGCACCAAATTGTCTCATTCACTGAACTGTCATATATCAAATTGTCTTGCACACTGAACCGTTGTACAACAAATTGTACTCACTGAATCAATGGATCCTATATAAATATGTAACACAAATACATAAATATGATATTACATATTTATATATTCAATAATCTTAACACAAAGATAATGTAAGTATTTAGCTTCATTAATTAAACTAACACCCTGTAAAATCTAATGAAGAAGATTCACAAGAGGGATTGAAATATGTGGTGTGATTCTATTAAATTTAATGTTAATTGGAACATAATGTAAATTCATTCTGATTGGTGCAGTGTTGTGTTACTGTACTGGTTGATAGTTATCTGTATTTAAATAATTCCATACTTATAACATACGGTAAGCAAATTATCTGTTACAATGCATATTGTCTCTGTAGCCCACACTGAATCCATCACAAGAACGTAGTGACTATGTTTTACTTAATAAATGGAGTATTCGCCACTTTAAAATTACCCACGGTGATATAGTTGCTCTCACGTAAGTGAAATTTAAACATGTTATTTATTCTTGGAAATCTCTCTCTATATATATATCTATCTATGTTATCTTTGAGATTTCTGTATAAATAATTTGCATGAAAGTACTCGCCTATCTTGCAACTGGCTGCATAGATAGAGCTAGTACGTATATATATATATATATTTTTTTTATGTACATATTGTGTGTTATAGTTAAAAGTCATTGTCTGGCTGCTTAGCTAATGGGAGGCAAACTTAGGAAGGTAATTAAGATATTGTATCCTAATTCTGTCTATCAAGATCTAACCAAATTCTATCCTAATTACCTTCCTAAGTTTGCCTCCCGTTAGTTAAGCAGCCAGACAATGACTTATAACTATATATATATATATATATATATATACACACACACACACACACACACACTAGTGTTCAAAGAAAGTGCATCACCTAGGAATTTCACATTTCTAACCCTTTTTTGCGATGGTATGTTACATTAATGACTAGCATCACAAATAGAAATATAAACAAAAGATATTTATTAATAGTTAAGGCAAAGCTAAGTAATATTCCAAAATATTCCAAAATGAACATTTGCAACCTTTATATAACAGTTTTGGTAAACATGACAGTTTATGGTTGAAATGTTTTCAGAAGCCCTCAGTTTGCTTCAGTTTATCATTTTAAATGGAAAACGAAAGGAAAGGTTCACCAGTTGCAAACTAATATTTAGTTGAACTGCCTCTGGCCCTGATGACAGCAGCACACCATCGAGGCAGTGACAAAACCAATTTCTGAAGATAATGAACTGATACTTCGTGATTCCAAACACGAATTATGGCTTCCTGAAGTTCAAGAAGGGTCTTTGGTTTCTTTCTGGCAACTGCAGATTCCACATGATGCCAACAGTTCTCTATAGGATTCAGGTCTGGTCTGTTTCCAAGCCAGCTAAGAGTTGTATTGGACCCTTCTTCCAACCATTTTTTCACCAGGAATAAATGTAAACACACTAATGTTGAACCTCTAATGCAGAAATGAAGCTAAAGTAACTACAGAAGTGCCCACTTACACTTTTCGCCCAATTACAAGGAGCAGAGTTGTCCTGAAAGATGCAGTTACTTGGCAGGTTGAAATGGTCTCTAATGGTTGGCAGCAGTTTGCCTTCCAATATAGCCAGGTATCCATTGGCATTTACGGAACCTTTTATAAACTGCAGGTGACCTACTCCACGATACAAAATGCACCCCCATATCATTTGACTGGTAGCGAATTTCACTGTAGACACCATACAGTCTGAATGGTATTCTTCAGAATGATTAGCCACATCTATGGCTAATCATTTGTCTCCCATCAGAGCCATGCAGATCGAATTTCTTCTCATCTGAGAAAATAACTGACTTCCACGTCTTGGGGTCCATTTGACATGCTCCTTAAACCAAATTAATCGGTCCTTTTTCATTTATTGTGTGAGGAGGAGCTTCTTCTTTGGAAGACAGGCTACAAGTCCATTTTTGAAGAGGCATCTTCTGACTGTTACTGCACTTGCTACCACTCATGTATGTCCTTCCCATTCTCTTTTCTCGCTCAGATTAAGAAGCTTTAAGGTTTTAAGGCATAAGCGCTTCAAAACTCGGTTCTGTTTTGGTGTTTATGTCCGGTTCCTTTTTTCCTATCAGCAGAACCAGCATTCTTGAGTTTGGAAAGAAATCTACTCACTGTCGACTGATTACAAGATCCTCTATAAGCAATATGATGGGAAGAACATCCTTCCTCCCATGAAGCAGCAACAGCACTCTTTCTTTGTGGCATCAACTGCATGTAACTCTCCATCCTGACACAAGCAAGGAATGACTACAACTCTAGAAGAGCGTGCTTATATAGCTGAAAGTAACAGCTGATGCAATATTATGTCTTCACCTATGTGTGTTAATCTTATCTGATGCAATCAATCTCTAAGAAATATTGCCATATAGAAATCTTTATTGTAATAATAATAATACAAATGGATACATTGCAATGTCGCCCTTCACGGCCACAAAATTCGGATGACAATTACAATTTTAAGGGGTGATGCACTTTCTTTGAACACCAGTGTATATATATTTATTATTATTATCATTGCTCTTCTATTATTTCTTCCTGATTGGGGGTTCCACCTCATGACAGGTACTGCTAGCAAGTATACAGGGTGGTTATTGTTATGTCTGGTTTTACCGTTGGTCGAGGAACTCTCTGACTATCCTACAGGTGTTCAGGATTGTGACTTTCTGGAGTTCCTTGTAGGTGTTTTCTAGGAGACCTATTGCTGCTTGGCTGTTATGTAGGGTCTTTGGCACCATACTTGTGGTTGACTCGATGATTGGGATGGTCTTGTTGCATATGCCACATCTCTTTGAACTCCTGCCTTAGGTTCATCTACTTTCTGATTTTTTCCCCATGGGTTTTCTGCATGTTGCCAGTTTTGGGTACCACTATGTCAGTCAGATAGGTAGCCTTTAACTTCTTGTCCACTAGGGTTATGTCCGATCTGTTGTGTTGGAATGTCCTATCCGTTATTATGGCGTGGTCCCAGTACAGCTTGTGGGTTCGGGTCTGTAGTACTGCCTGTAGTGTACTCAGTCTGGGTGAATGCCTTGCATCCCACGATGATGTGTTGGATCGTTTCTGTGGCCAGGTGGCATCATCGACGTGTCATCGGACACTCTGGGCACCTTGGCGATGTATTTTCTATAGTTCCTGGTGTTGATTACCTGGTCTTGGATGGTGAACATGAATCCTTCAGTCTTGGGAAAGAGCCATTAGTAAGGCATTTGACTCTGTCCTGCATGAGATGTTACTGTCTAAGTTAGCATGTTGGGATCATAAGATAGTTGCAGCAGAAGGCAAAGGGTTGTGATTAATAGTTACTCTTTGGATTGGGCTAGGTGAAAGTGGGATCAAGAGTGATTGCTGTTGGGGACCACTGATGTTTCTGATTTCCTTAATGACATTAACAAACAAAGGGGTGCAGGGTATGATGTCAAAATTTGATGCACTTTTCTGACCATCCTTCAAGGATGTTCCGAAAAGTGGCAGTTATGTTTTGATGGGTACTCCTCATTGGGTTACCCTAATCTCTTACTGCTCTGTAGGTTCTAGGTACCCTTCATTCTTAGTCCTCACTGCATTATATCAAACTTATTAAAATGTCCTTGTATTAAATATAATTTTTTGTTTTTAAAAATATTTGAAAGCATTTCTAAAATTTTGTATTGAAGTTATTTACACAATACTTATTCCAGCACTGACTTACTCACAATATGAACTTTGATAATATTAATTGATTTTGCTAACAGAAAAAGATGAAGGAAGAATTTATGTTAGAAATGTGTGTTTAAAAATTAGTTTGTGGAAGTTTATTCTTGGAATGAAATCAGTGAATTCTATTTGAATTATTTTTTTTGGCCTTGTTTTTTTGTAGACCCTAGTCACTGTGCCTAAATTGCTGTATAGAAAAGATAGTCCTTATATATACAGCTTTTTCAGCCCATACAATATACAGATATAAGAAAAAAGTTTTGGTGCTGTTAAAATATAATAAAAAATATCACTTGCATAGGAGGACTGTTTGGCTCTTTTTTTTTTTTTTTTTTTTTTCCTCCAAAAATTTGGTTTAAAATGAGCATAAATGTTGAACCTTTAGGAGTAGCCAAAAGCCATGCAGGATAATGATTGATTGATTCCAAAATATTTATTAAATAATAATTTAAAACTTAAAATTCAAAGGTATAAAAATCTGCATGTTTATAATGAAATATCAGTATAATCTATAATTGTTATTTCACTTGAAAAACTATTTTCAGTTGACAGAATAGCCAGTAAGTATTAATATTAGTGGTGGCAAATGATGTAAGAAAGCAAGCTTTTACAGCATTAGCAAAAAAAAACAAAAAAACTTTAACACCTGTCCATCCAGTTGTTAACCTGTTCTTGAAGTATCAATGACAGTATGTAAGTTTTCATAAGTTTTAGTTTTGAAAAACTTCTTTCCCCAAATGCTAGTTATACAGTGAAAGGAAAAGTCAGAAATATTCTGAGAATATAAATTAAATCATCATCAAACTCTAAAGGCTTTGCCTTGTCGCTGCAACCATACAATATAAGTACAGTAATTTATGAAGTGTGAATGGTGAAAATGCATTCCCTTTATGCAACACATATTGCCGAATATGCTGTAAGCTGTACCAACAATGGAAAAAAAATTCTCTCTGTTTGTTTTCAATCTTCTCTTACTGTTTTGTGTGTATTTTGCTGGCAAGTTGCATATCTAATTTTTTTTTGTCATCTGGTGCATAGGACCCAAGGCAACCATCTTACTTAAGTATAAGTGTTGCCTCAGTGCCTTTTGCTCATGATAATGCTGCTACGAATCTAAATGCATGAGAGTAGCTTCTATAATAGAGTTTATCATCTGAATATACGATGACTACTCTGATTTAATTTCTTCGAAGGCAATAACTCTTTTCTTCTGGCACTCAAATTCATCCACCAAAAGTCCAAATTATTATTTGATAGAACCAGAGCTTTGTTGCTCATATCCATAGCAAGTATTTTTCTGTAGGTGTATGTGTGGTGTATTTTTCTGGGTTAATTTGCATGTTACATTGGCTGAAAAACCCAGATTAACTCGTAGGGAGATTCCTACTTCCTTCAGCCTTGATTGAAAAAGACACTTTAGAATTTTTCCAGTCATCAATGGGAATTGAACCAGACCCCTCCAGACAATTGGCAGATTGTAATGTAACCTGCTAGTCTACGCTGCCATGGAAGATCAGCTTCTCACTTCAACAAGTTTTATTACAGGACTGCCGCTGTACTACCGTGATCTGAACTTCAGTCAACAATGTATATACTACAGTAGAACCTCAAAAATCTAGAACTTTTTTGAATGTTTCTCTGAGGGTAGTTAACTGTATAATGGCAGAGGGAAAGTAGGCTGGCAAGACTTAATAAAAGCACCACAGGTGCTAAATCTATCATTATATTCTATTAATAATTTCCAAACACTTAAAGTTATTTCTGTTTTGCATATTTCCTAGGCTGTATATCATTGTTACTAAATATTTGCAGAATCATTCCTTTTGCAGATATGTATACACTGGTGTTCAAAGAAAGTGCATCACCTAGGAAGTTCACATTTCTAAGCCGTTTTTGCGATAGTATTTTACATTATTGATTAGCATCACAAATAGAAATATAAACAAAAGATATTCATTAATAGTTAAGGCAAAGCTAAGTAATATTTAACAAGTGCTCTCCAAATATTCCAAAATGATCATTTGCAACCTTTATACTACAGTTTTGGTAAACACAACAATTATGGTTGAAATGTTATTAGAAGCCCTCAGTTTGCTTTAGTTTATCATTTTAAATGGAAAACAAAATGAAAAGTTCACTAGGTGCAAACTAATATTTAGTAGAACCGCTTTTGGTTCTGATGACAGCAGCACACCGTCGAGGCATTGACAAGATCAATTTCTGAAGGTAATAAACCAATAGTTCGTGGTTCCAAGCATGAATTATGGCTTCCTGAAGTTCACAAAGGGTCTTTGGTTTCTTTCTGGCAACTGCAGATTCCACACAATGCCAACAGTTCTCTATAGGATTCAGGTCTGGGCTGGTTCCTGGCCAGCTATGAGTTATAATGGACTGTTCTTCCAACCATTTTTTCACCTGTAACAAATGTAAACACATTACTGTCAAACCTCTAATGCAGAAATGAAGCTAAAGTAACTACAGAAGTGCCTACTTACACTTTTCACCCGATGACAAGGAGCAGAGTCGTCCTGAAAGATGCAGTTACTTGGCAGGTTGAAATGATCTCTAATGGTTTGCAGCAGTTTGCCTTCCAATATAGCCAGGTATCCATTGGCATTTATGGAACCATTTTATAAACTGCAGGCAACCTACTCTATGATGCGAAATGCACTCCCATATCATTTGGCTGGTAGGGAATTTCACTGTAGACACCATACAGTCTGGATGGTATTCTTCACCATGTCTACGGCGAATCGTTTGTCTCCCATAGAGCCATGCAGCTCGAATTTCTTCTCATCCAAGAAAATAACTGACTTCCACTTCTTGGGAGTCCATTTGACATACTCCTTACACCAAATTAATTTTTAATTTTTTGTGTGAGTTGGAGCTTCTTCTTAGGACAACGGGCTACAAGTCCATTTTTGAAGAGGCATCTTCTGACTGTTACTGAACTTGCTACCACTCCTGTGTGTTCTTCCCATTCTCTTTTCAGCTCAGACCAAGAAGCTTTACAGTTTTTAAGACATAAGAGCTTCAAAATGCGGTCATGTTTTGGTGTAGAGATTCGTTTGCATCCGGTTCCGTTTTTCTTATCAACAGAACCAGTATTCTTGAGTTTGAAAATAAATCTACTCACTGTTGACTGATTACAAGACTCTCTCTATAAGCAATATGATGGGAAAAACATCCTTCCTTACGTAAAGCAACTGCATCAACTGCGAATGGCGTCAACTGCATGTAACTCGCCATCCTGACACAAGCAAGGAATGACTGCAACTCTTGCAGAGTGTGCTTATATAGCTGAAAGTAACAGCTAATGCAATATTATGTCATCACCTACATGTATCAATCTTATCTGATGCAATCTGTAAGAAATATTGCCATATACTTCGTTATTCGGACGACAGTTACAATTTTAAGGGGTGATGCACTTTCTTTGAACACCAGTGTATAATAACAAAGATCTGAAAGTATAAAATCGTTAATTTTTTAAGATTCAATTCAATAATGTGCTAATTTTTAAGGCAATTCAATTGTTGAAATCAGATTTCATCATCATACCTTGCATTAAAAATTTTTGGACAATTGCAACACCCATATCAGAGGCAGCATTCGAACCCACAACCTTTTCTTATGTAAGTACATTACCTACTGGATGAATCTTGCAGTGCAGGTTAACATTTTGCTTAATGCTGTGAGTATCATTGTGTTCTGATTAGAGATCAGAGCTAATATATTATCTAATAAAAATAATGAATTTCCCCCGAATACTTAAGCTATATGTATAACTTTTAAAAGAACTGGAATTTTTCAAAATTCCAGTGTGTACTTTGTGTCTGGGAATGTCAGGTTTATGATGTTTTACTGTAATTAGTTTGGTTTTGCATTTTTGTAAGCTCCCATATTTAATGTGCAAATTTAAAAAGTTTATCATATGTATATTGAATGCTTTCTTTGCATTATTGGTGCCATGAAATTTCTGAAATATACCTAATGGACATTTGGAACATGAAACAATTCTGTTTTGTCTGTATCTAGTTGCAATAAAGTCTCTTTATCTCTCTCTCTCTCTGTAATTTTATATTGCAATTTAATAATTAAAAGAACAACCATTGAGATGAACAGTGTAACTCTTACCATATCCCTGCTATGCAGGCTAGATATACATTAATTAGTATCTGACATATGTTATTGTAATATATGACAAGTGATTTTAGCAAATGGTGGCTGATACATTCCCATCTGTATGTAGATGTGTTGAAGTTATGAGTGAGTTGCTCCAGCCTAACAGACTGTTAGGAGATATGATTCACTGTAGTTTGCTCATGTGTGTGTGATAGCCCACTTTTCAGGCTATAAGAAAATGGCTTGAAAAGTGGGCTTCAAGGAATTGGCATATGTATTGTGACAATGCATCTGCACACTTGGTACTTCCATTCAAAAATTTCTCGTGAAGCAGTCATCACTCTGCATTTTGTGTTGATGGATGAAACAAAAGTGAATGTGTGTTGGTGGATGAAATAAGGTAAATGTGTGTTGGTGGATGAAATAAGGTAACAAAATGAGTGAGTATTGTGTACTGTTAGAAACCATTTTATATATAAAAAAAAGGGTGCACTGTGTAATTGTTAGTATGATAGCTGTATACTTGAGAGGAATAAATGGTTAGTGTGTGTGTTGTTATCACGTACCACCACAAATCTTTTACTTTTCTTGCCAGACCCCCCCCCCCATGTGGAGGATTGGCATCTTCCACAGGGGTGCCTCTCTATTCCTTTAACTTTCTACTTCTTGATGGACAGCCTTCCTATCATCCACCTTACCCCCTCTTGCTCTGCTCCTTCTCTCTCTCCACTGCCACCCCTCTTTTACATCTCTTCTACAGTTTTTTTTTTTTTTTTTTTACCTGAGGCTCTCCCTGGAAAGCTCAGGTGCAGAGCCAGAGTCTTTCTCCTACTGTACCTCGGCTGCTTCCCTGAGGAAATGTGGAGGTCCCACTAGACTCTGACTGCTAAATGCTAGAGGAACAATAGGCCAACGTAACCCACTACAGTACACGAACTAATACAAATACTTACACTATCTCTGGCATTTACAGAGTTTGCATTGCATTGCATCACAAAGCATACTTTGTGGTTTGTAGGGGAAATCCCTAGTGCCACTAGACCAAAAACACTGTACACCCATCTGCCATTTTAATTGGATTTAGTGCTCCATGTTTTTTTTTTTTGTTTTCCAAGCTTTAATTTCCCATGAAAGATCATAGATTTGTGATGGCCTGAGGAAATTATTTAGAATGTGATATAAGGACAGTTAGCATTTTCAAAAGAAGTCTATCAGGAATGCTTCTGGAAGTTGCAGAGCATTGGAATTGGTGTGTACACTGTAAAGGAGATTTCATTTCCCTAATAGTTCAATTTCTGAAAATTTTGATCATATTTCAGATATGATATTATCTAGAAATAACTGAGTGTTATCAAAGTTAGTGCATTTGCATATACCTATATTTGAGAGACTTCATTCAATGTGTGATAATTTTCAGAATGTTGAGAAACAACATTTCGTAAATAATGGTTTAAAAGTTTAGAAGCCTCAAATTCATAGTTAAACGTGAACACTTACTTTTGGGCTGAATTGTAAATCAGAAATAAAACTTCAAAATTTTTAATCAAAGTTCATTCAGTGTACATAAAGTAACCTCAAAACAAGCAGAAACCAGTAAAACTGTCTACTAAGCTATAAACACAAATCCAGCATTGCTGCTAATAGATAGAGTTTAGTCGGTGTGCTGCTAGAATTGTGTAGTTGTTAATGTCATATTTAATAATGAACACCAATACGTGTTACAGCACAACACTTGGGTACTTTTTGACTGCTGATATACATAACGGCACATCACTTGTAGTGACATTTGACACTTATATGCTTCAGATGCAGTAAACATGTTAAGCATGGGAATAGTGGATGTTTTATAAGAAATAGTACAGGAATGAAGTTAACTATGTTTTCTTATTTCATTACAGAATTAGCAGTCCAGGGAATTGATGGATATTTGAGAGGTTGTAACAGTTTTGTGCAAATCAGTGCTTCTCAAACTAAAATGTGGTGCACTATCATCAGCAAAACTATGGACTAGATTTCCATTCTGGGAAGAAGGTCAGTAATATACAGGGAAAAAGAATTGGAGAGTAAACAGAACCTTGGGGAACTTCAGCACTAGTTGAGAAGTTAGAAGACAGGAAGCCAGAGACAGCTATCTTTTGCTGTCACTTACAGTGTTATTTAGAGCTGTCATGCCTTTCATTGAGAATAGATCCAGCTTCATATGCTATGCCAATGACATAAAGGATACTTATATCATTCCTGGTGACAAGGTGACAGATATTGATGCTAATACCAATGCAAACCTTACAAGCTTGAAAACCATGTCAAGTGCTTTAGGCCCTTCATCAATCCATTGAAAGCAGCACAGATCTCCCTCAAAAATAATCCAGCCAGGCATTAGCTAATATTGGAAGATTCCAGATACAAAATGTGCCCATGCACTCTGGTTGTTTAGGCATAGTTTTTGATCCCAAATTACATTTCCATCATCATCAAAAAAAAAAAAAAAATTCACTAAATTCTGTTGGATTAGCTGGTTAGTGAAGTGCCAACTCCTCCACATACATGAGCCTATGCTAACATGCAAATACATAACCACCTTCCTCTATGCTGGAATCCTTTAAAAAGCTGAAATCTGGGCATCAGGTGCTGTTCCCAATAATGTGAAGCACATTCATGCTGAGGAATACTGATTGATAAAATGGGCCACCCACAAATTACATCTTTCATCTACACAATAGCAATGGCACAAGAACTGGGACTAAGGTGGTTACTATACCTGTTTGAAAGTAGAGGGCTTGTGTTCACTTTAAAAATGGTCACAGGCATTATATCAGAGCCAAATATATGAGACATAAGTTCATAGCGACTTCCCACTTCCACATCCACATATCTAAGATCAATCACAATGGTAATTGTGCATTCAGTCTTGCCTTATCAGACAGTTTCCTGCCCAATCAGATGTTCAACAGAATCCAAGACTTCAACACTGACCTCTGTCTATCTGCCATGAACACAGCTTATAGATGCTATGTGCTTTTCATTGCAAGCTCCCCTGCTGACCCATCATCTTAACCAGGCATGTCAAACTGAGGGTCCCCTGAGGGCCATATGGGTTATATTTGTGTTGTCATGAGGGCCGCACACGACAACTAATTGAAGTCATTTAATAAAAATTATTGCAGAATATTTTTATTACTTAAACTTAGAAACATACAATGTGCATATAAATGGTTTAGCGGCTAGCCACATTCATGAATGCAAAGTAAAGAAGTAGTTTAACAAAAGAAAAAAAAAAGAAAAGAAATTTTAAATGGCAAAATAGACTTGTATGCAACAGCAACAAATACATTGTACAAAAATTACAACAGTTCAAAATGAACATTTATTTACGACTATTTTTAGTGTTTTGTCCTGAGGCTTGACACCTCGTTTTAATGACGTTTTTGATATGTCTGGCTGAAATGTCTGTGCAGTTCCGACTTTCATCAGAGATGAGAGGTGTTGATCAGTCAGTCTTGTTCTCTGAGAAGTTTTTGTTGATTTCATGAAGGAAAATAACTGTTCACATACATAGGTAGAACCGAACATTGCCATAATCCTTGTGGCAAACTTTCTGAAGTTTTTAAACTTTTCAGGAAGGTATGAAAAGAAACAAGGTATCCCCACTTCAAGATACTTTGCTCTGAGTGTAGAATCCGACTGCATTTCTAATAGTTCCATCTGCAGTCTTTCTTCTGCCTTGGCAACATCAAAGGTGAATGGTGCTGAGAATAATGCAAAGTGGTGTTCAAAAGATGAGAAATCACGAAATCTTTCCTGAAATTCTTTTGACAACAATTCCAGGTGACTGTCATATTTAGCAAAGCTAAGTACAGACTCAGTATTGACAGTGTTTTTCAGCTCTTTGCACTTAGGAAAGTGAACTAAATTTTCATTTGACAACTGTGACTTCCGTAAGCTTAGTTTTGTAATGAAGCACTTGATGTTATCATACAACTGAGTGATGAGTTTGTTTTTACCTTGTAATTTCAAATTAAGATCAGTTAATTGTGCAGTAATGTCCACAGCAAAAGCCAGATCCTGGAGCCAACTTTCATCTTTTATTTCATCCGTGTTTTGACCTTTCATCTCCAAACACATAATTATTTCTTGTCTCAACAAATAAAATCTTTTCAGCGCTTTGTGACATGACAACCAGTGGACTTCTGTGTAGAATGGAACATTGGTAAACTGATTATCCATATCTTCCAACAACTGGCTGAATTGAGATTGAGAGCACGGCCTCTGATATAGTTCACTGTCTTTGTGACCAAACTAAGCACATGATCCAATTTTAAAATCTTCGAACACAAATTTTGCTGATGAATAATGCAGTGAAAATGTGCAAATGATGAATCTGGATGCGAGTTTTCTATTTTTGTTCGTAACATGGTAGCAACACCATTATGTCTGCCAACCATATTTGCAGCACCGTCGGTAGTTAAGCATGCAAGTTTACTCAAATCCAAACCATAGTCATGCAGAACCTGCTCGACTTTCTCAAAGATGTCCTGCTTTGTTGTAGTGTCATGCATGGGGATCAGTTCAATCAGTTCTTCATAAATATTAAATTCACTGTCACAAGCCCTGATAAAAACCGCAAGCTGTGCTATTCCAGTGATGTCAACGGTCTCATCAATAGCAATAGAAAAATGTTCAAATCTTGATAATCTGGCCTTCAACTGTTGTTTCAAATCACTAGGTGCCTCCGTAGCCAGGTGGGAAGGAGCAGCAGTGCGTAGCACACGCTGCTTGATTAGACCAGGGTTCGAGCCTGTCACCACCAAATACGGAGGATGTGGAAAGGTCAGGGAATGACCACCGTATATCTCGGAGCAATATGGCCTTAGTTGCTAATGCTCCTAAAAACCAAATAACTAACTAACTATTCAAATCACTCGACATTTCATCAATCCGTTCAGCAACAGTGTTCCTGGTTAATGAAATATCTTTGAATAAGTGTTCTTTCTCTGGACACACAATTTGAGCCGTTTTTACAAGGCATTGCTTTACAAAATCTCCTTCACTGTAAGATTTCCCACTCATGGTGATCATTCGGCTGAGTTCATAGCTTGCAGGAACGGAAGCGACATTCCCTTTCTCAATTTTCGTAAAACAAGTCTGTTGCTGTCTCACGTTAGCCTTCAATTCCTTGAGTTTTGAGACATGCATTGGGCCTTCATATTTATCGTAAGATTGATGGTTCGTTTCATAATGTCTTTTCAAGATGTACTCTTTTGGCGTGGCAATGCTTTTGTTGCAAATTAAACAATGTATCTTTCCATTCACCGTTGTGCAAAAATACTGTAATTCCCATTTTTCTTGAAACACTCGCCCTTCTTCGTTCAGTTTCCTTTTTCTCTTAGCTGGAGAAGCACTAGCCATTTTTAAAGATGATGTGGAATCTGAAAAATAATAAAATTAAATTAAAAATAAAATCACCGGTTAAAAAACTGAAACGAAATTTAGGCCAGCTTATGTATTGTTACGAGCGAGATAAACGGGTTTTTACCTCATGCTCGTTGGTTCCACTCTCTCACTCAGGCCGAGCGGTTTACCTTAACGAGAGAGGAGCCTTTTCCACTTGTGGGCCGTGGAATTCGGATCAGGACCAGGTACCTACGCCAATAAATTGGCAAGAATGCTAGAATTCTTGTCGTAAGGCAGCCGCGCGCTATATTTAAAATTCTAAATTACCTAAATTACTTCAATTAACAGATTTTGCAAACCGCTACAGTGTCCTCTGTGCAGGCCACAGGCTGCATGTTTGACATGCCCAATCTTAACTGTGTAAACTGAGAAATTCAACACCTGCCACCTTGCATCTGACTTCAGCACTCTGGAGCAAAGGTTTCAAGAATAAGTGAAGAAATGCCATCACAATTTTGGCAACAAAGTTGTTTGGAGTTTGTCTAATGTCTCTCTGTTGGAAAAGAAGGCAGGCATTTAATGGAATGTGTTTGGCATGGTAGGAAAAGATTTACCAGGATTATCAGTGCAAGATTTAGTAGAAAATTATTATGCTAATAAGTCAGTTTTATCTTTAGGTGATGCAGTAGGGCAGTCAAGATAACAGAGGTGGTAATATGAATGAAAGGAAGTTGCAGTCAATAGTTTTGGCTAGAGACCAGAAGGCTTAACTACCTTTTAGATAGGAAGAAAGTCTCCTGCTCTTAGCCTCTTGAAAATGGAGTTTGGATTTATTAATAACTTTTTTAGAGCTGTTGGGAGCTTTACTATAGGCAGAAAAACAAAGCTGGAGATTTCTATACAAGCAAGTTGCAGTGTGCTGTGTTCTTATCTTGAACAGCCTAATGCATTTATTGGAAAACCAAAGTTTAGATCAAGGATGAGAGTTTAGAGTGGAATGAGAAACAAAAGATTTTTTTTTTCCCAACAAGAAGGTGCAGATAAAGGAACCACTAGGTGTTAGTGATAGAGATAACAGTGTGCTGAAGTGGGATTTACTCAAAGAGGTAATTACCATCAGGGGTAAAGGCAGTATGCAGAACCATCATGCAGTATGATTGATGAATTTTGAGGTTACGATGAACATCGTGGTGAGATCCAATATTCCTTACATTTCGAGGGTACAGTTCTAAAATGGTGTTCGCAGGCTGGCCGCTGGTTAGTACACCGGACCGAACCTATTGGTAACTCTCTAGGAGGCTTCTGGATCAGCTAGTGTATAATCTTGCTATCTCTACTCTGCCAGATAGTGACTGGAGGGAGTCCGAGTAGTGTGTATGCGGGGAGCATTGTCGAGGCCACGTTATGTCAAGAATCTGGGTATATTCTTACCATAACCAAAAAGTACACCATATCCAAAAATTTCATTACTTCATACAGCATGTCTCACCCACTTTTTCTTACTATTGAATACACCATGAATTGTCAAACTGATAGAGCAAGCTTATCTGCGAAAAGTTCTAAACCTCCCAAATTCATTTCACAAATATACGGCGTCTCAATTCTAATCTCAGCGATGTCCATTTCCACTCGCAGTCTGCCAAACCCCATGTACTTTTTCTGACAGAATCTGTTATCGGTTGATTCAACTACTGCTCATCTCAGATGCCCAAATTATTTGTTGTATGATTCCTTTCGCCTCAAAGGTGGTACTTGTGTATATGTCCGTTCTGATATTCCCCGTCAGGGACTTGGCAATTTGGAATCTCCTCTCTTTGATCTTCTCGGGCTTAAAATCTCTCTACCTCATTGTGTCAAATTGATCTGTTGTTTCTACCGTTCTCCCAACTCCACTAATTCCAGTTGGAGCTCTTTGACTTTCTCTCTTTCCAACTTGACTTTCTCCAGTCCAACTTTCCTAACAGTGAGGTAATTTTCCATGTTGATTTTAATGTTCACAACTTCAGCTGGCTTCCGTTTTTTAGTCACACCGATCCAGCTTGTCAAGATGCTGAGGCTTTTGCAATTACTAAAGAGTAATTGCAAAATTACTAATGATCTAGCACAGATTGTTCATTTACCTACAAGAATACTGCACAATCCTAATCATACAGACAACACGCTTGATCTGTTTCTCACAAACAACCCTTCTGAGTACATGGTCGAAGTGAGAGGTCCTTTAGGCACTTCAGATCACAACTTGGTGATTGTCTCTATTCCAATGGAGCCTTTATCTCATGGCTATTCCCAACCTCGTGTTGTTTGGCATTACAAGAATGCAAAATGGGATGACCTACGAGACTTCTTTTCTTCTTTTCCTTGGTCGGATTACTGTTTCAAAACTTCTGATGTCAACACTTGCTCAGATCGTGTCAGTGAAATTATTCTTGTAGGAATGGAATCCTTTATCCCACACTCCACTTTAAAATCTCGTCCTTTATCTAAACCTTGGTTTTCCAATAAATGTCCTAAGGCTGTTCAAGAGAAGGACGTTGCATATCATAATTGGCTTGTTTCTAATTCTTCAGTTTCATTTTCTGCCTACACCAAAGCTCGCAACAATTGTAAAGCAGTTATTAATCAGTCTAAACTAGAGTTTGAACAGGCTAAGAGTAGAAAACTTGCTTCTTGCCCTAATGGTAGCCGAGCATTCTGGTCTCTTGCCAAAGCTATTGGCCGCAACTTTTGCCCATCTCTGCTCCCACCTCTGTCCAAACTAGATGATTCTGTTGTCACTTCAGCCAAGGATAAAGCTGACCTGCTAGCATCCCATTTTTCTTCCAACTCATGTATTAATGATTTTAGTAAAGCACCTCCCACCATTTCCAACACGCTCCATTCAATGCCTCCTGTGTTTTTCGTAAAAGGATGTCAGAAGAATTTTGATGAATCCTAGTGCTAAGAAAGCTCCAGGTCTCGATGGTATTTCTCCACTTGTTCTCAAAGCCTGTGCTCCTGATTTTACTCCTATTCTTTGCCGCCTTTTTTCACTTTCTTATTCCAAAGGTGTGTTTCCTTCTGCTTGGAAATTTGCTCATATCCAGCTAGTTCCTAAAAAGGGTGACAAATTCCTTCCATCCATTTATCGATCCATTGCAATTACTTCTACTCTTTCTAAAGTAATGAAGAAATCAATTAACCGCCAACTCTTAAACTACCTAGAAACCTTCCATCTGATGAATGATCACCAGTATGGATTCTGTCAGTGTCGATCCACTGGTGATATTGTGGCTTATGTTACCCATTTATGGACTAATTCAATGGAAACGTTCAGTGAAACACAAGTAGTTACCCTTGACATCTCAAAGGCTTTTGATCATGTTTGGCATAAAGGTCTTCTAAACAAGCTTCCATCATATGGTTTGCCAACTGTTTTTTGTAATTGGTTATCCAGTTTTCTCTCTGATTGTTCACTAAGGGTGATGGTAGATGGCTCTCTGTCTTCTAACTTCTCCACTAATGCCGGTGTCCCCCAAGGTTCAGTTCTTTTCCCCACTCTTTTCCTCTTGTATATTAATGACCTTCTTCCATTCACTGGAAATCCTATCCATAGTTTTGCCGATGATAGCACATTGCATTCAATTTTCCATTTTGAGAAACCTTGCCCTGCTCAATCAGCTTCAACTTCTCAAATATTCGCTACCAATTACTTTAATGCCGATCTTCAGGTAATTCTCCTGTGGGGCAAACACAACTTAGTTGATTTCAATCCTTCTAAAACTCAGTCTTGTCTTATATCTTGCAAAAAGGATTCTTCTGCTCCTATGCTTATCTTTGGTGACACTCCAATTTCTAAGCAAAATGATATATCTCTTTTGGGGATTACCCTGACTTCTAATCTCTCTTGGCACAAGCACATTACAAATATTGCTTCCTCTGCATCTAAAAAACTTGGTTTTCTCTTTTGCTCTAGCCGTTACTTTTCTTCCAAACAGCTGCTCACTCTGTATAAATCGCAAATCCGCCCTGCTATGGAATATTGTTCCCACATCTTGGGTGGCGCCCCCAATACCTCTCTCAGGCTTCTTGATTCCATTCAGAAGAGGGCAGTTATATTAATTAATGATTCATCTCAAACAGATTCTCTCCACTCGCTATCTCATAGACGTACTGTTTCTGCTGCATGTCTTCTACAGATACTTCCATGGGCACTGTTCTTCTGAATTGGCTTCTATAATTCCAGCTCTCTCTCTTTCAAAACAGTCCAAACACATGCATCCACCAGCCAACATCCATTTACTGTCCAACTTCAAATTCACAGAACCAACTTTTCAACTTCCTCGTTTATTCATTCAACTGCCG
Organism: Mastigoproctus giganteus; assembly: GCF_048544385.1. Taxonomy (NCBI): domain Eukaryota; kingdom Metazoa; phylum Arthropoda; class Arachnida; order Uropygi; family Thelyphonidae; genus Mastigoproctus; species Mastigoproctus giganteus. The sequence continues at coordinate 97,412,623 of NC_143578.1, read as the reverse complement.
TTTCCTGGAACAACTTTCCTTCATAAGTATTTCCTGAAAATTACAGTCTACAGAAATTCAAGTCCAATGTCAACAAATATCTTCTTTAATCTTCTCAACCTCCAACCCAAGCACGGTACTAAGTATTATTGGTTCTAATACCTCTTGTGTTTGGGGTTTACATAAAAAAAAAGGGGGGGGGGGAGGGTTTTTGCTTTTTTAAAGGTGACTATGGTGGTCTGAGACAGTATTTAAATTCTATACGGTGGGATCAACTGATGATGCTACCAACAGAAAATTCAAAATGGGAAGCATTCAAAGAATTAATCTTGGAAGCTACTAGGCTTTTCATACCAACTAAGAAATATTGTTCAAGGTTTAGGCCTAAATGGATGTCAGATGAACTAATTTGACATGTGGGATTAGGCAGGCAAAGGCAGATTACAAGAAATCTTTAGCAAAGGATGCAAAGAAAAACAGCAGAGTTCTTTACTTATGTAAACTCTTGAAGGAAGGGGATGAATCAGATTACTCCACTTAACATAGATCGTTCAACTATTGATGATCCTTCTCAAGTAGCTGATAAACGGAATGAGTATTTTGTATCTACATTCACACATGAGGAGTAATTTCAAGGAAGGGAATACTAGAAGTTAAACTCTAATAGAGAGCTAGGTGATTTTGTAATAACTGAGAGCAAAGTGGAGGAGAAATGTTTTGAAATTAAACAAAAAAGGCATCCGTGGTGGATGGAATCTATGCAGTTATATTGAAGGAGGCAGCGAGGGAGGTTAACAAACCCTTAGCCATAATTATGAGAGCATCCTTAGATTCAGGGAACCCTATGGACTGGAAACGTGCAAATGTATCCCAAATTCACAAAGGAGGCGCCACAAATAATTATAGACCTGTTAGTTTAACTTATTTTCCAGGGAAATTAATGGAGGCACTGGTTAAAGAACCACTGTAGGATCATCTAGACAAGACTTCAGTTATAGTTCTGACACAGCATAGGTTTGTTAAGGAGAGCTCTTGTCTGACCAATTTGATTGGATACTATGATGTGGTCACAAAGGAACTGGATGCAAAGAATATTTTGGTATATATTTTGGATTTTAGAAAGGCTTTTGATACTGTTGGACCTGGAAGTCTGCTGCAGAAATTGGAGCAGGGTGGCATTGGAGGCAAATTGCTACTATGAATAAAGGGATGGTTGAGTGGGAGAAGACAGAGAGTGGTAATCAATGGACATTGCTCTTTATGGACTAATGTTAGTAGTGAAGTCCCCCAGGGTCCGTTGTTGTTTTCTGTATTTATTAATGATATTGATGATGGTATATCAGGCTTAATGTCCAAGTTTGCAGATGATACAAAGGTTGGCAGGGTTGCTAATGACAGTATGCTGCTGCAACAGGATCTAGAAAAGTTGAGCAGATTGGCTGAGGCGTGGCAACTGAAGTTTAACATTGACAAACGTCAATGTTAAGCATTGCATATGGGAAGCAGTAATCCCAGAGTAACACATCTACTGTGTGGTACTACACTGACAGTGGTAGAGAGTGAAAAGTACCTGGGGGTAATTGTGCAGGCATATATGAAGTTTTCTGAGCAGTGCAGATGATCTACAAGAGTAGCTCATGGTGTCTTGTCAATGATATACAGGACTTTTTCTAGTAGGAATTAAGAGGTGATTATTTCCTTGTATAAGGCAATGGTCAGGCCATACCTTTAGTACAGTAAACAGGTCTGGAGGCCTTCTCATTTTAAAAAGGATGTAGAGCTGCTGGAACGAGTAGAGAAGGGCAACAAGATTAGTGAATGGAACAAAGGGTTGCTCTTACGAAGAAATGGCTTAAGTGTTGCAAATTACAGTGTCTGGAAACTAGGCGCCTGCAAGGTGATCTGATTGAAGTGTATAAAGCCTTGAATGGTTTGAGCATGCTTAATGGTGATGGGATTCTTCCTCTTGCCCAGAATAATCACCTGAGAGGGCATAAATTGAAACTGAGGAAAAACAGTTGTAGGATAGATGTGTGGAAGTTTGCCTTTAGCCAGTGTGTTGTTGATTGCTGGAACAAACTGCCATCTGTTGTTGTAGAAGTTGATAGCTTAAATAGATTCAAAGCAGAACTAGACAAACATTTGGAGCAAGTGGATGGGTGAAATGTAGGTTTTTTTTTTTTTTTTTTTTGCTGATCCTATATAAGCTTGCTTTCTTGCATCATGTGCCTTTACTAATGCTAAAGAATAATTTCACTGACATGATCTGAGCAAATATTTGGATCAGATGATTTTAAACAGTAGTCCAGTAAAAGAAAAGGAATAGAAATCATTTTGCCATTTTTCACTCTTGTAATACCAGACAAGTCAAGGCTGAGATGGTCTCTGAGAAGAGACCATCACAAAGATGTGATGCAGTGTATGGCCAATTTACTCTGAGTATGATGAACAGTTATACACCCAAATAGAGTAGGCCAATAAATCAGAATGTCTTTTCTTGCTCAAGCATTCCTACCTCAGCAGTAGGAATGCCTGAGCAAGTCTGAATTAGTCAGAAGGATGATTCTGACTAATTCAGAATCGTCATTCTGGTTTAGTCTTGCTAATAAATTTGCACATAATAGTCTTCAGCATAACCTTAGTACATGGATGTGAGGTACCTTGGCTTGAAGATCTGTGTTCAGATTTTCAAATGTTGGCATAACATTTAAAACAAACAAACAGACAAGCAAATTGCTTTATTCAAACCACAGTAGAGGAACATAAACAGATTTTTTTGCATGAGTGGCTTAACATGTCTAGAATTTTCAGCTTCCTTTGTTTGTTTTGGATTGATTTCACCACAAGTTTGTGATTCAGAAGATATTTTTCTTAGGGAGTTCATTAATTTATCTTTCAAAACTTTTATATCGTGAACTGGATTTGATTATGAAACAGTGGAACTGACTGTGATCGCTTATACTTTTCGATTTGGTAACTCAAAGTGCTCATATGCCTTTTCTCACAACTTCTAACCTCTTCTTTAAAAGTCTTGTCAAAGGTTGCCATGTTCTACCAGTCTAGTTATACATTTAACCAAAAACAGCCAATGTGAATGTATATAGTAAATTTTGAAGCATACATGCTTCAAAATGTTTACTTTAGTGACATGCATCAGTTGAAATTGTTTAAATCTATATTTTCTTTTAGTACATCTAAACAGTTTTTTTTTAGTAGATAGGAGTAAATCTACTGGAAAACATTTCTGTTCAACACACTTCAAGATCAGCACAACTCAGAAGAAGAGTGTGTTCTATGACAATAGGTGCAAATAAACATTTAACATGTATGATATTGTCACTGTGAAATGTTACATCTATTTTTGCATTTATTTTTATGCACTGTATGCTGTCCTTATGCTTATTTGTTTGCAAATGTGACTATGTCGCATTTACTGCCATTTGACATTCCAAGGTCATAAAGCAAATTGTTACTGTATTGTTACTCTTTAATCATGGAATCCAGTACCACAGGCCCATTTACCTTCATCATAAAGCAAATTTCAGATTTTAGAAGACATGGAAAATCTTGCATATATCCCTTCTGAAATTTATATTGCTTCTTTGATATCTTACTGAAAGACATTGTTAATTAGCTTTAAAGACAATAATTAGTTTTGCACCACACAAATACAATAAAATTTCACACATTACAGAGAACAATGTTCTCTGTGTTTCTATTCTGCTAGGTGCATTATGGCCTTGCTGCCCTTGTGCCGTAAAGCCCATAAACAAACAAACTATTCTGCTATGTAGACTAGCACACCAGGCAGCTAATTCATTAGCAAAATTAAGCAGAAATTTGCAAAATTAAAAAAAAAATAATAATAATGTTACTGTAGTTTTTCATTTTTTGGAGATAATGAAAAAGATGGAGAAAAACTGAGTGTTACAAAAAAGTAGAGCAACTCTTTGTCACCAAAATGGTGATGGATTAAAATAAGTGAAAAAGACTGATTTTACATTGTAAGTCTAGAAAGTTTACTGCTGTGCAAACCTACACTGTAATCTGTGAAGTGACATCACTTCTCACCATAATCTCTGTGCTGACCGTTTGCTCATGGCCAATCAACATATAGATTGTGTTGGTGAACAGTGCAGTCGTTGTAGCAACCACAGCATGTTGGAAAGGGAAATTGTAGTTTTGTCTGATTAAGGGATTTGCATAAATTTTCTTGTATAGGTCAAGACAGCAGGTAATATTTTAGGTATACAAAGATTTGTTGCTTGTGAATATATATATATATATATATATATTATATATATAAATATACATAAAGTAAGAACATGCCAGTCATATGGGAAGCCAAGTAAGCAGGAACAAGTTAGATAATGTATGCAGTGAATCATTACATTTCAGGTGAGTTAGCAAATAATAATAATTTGTGATTTATGACCAAAAAAAGCAACATTTTTTATGTACGAACTGAGTACATTTCATTTCAATATGTCTGCTACATTTTCCTTCCTTTCTTCAAACCAATCAGTGCATGGCAACAAATATAATATCCAGTGCTATAGAACTCTGGCCAGGGCCGTGCAAAGGTACTTGGGCCCCAGATGCAAAAGGGGTTAAGAAGCCTCTGTACAATGAACAATTGTACAGAGAAATAGAGTGAGCTAGTAAATCAGAATGTCTTATAATGGGGGATTTTAACTTCCCAGATTTTGACTGGAACTTGTGGGTTGGTCACTCACACACTAGTCAGACTTTTGTGGATTTATTGGATGATTGTTTTCTGCAGCAGCATGTTCAGGAGGCAACCAGAGAGAGTAATACCCTTGATCTGGTTATCAGCAGTGATCATTCGTGTATTAAGAATTTGCAGATACAGGAACCACTAGGTGGCAGTGATCACAGTGTACTGATGTGGGATTTACTTAAAGATTTAATTACCATCAGGGGTAAAGGAAAGGGTTTTTGCTTCCGTAAAGGTGAGTACAGTGGTCTCAGAAAGTTTTTAAATTCTGTACAGTGGGATCAACTGACGATATTACCAACGGTAAATTCTTAAGTGGGAAGCATTCAAGGAATTAATCGTGGATGCTACTAAAAGCTTCATACCTATTAAGAAATATTGTTCGAGGTTTAGGCCTAAATGGTTATCAAATGAACTAATGAGACTCGTAGCAGAGAAGAAAAATGCATGGGATACATATAAATTATCAAGCAACTCAGAAGCCTATGGCAGATATAACCTAGTCTGTAATCAGGTTACAAAGGAGGTTAAGCAGGCAAAGGCAGATTACGAGAAATCTTTGGCAAAAGATGCTAAGAAAAACAGCAAGGATTTCTTTACTTATATAAACTCTAAATGAAAGGGAATGAATCTGATTGGTCCACTTGGCATCGATGGTTTGACTGTTGATGATCCTGCTCAGATAGCAAAACTGAATGAGTATTTTGCATCTACATTCACACATGAGGAATTATTAAGGTTTGAAAATGGCAGAAGGTTATCAAATTGTAGCAGGATGCTTAATGATTTTGTAATAACTGAGAGCAAAGTGGAGGAGAAATTGTTGAAGTTAAACATAAGAAAGGCACCTGGGATGGATGGGATCTATCCAGTTATATTAAAGGAGGCAGCAAAGCAACTAAGCAAACCCTTAGCCATAATTATGAGAGCATCCTTGGACTCAGGGGAGGTTCCCACGGACTGGAGATGTGCAAATGTATCCCCAATTCACAAAGGGGATCGAAGGGCGACACGAGTAATTACAGACCAGTTAGTTTAACTTCTGTTCTGGGTAAAATAATGGTGTCACTGGTTAAAGATGCAGTGCAGGATCATCTAGACAAGACTGCAGCAATAATTCAGACACAGCATGGGTTTGTTAAGGGAAAGTCTTGTCTGACAAATTTGATCGGCTATTATGATGTGGTTACAAAGGAACTGGATGCAAAAAATAATTTTGATATCATATATTTGGATTTCAGGAAAGCTTTTGACACTGTTGTGCATGGAAGACTATTGTACAAATTGGAGCAGAATGGTATTAAGGGTAAATTGCTACAATGGATAAAAGGATGGTTGAGTGGGAGAAGACAGAGGGTGGTAATCAATGGGTGCTGCTCTTCGTGGACTAATGTTATTAGTGGAGTCCCACAGGGTTCGGTGTTGGGTCCACTGTTGTTTTGTATATTTATCAGTGATATTGATGAAGGTATATCAGGCTTAGTGTTGAAATTTGCAGATGATACAAAGGTTGGCAGGGTTGTTAATGACAGTAATGGCAGTGTGCTGCTGCAACAGGATCTAGATAATTTGGGCAGATGGGCTAAGAAGTGGCGACTGAAGTTTAACCTTGACAAATGCCAAGTACTGCATATGGGTAGAAGTAACCTGAGAGAAAAGTACCAACTGTGTGGTACTACACTTAAGGTGGTAGAAAATGAAAAAGACCTGGGAGTAACTGTGCAGGCAGATATGAAGTTTTCTGAGCAATGCAGACAGGCTGCCAGGGCAGGTCATGGGGTTTTGTCAATGATATATAGGAATTTTGCTAGCAGGGAAAAGGAGGTGATTATCCCTGTGTATAAGGCAATGGTCAGGCCACGCCTTGAGTACTGCATACAGGTCTGGAGGCCTCATTTTAGGCAGGATGTAGATTTACTCGAGTGTGTACAGAGAAGGGCAACAAGATTGGTGAGGGGAATGAAGGGATCCTCTTATCAAGAGAGGCTTAAGTTCTGCAAATTGCAGTGGCTGGAGACTAGGCACCTGCGCGGTGATCTGATTGAGGTGTATAAGGCCTTGAATGGGTTGAGCACGCTGAATTCTGATGGGAGCCTTCCACTTGTTCAGATTACAAACCTAAGGAGGCATAAATTCAAATTAAGAAAGGACAGATGTAGAATAGATGTGCAGAAATTTGCATTTAGCCAGAGGGTAGTTAATTGCTGGAACAAATTTCCATCTGTCGTGGAAGTTGATAGGTTGAATAAATTTAAGGAGTAACTGGACTGGCATTTGGAAGGAATGGTATGATTTTTTCTTTTTGGCTGATGCTGCATAAGCTCATACACTTGCTTTCTTGCATCACATGCCACTACTACTACTATTTATGTTGTAACTTCGATGGCTCCCTCTATTGGGGTCTCCTTTATCAGGGGCCCTGGTGTATAATTGCTAGAGTCAGGGCAGTTATATTGTCCTGACTCCGGCAATTATATTTTATATAATTTTTTTCATACATATCACATATGCTACGAATATAATGAATATTAGTGGTGGCAAGTGATGCAAGAAAACAAGCTTCTACAGCATCAGGAAAAAAAAAAAACCCTTCCCATTTCACTTGTCCATCCCACTCCACAGGAATTTGCCTACTTCCTTTAATTTATTCAAACTGTCCATTTCTACAACACCAGATGGAAGTCAACAATCAACTAGCTGCTAGCTGAAAGCAAATATCTGCACATTTATCCTGCAACTATCCTTCCTCATTTGAATTTATACAACCTTGTGTGTAGTCTGAGAAAGAGGATGGATGCCATCATCATTCAGCTTATTCAGTTTATTCAAAGCCTTAAATACCTCAATCAGATCTCCTTGCAGGTGTCTAAGTCTCCAAATGCTGAAATTTGTAGAACTGAAGCTATTCCAGGTAAGAGCACCTTTTTGTTCCCCTCACCAGTCTTGTTACTCATATCTGCACCTGTTCCCACAAGTTGACATCAGGGCCAGATTTTAATGTTTGAAGGCCCTAGGCACTTTTCATTCTGAAAAGTGGGAAAAGAGGAGTAAAATATTTCTTATAATAAATTATGCTGTATTAACACACTCCCTGCTAATTACCGTATTTCCCCATGTATAAGACACACCTTTTTTTGAAAAATTTGGGGTCTAAAAACTGGGTGCATCTTATACAGTGGTTATAGATTTTTTTTTACTTGCATTTCTCGCTTTTTTGCGCTTGTCGTCTTTGCACTCATTGTTTCACACTTGTTACTGGTATATTAGGTTACGTTTTGCCACATTCTGCCCAGAAATGGCTCAGAAAAGATTTTCATACAGTGCTGAATTCAAGTTAAAAGCGATCCAGTTTGCAAAAGTGGATGGAAATCGTGCTGCTTAATGTAAGTTTGGTCCTCCTCCAACTGAGAAAACAATCCAAGACTGGCTACGGGAAGAAGAAACCCTACTGAAAACGCCACGGCAGAAGAAGGCCATTACAGGCAAGTCAGCAAAATGGCCTAATTTAGAGAGGGAATTGAAGATATAGATTGAGGAGCAAAGGGCAGTTGGAATTCCTGTGTCCACAAAGATGGTTCAGCATGAGGCAAGAAGAATTGCTGATGAAAAAGAAGTTACTGATTTCAAAGGAGGACACAATTGGTGCTTCAGGTTCATGAAACGGAATGGACTAAGCATGCGTACATGCACCAGACTTGCCCAAAAGATGCCTGAAAGCTATGAGCAGAAGGTCCTTGAATTTCATCGTTTTGTCATTCAATGTTGGCAGACACATCAGTTTGAGTTGGGACAGATTGCAAATATGGACAAAGTCCCCCTTCAATTTGATGTCCCAAGTAACAGAACTGTCGATAAGAAGGGGGTGAAAACTGTAACTGTGAAGACAAGTGGACATGAAAAGAGCCATTATACAGTTGTTCTAGTTTGTTGTGCCGACAGAACCAAGCTGCCTCCTATGTTGATTTTCAAACCCAAAACAATGCCAAAAGAAGACATTCCTCGAGGAGTGATTGTCCACGTTCATGACAATGGTTGCATGGATCAGGATGGGATGAAGATCTGGTTTGAGAAAGTTTGGAGCAGGAGACCAGGTGGGCTCTTACGCAAACCTGCCCTATTGGTGCTTGATCAGTTCAGGGCACACATAACAAAAAATACAAAGAAGATTACTGCAAAGCAAAAAACAAAACTTGCCATCATACCTTGACATCCCAGCTCCAACCACTTGATGTCAACATTAACAAACCCTTCAAAGCTGACATGAGAGACGAATGGAACCAATGGATGAAGTCTTCTGGGGACAATTTGACACCAGCAGGAAGAGTGAAGAAACCAACTATAGGAGAAGTTTGTACCTGGGTGAAAAGATTCTGGGATAATATCAAGATTGAGATCGTTGTCAAGTCATTTAAGAAATGTGGCATTTCAAATGCCATAGATGGAACTGAGGACGAGGCAATATATGAAGACAGTGATTCGTCATCAGACACAGATGAGGACAAGCTAATGGATGGGAGATTTGACAGTGACGAGGAGTTGTATGAATTTTATGATGAATAAAACTTGAGTTCAATAACTTTATGTAATACGTTTTTTTTCAAATTTCGGGCTCCAAAATATACATGTCTTATACATGGGGAAATACGGTACATCTTTTGATGTAATGCAAGTATGAGCAGCCGATCAGCGTATGAACTTGTATGACTGTTGTCTCATGCTTATCTTGTTAAACTGACTTGTTTTGTAGAGTTAAACATGCATTCTCCTGTTAAAAACAGTTGTACCCCCAAGGCGCCTCCGTAGGGCAGGAGCATCAGTGCGTAGCACATGCTTCTTGATTAGACCGGGGTTCGAGCCTGTGAGCCACCAAATACGGAGGATGTGGAAAGGTCAGGGAATGACCACCGCATCCCTGGAGCAATATGGCCTTTGTTGCTAATGCTCCTAAAAACCAAATAACAACAACGTACCCCCAAATATGTGCATGTGAGTTATACGTAAAGACAGCGGTAGTAAATAGTGGAATAAATTTGTGGTGTGACATTTTAAGAAAGTAGTGTGAATTTTAAAAGAAGACTGGTGAGCTGTATTTTCAATTTTTCATATTCTGATCCTAGAATATTTATTGTAACTGTGTTTGACGTGATTTAAAGTGTCTGACGGATATATGCGAAAACACGAACCTAGTTATGAAAAAAAGAAGGAAGAAAAAGCTTTGGGTAAAATGAAAAATTCATTGCTGAAATATATAAATGTTCCAAACCACTCCTGCAATAAGCCTATTCTTTCTCACTCTGAAGATTTCAGTGATGGCATTCATAGGCTTACCTCTAGACCTACTGACGAAGGAACAAATAAAGGTCAAGTTGATATAAAATTAGAATCAGACCAGGTAGCTTCTGTAGACAACTGATGTAATTGCAAATAAGCATGAATCAGAGCCTGTGAATGATATAAGTACCCAAAAAACATCTGTTACTGTTTCAGTATCAGATTTCAGTACTGATCCAGCTAAATGGAAAATAAACGCCGATCTATTCATCGTGTTGCTCAAAATGTGTCATCTCAGAATTTAGAGTGCAAATTGAAATTGTCTAAAAATTTTGGCAAAAAAGTAAGATATGCAAGAAAAGAATTGTTTTATAGGAAAATGGGAAGTCATTCATCATCATCATCATCAGCCATTTTGCTCCTCTTGGGTACCATTCTGTTATTTTGTTTAATTTCCTGGCACTGCCAACACTTGCACTTTCCATTGGTCCCTTTCCCTTCATCATTGTAATGCATAAATAGGTATAAAGAGAAGTTTCTGAAAATTTGTTTTTATATGGTTGAAGATTTCAGTGAAGGGAACACATTTCACCGTAATGGCGTAAAAATTGCAGTTATTGGTATTATTGCAAATGCAATAAGATCGAGTTCTACTCATTTATAATTATATGCACTAACAGAAAAGCCCAATAAACTGGAAAGTGCAAATTGTTTTCATTGTTTTTTGGTCGTGACCTTCAGAACTGTGCTTTAGAAAAACATCACAAAGGCATTCAGAATTGATTCTTATAATGGGGAACATATGATAACAATGAAAGGGTAGTGCAATTTCAATTATAAATATGATCTTTTAGAGAGATAAATAGCTTAGTAATATAGGAAAATTTTCAACTTCCAAGGACTTAGAACGAATTTAAAAAAAAAAAAAAAAAAACCCTAGTGTTATTGGGTTCACATTACGATATTTTCACGATACCTCCATTTATTCCTGTGGGATGCAAAATACGTTTACACGATTTTTTAAAGTTTGCACCGGCCAGTAAAAACTTGCATAAAGTTGAATTTCCGTAAGTTGAGTATTACATAAGTCGGGGAGTTCCTGTATTTATCTATCCATAATTGGATCGAATGCTGATGGAGAGCATTCATTTTTGAAACTTAAGCAGATCAAGAACGATATTACTTGTCGTATGGACTTCTAGGATGTTATTAAAGATTTTGCTACAGCAAGAAGCCGAAGCAAGAAACTTTTGTAATTTTAAGAAATGTTACAAGTAATCTAGATAGTGACGATTTTGTTTCTTTTTAATTTCAAGTATAATGTTGAAATTTTATTGTTCCATTATTTTTAAGTCTGAAAATCTTTTCCTCCCTATTTTTTCCTTTTTTTTTTCTTCCTTCGTAGGCCCTAAAACTGTCATAAGCCCTAGACACAGTGCCTACTGGAAAATCCGGCCCTGGTTGACATCCTAAAATGAGGCTTTCATACTCGTACTCATGGTGTATAATAATAACAACTATTGCCCTATACAATGGTTATGTGTCATCTTGACTACTGTTAGTTAGCTGTGGGTGGACAAAGAAATAATAATTGTGAGATGTCTGTTGGTCCAATTTTAATGAAATTTTGATTTCTCGACAAATCTTTTTCAAAGGTCCAAATATAAAATTTCACAAACCATCTTCTGGGAGTTGAATTATTACATGCGGATGGACAGAGAATAACTGCCGAATTTCTGTTGGTTCTATATTTATGAAATTTGTTGTGGTTGGCAGATCTTTTTGAAAGCTAAATCCATCCAACTAGGAGCCAAGTTAATGCACATGAATAGACAGATGTGTTTTTGTAAGGGGCAGCTCCTAGAACATCAGTTCAACTATGCCTCTTCTCTTTGTGAAGAACAGTACTACTGCAAAAGGGATGGATATGGAATAGTGTAGGTCTATGAATATTATTTGTGTTGTGTTGTTCTGGCCACTTGGCTACCCAGAAGCATGTCACTTGGAGAGATGATTAAAGATGATTCTGGGTACTCATCCACACCAAGGGAAGGTGGGCCAGTCCCAGCAGATAAACTGTTTGTTCTGTTACAGACATTCTTCACTCACAGGAAGTGGTGCTAAATCAGTGATTGAAGCAATTCTATGGGGGGCACAATCCAGAGAGGGGAAAAAAGAAGAAAGAAAATCCCGTGGTATAGAGAAACATAAATAAAAAAATTAAAATTAAAAAAATAATAATAAAATAAAAATAAATGAAATCTTAAAAAATATATACTGTATATATAAAAATAAAATTATGATCTATACAGGGAAATTTCTGCAATGATCATAAAGTAGGGAGCAAGATGGCAGCTCCTCAGTTATTGAGTTCTAGCAATCATCAGTTTCCATTGCATAAATACTTTTGTAGCCAAGTCTTGTGACATCTGAAAACACACTATTGGACAATAAATTAACTTCATGTCCGGATAAATTTTCAGTGTGATTTTGTAATTCCAGTCAAAAGTCATCATAAAATGCACAGTCGTATTAACACATGTTAATACGACTGTGCATTTTATGTCATGTTAATACGACTGTGCATTTCTACCATACTACATTGACATAAACCAGTTGCATGCAATCCAAATTGCAACAATTTGCTATTTAGTGAGCCGTGACCTGTTATTATTAACGACATGTACATTCCCATAGAAAACCATTTCCTGACTTCTTTGTTCATCAGATACTTCACATCTGGTATAAATAAGCTGGTAACTGTTCCTGTTGTCGAAGAAACCCATCTGTCTTGGCACTTATTAACAAGTTAGTCACAATGCCTTTTCCTTTCCATTTTTGGATCAGTTTGCAGATCAATTTGAATACCAGAATAATTTGTAGATATAAATGTTTTAATTCTATAGCTTAATCCACTGTATATTACATGTAAGTGCAAAGGAATTGTTTCAGCTATAACTTATAAAGCTACAGTGGAGATTGTTCAACAAGTTCTATTAATAAATAGTAACATTACTCTTTGTATGGTAAGTAACTTGGCAGTGTGTTGTACAATTTCCACCCTTTGGAACCATGCCCAAAATGCACAGATTACCATAGGGAGGAATACTGCTTTGGAATAGAGCACCAATCTGATCTTGACACACTTATTATAGTTATTACAGTGCATTTGTAAGCTTTTTTTATTTTCCCAGCTAAATGTAACAAATGTGAGTAGAAACTTAATTTTCAAGCAATCACAATTCCTAAGTTCTTATATTCTGTCACCATAGCAAGTTGAACTGAATTAATTTTTATCTGTGGTGGGCAATTAACATCTAGCTGCAACTTAAAAACCATCATTTTAGTTTTGCTAGGATTGATTTTCATCTTATTTACTGCTTTCACTTATAAATCTTTTAAAGTCAGATTAGCTTTGAACTCCAATTATGCCCTTGACCTTCCAGATATGATTATTGTAAGATCATCAGCAAATGCAATGACCTTACAGTCCTCAAAATTACTCTTTAACCAATTATACAATATCATGTTCCAAACCAGGAATAAGCCCTGCAGATACTCCCCCTAGTTACTTGCTTCTTATACAAAAGATGTGTTGATCTAATCAGTATCAATCTATGAGAAAAATAACTCCTGAATAAAAGGAAAAGTTGTTTAGGACATTCACCTTGGCAGTGGTTTTTAACCTTTTTTTAATAACGGCACCCCTAATTAATTTATTTTATCTTGCGGCACCCCTACTCAGTCTACTCAATTTTCTGCCTGTTAGATCCGATTCTCTGTGTGTGTGTGTGTATATATATATATATATATATATATATGTTATATTATATGATAGTTATTACAATAATATAATTATAAAAATTATATTTCATAATACAAATTATATATATATACATACATATATATACATACATACACATACACAGTATATAATAATTTTATTCTTTATATAGAGGTACTAAGTAAACATCAATTATAAATCATCACAAAATTAAAAAGATACTGTACACCATTTTATAATGAAATAAAAAAATAAATAAGTTTAAGTAACTTATTAAACTCAAATTATGTGCACCCCTGGAACGTTGTTGCAGCACCCCAGATGAAAACCACTGCTCTAGGGCAAACTCCCACAAAAGGGAGTCAAACGCCCCTTCAAAATCAGCGAAAATAGCTAACTCGTATTTGGTACCGGAACTTTTTATGTGGCTAACAAAATCGACTAAGGCATCCTCACAAGATCTTCCGGTGCCTCCCTAGCCAGGTGGGCAGGAGCAGCAGTGTGTAGCACATGTTTCTTGATTAGACTGGGATTCGAGCCCGTGACCACCAAATACGGAGGATGCGGAAAGGTCAGGGAATGACCACCGCATATCCTGGAGCATTATGGCCTTTGTTGCTAATGCTTCTAAAAACCAAATAACAAACAAACAAGATCTTCCCTTTGAAAAACTGTACTGCTTGAAGGATATCATGTCAGTTAATAATTTTAATGTTCTTAAATCCATGAGATGCTCTAATAATTTTCCCAGATTGGCTAAAAATGCAATTGGTTTATATGATTTGAAACCTAGAATTGGTTTATGAGGTTTCCTAATCAATTTAATTAATGCAACTTTCCATTCTTCAGGAAACATGCCATCAGATAAACATTTATCTGATGGCATTAAGCATCAACAAAACTTGTGGCAAAGTCTCAAAAAACTTCATGACATATATATTTTATATTAAATACACTCCAGGACACTTATTAACCATAATTTTATTTATAACTTCTTTCATCTCAACCATAGTAAATGGATCAGAACTCTTGTCTCTCTCATAATTCTGATTCGCTGCCCTAATATTTTTATGTATTTCCATATCATTATCAGAGTTATCTGCCGAGAACAGTCTATTAACAACAGCATCAACAGAGTCCATCTTACCCACTATTTCATCATCTGATGTTATCTCTACCCCATAAAACCCAGGAGCACAAAGTCTGTCACAAGACATTTTATATAATAAACCCCAAGGATTAGAACTGCTGATGGTCACAAAATCCTACCACTTTTGACATTTTGTATTCATAATCAGTTTAATATAGTTACAGTATTTTTAATCTCTAAATATTCATTATGTAATATATCAACTTCATCTGATGGCCAATGGCTATGTTGTTGCTAGTTTCTCCTAGGCCTATGAACAGTCTTTCACAACATGGTTAACTTATTGGGCCACCAGGCACACCTTTTAGGAGATGTAATCTTTTTAGTGGATTTGTATGCAGCTTTCAGTTGACAGACCAACGTGGACAAAATAAACAAACAATTGGGAACTCTCTTAGGAGAGCTCCCAACTGTTTGTTTATTTTGGTTTCACTAATGGTCACATGTTGTGTTTGGTTTTAGTTTTCATTTATAGTGCAATCTCACACAGTTTGGACCTGGTGCCATGAAGGGGCACCACTCTAAATTTCTATTAATTAGCATTTTAACAAATTTATACTGATATGTTTTATTAATTGCAGTTCTAAATTATTTTTGGAATGCATTCCTTCTAAAATACTCTTATTCCCCCCTTCTTTTGTTGCTATAATTATTATCTATATAATATCAATGTAGATACACCATAGACAACTCTTAAGAAACTACGAAGTAGTTGTTGTAGTAGACATCATTTGCTCTGTTTATCATATTATGCTCTTAATCCATGATATTGCACTACCTCGAATAAGTAACACTTCACTAATAGAGAAGACTATTGTTACTTATTCTCAGTGAGTACCGCCACCATTTCAAGGCTATTTTGTATTTGTGTGGGATAATAACTCGACTATCCATTTGTCCCTATTAGACTTAGAAAAGCAAAAAGGTAGAGGGAAAGTAATAGTAGGAGTGGAAGAGGAAAAGAAACGGTGTAGAAGAATGAAAGGGGCAGTAACTCCTTCAATTCACACCACTCAAAAACTCATAAACTCCTCGAATAGGCAACGCTTCCCCAGTGGAGAAGGCTGTTGTTACTTATATTTTGGAAACTCTGGATATCATCAGGCTCCCCCTGGTGCCGTTTCGGAGAGTAGGTACCCCAGTTGTGAAGATAATCACACAATATGAGAGATGCCAAAAGGTGTATATGACAATATTTAAAAATAACTAAATGCACAAGGCATAATACGGTAAGAGTTAAGAGTTGATTATCTATATAATATCGGTCTATGGTGTATCTACGGTGTAGATACACCATAGACAACTCTTAAGAAACTATGAAGTAGTTGTTGTAGTAGGCATCATTTGTTGTTACTCATATTGTGCTCTTCCTTCACGTCGAGTTGCCATGATATTGCATATATTATATAGATAATAAACTGTGTGATTATCTTCACAACTGGGTCGTCATGTCTGCAATAGCAGGGTATCTGCCCATCCACTGATGATTGGCCAATAGCCTTTAAATGGTGTCGTCTGGGTGGTGGTACTCACTGAGAATAAGTAACAATAGTCTTCTCTATTAGTGAAGCGTTACTTATTTTAGGTAGTGCAATATCATGGCAACTCGTCGCGAAGGAAAAGCACAATATGAGAAACAGAACAAATGATGCCTACTACAACAATTACTTCGTAGTTTCTTAAGAGTTGTCTATGATGTATCTACACAGATATCATATAGATAATATCTTAACGTATTATGCCATGTGCATTTAGTTATTTTTGAATTTTGCTATAATTATGTACTGGTTTAATTTTTTCACTTACTTAGCTTGCTATATGACTGGCATATTCTTAATTTCTGTGGTTCTGCAATATGTGGTAGAAAATGCTTTGCAGCTACAGATATTTGCTTTATATTTTTATTTTCCTTCTGCCCTTTTCACATATTTTTCTTTATTATTTAAAAAGTATTAAGTACTGCAATATTTTTTTGAAAGTGTCTGCAATTCTGCCCAGACACGATAGGAGGGAGTATATGATGAGAGCCCTGTTGATCAATTCGGCCCTGGAAAGATTGTGCAGGGCTCAAGGGGTAGAATTTTTTTCATCCTAGTCTGTACTTGTTAACAGGAGAGACTGCTTCTACAGGGATGGGATACACTTAAATAGAAAGGGTGCAGGAATGTTTGCTGATGCTATCGAGGCAGTGTTAGGTGGGTCGGAAAACTGCTAGATTGGAGGGATACAAGGACTAATAGATTAACAGTAGCCACTGGCAGAGGTGAAAGTGATTCTTGCACTGCTTCTATTGGAATGAGCCGCAGCCTGGAAAATAAGATGCAGGATATTTCAGAGACTGCTGGGAATCATTGGGGTACAAGTAAACACATGGGTTGTGTTAGGGTAGCTAAGAAAAAGAACAGGTGCATGTATACTTGCGTGTACACCAATGCTAGGAGTTTAGTAAATAAATTTGATGAGTTTGAGGTATTGCTCAAAACATCAAAGGCAGATATTGTGGGGATTTCAGAGTCGTGGTGTCACACAGATATAAGGAATGCAGAACTGGAATTTGGGGAGCACAATGTCTACAGAAAGGATAGACAGGATAGGAAGGGAGGAGGGGTTATGCTATTAGTTAAAAAACACATAAAATCCAAGGAAGTGAAGCCAGTCGACATCGACGGACACGGCAGTGTCGAGTCAGTTTGGTGTGACATAGGCATAGGTAAATCAAAATTGAGAGTAGGAGTGTGCTATAGGCCTAATGACTCTGATGAGTATAATAAGAAACTGTTCGGAGAAATAGAGTGGGCCAGTAAATCAGAGAGTCTTATAATGGGGGATTTTAATTCCCCAGATATTGACTGGAATTTGGGGGCTGGTCACTCACACAGTAGCAAGGCTTTTGTGGATTTATTGGATGATTGTTTTCTACATCAGCATGTTCGGGAGGCAGCTAGAGGGAGTAATACTCTTGATTTGATTATCAGTAGTGATTCTTCATGCATTAAGAATCTGCAGATAAATGAACCACTAGGTGGCAGTGATCACAGTGTTCTGAAGTGGGAGTTACTCAAAGAGGTAACTACCATTAGGGGTAAAGGGAAAGGGGTATTGCTTTCGTAAAGGCGACTACAATGGACTGAGACAGTATTTAAATTCTATACAGTGGGATCAACTGATGATATTGCCAGCAGCAAATTCAAAGAACTTATCTTGGAAGCTACTAGGCTTTACATACCAACTAAAAAATATTGTTCAAGGTTTAGGCCTAAATGGATGTCAGATGAACTAATGAGGCATATGGCAGAGAAGAAAAATGCATGTGATACATACAAATTAACACGTGACACAGATGCCTATGATAGATACAAGTTGATCTGTAACCAAGTTACAAAGGAGGTTAGGCAGGCGAAGGCAGATTATGAGAGATCCTTGGCAAGGGATGCGAAGAAAAACAGCAAAGAGTTCTTTACTTATGTAAACTCTAGAAGGAAGGGGATGAATCAGATTGGTCCACTTGATATCGATGGGTCAACTGTTGATGACCCTGCTCAGGTAGCTAACAAACTAAATGAATATTTTGCATCGACATTTACACATGAGGAGTTATTCAGGGAGGGGAATGCCAGAGGTGTATTCAACTCTAGCAGTAAGCTAGAGAATCTTGTAATAACTGAGAGCAAAGTGGAGGAGAAATTGTTGAAGATAAACACAAGAAAGGCACTTGGGGTGGATGGGATCTATCCAGTTATATTAAAGGAGGCAGCAAAGGAAGTAAGCAAACCCTTAGCCATAATTATGAGAGCTTCCTTGGACTCAGGGGAGGTACCCATGGACTGGAGATGTGCAAATGTGACCCCAATTCACAAAGGAGGATCAAAGGCTGACACAAGTAATTATAGACCTGTGAGTTTAACTTCTGTTCCCGGAAAATTAATGGAGGCACTGGTTAAAGAAGCACTGCAGGATCATCTAGACAAGACTTCAGTTATAGCTAGGACACACCATGGTTTTGTTAAGGGGAAGTCCTGCCTGACCAATTTGATTGGATACTATGATGCAGTCACAAAAGAACTGGATGCAGGGAATAACTTTGATATTATATACTTGGATCTTAGAAAGGCTTTTGATACTGTTGCACATGGGAGACTGCTGCACAAATTGGAGCAGTGTGGCATTGGAGGCAAATTGCTGCTATGGATAAAGGGGTGGTTGAGGGGGAGAAGACAGAGAGTGGTAATCAATGGACACTGCTCATCGTGGACTAATGTTATTAGTGGAGTCCCTCAGGGTTCAGTATTGGGTCCTTTATTGTTTTCTGTATTTATAAATGATATTGATGATGGTATATCAGGCTTAATGTCCAAGTTTGCAGACGATACGAAGGTTGGCAGGGTTGTCAAGGACACTACTGACACTATGCTGCTGCAACAGGATTTGGAAAGGTTGAGCAGATGGGCTTCGAGGTGGCAAATGAAGTTTAACATTGACAAATGTAAAGTACTACATATGGGAAACAGCAACCCCAGAGCAACGTATGAACTCTGTGGTACTACACTGACAGTGGTAGAGAATGAAAGGGACCTGGGGGTGGTTGTGCAGGCAGATATGAAGTTTTCTGAGCAGTGCAGACGGGCTGCAAGAGTAGCTCATGGTGTATTGTCAATGATATATAGGAATTTTTCTAGGAGGGATAAGGAGGTGATTATTCCCTTGTATAAGGCAATGGTCAGGCCACACCTAGAGTACTGTATACAGGCCTGGAGGCCTCATTTCAAGAAGGATGTAGAGCTGCTGGAACGAGTACAGAGAAGGGCAACAAGATTGGTGAATGGGACAAAGGGGTGCTCTTACGAAGAAAGGCTTAAGTTTTGCGAATTACAGTGTCTGGAAACTAGGCACCAGCGAGGTGATCTGATAGAGGTGTACAAAGCCTTGAATGGTTTGAGCATGCTCAATGCTGATGGGATTCTTCCTCTTGCTCAGAATAATCACCTGAGAGGGCATAAATTCAAATTGAGGAAAGATAGATGTGCGGAAATTTGCCTTTAGCCAGCGGGTGGTTGGTAGGTGGAACAGACTTCCATCCCTTGTCATGGAAGTTGATAGCCTAAATAAGTTTAAGGCTCAGCTGGACAGGTATTTCGAACGAACAGAGGGGTGAAGTGGAAGTGGTTATTTTTTATTTATTTATGTTACTTTTTTTTTTTTTTGGCTGATGCTGCATAAGCTTGCTTTCTTGCATCAAATGCCTCTACTAATGCTAATTTAAAAAAACTTTGTAAGTAATAAATATTATACAGTTGTAATTAAGTAACTGAACGGTAACTTTAGAGAACTTAAAAAAAAATTGTTTTATTAAGTGTTCAATAAAATTAAATCTTAGTAGGGGGCTCACATCTGGTGAGTATGGGCTTGGCGCACCCAGGGTTCTGAGCTGAATATCATCATTCTTCTATTTCTTGGTGATTCCTTTCTACTTCTCTCTTTCTCTGGGTAATTCAGATTATTTATTTATTAATATTATTTTTTTTTCTTTTGTTTTGGCTGGTGTAGCATAAGCCTCAGGCTTCCTTGCACCATATGGCTAATAATGTGGCTAATAATAATGGCTAATAATAATATTAATACCACCAAAAGGAAATCAGGGTGGAATTTGGTCTAGACAAATGCAAGACCCACACACTGCACCAGGGAAAATTAGTTGGCCGAAACTACCAGCTGCTGATAGGGGCTTAGAGGGGAACAGGTATCCTGTGTGTTATCAGACACTCAGCCTAAAACACTGATGGATCCAATATCTCTCTATTACAGAAGATTTAGGAGAAGTCCGGTTGGCCTGCCTCCCTAAAATCCACTCATGCACACCTTCCCGATGGTAAGCCCTGTTACGTCACTTAGGTGGCAACGAACGTGTAGAGTGGTTCTCTTCAAGACGCTTGGTCAGCATGAAGAGGAAAAGACCAAACCCTCCAGCAATGAGAGCACAACAATACAAATGGCCCTCAGTCCCCAGCAGCTTTCACTCTCCCTCTTACGGCAGCGAGAGGATCAGAGTGGAAGCAGAGGGTGCTAAGAATCTCTGGTTACGACCAGGCTGCCATGCACGGAAATTGAACTTGGCCTGTTATAACGTACGATCACTCATCGGTGAAGACAGGATATTAGAGCTGGAAAAGGAATTAGAAAATGTGAATTGGAATATCATCGGTTTGGCTGAAACAAGAAGAAGAAATGAATCACTTATAAGTTTATCAAGTGGAAATCTGCTGTACACCAATGGAAACAGTGAAAGGAGTGAAGGTGGAGTTGGGTTTCTGGTCCATAAAGATTTTAAAAACAACATTTTGGAATTCAAAAGTACATCACCAAGGGTGTCAAGACTAATACTCAAGATTTCTAAGAGGTACAAGCTAAAGATTATAATGATTTATGCACCAACATCGAGCCATGATGATGAAGAGGTTGAAGAAATGTACACTGAAATTGAGAGCCTTCTAGATGAGCAGAAAACCCACTACACTATTATTATGGGCGACTTCAATGCTAAGGTTGGAAAAAGGCAAAACAGCGCAGAAAGAGGAACTATAGGAAATTTTGGAATTGGTGAAAGAAATAAAAGAGGTGAAAGACTTGTGGAATTTGCAGAATCTCAAGGAATGTCAGTAATGAACACTTTTTTCAAGAAAAGGGTGAACAGAAAGTGGACATGGAAGAGTCCAAATGGATTAACAACTAATGAAATCGACTTCATCCTCACTAACAGAAGATATATTGTGAATGATGTTACCGTCCTCAATAAGGTAAATGTTGGAAGTGATCACAGAATGGTAAGATGTACACTTGATATAGATGTAGGAAAGGAAAGGAAAAAACTGACTCGAGTAAATAATACAAAGGTCTTTGAAATAACAGAGGAGGAGAAAAAGCAGTATGTACTGGAACTTAAGAACAAGTTTGAGCTTCTGCAGACTTCTCAGGACCAAGATATCGACGAGGAATATTACAACTTTCTGGAAGTGATAAAGCCCAAGAAACCTATAGGGAAACAGAAATCCAAAGAAGAAAAAATTAGTCAAGAAACACTTGTCATGATGAACCAAAGACGACAAATGAAGAGCAAGAAAAACACTGCCAGGGAGAAAATTGAGTATACTGAGTTATGCAAAGCCATTAGAAAGAGACTCAGAGAGGACATAAGAAGATTTAACACAAGAAAAGTAGAACAAGCATTAAGGGAAAACAAAGGATTTAAATCAGCAGCCATGTCCAGTAATACAGAAAGACAAATGATACTGAAACTGAAGAATAGCGATGGTGTACTTATAAACAGCAGAGAAGGCATAATTCAAATAGCAGAAGACTACTATAGAGAATTATACAAGGAGCGAGGGAATGATACCAGCAGTGAGGAAGATGGATTGCAAAGTAGCAACACACACGACATACCCGATATTCTTCCTGATGAGGTAGAACATGCATTGAAGAAAATGAAGAATCGGAAAGCCCCGGGGGAAGATGAAGTTACTGTAGAGTTGTTAAAATTGGGAGGAAGAGACATAACACAAAAACTGGCAAGGCTCTTCACAAAGTGCATTAGAAAAGGTGTGATGCCTAAGCAGTGGAATAATGCAATCATAGTTTTGCTGCATAAGAAAGGAGATAAATCAGAAATTGGAAATTATAGACCAATTAGCTTGTTATCCCATATCTACAAGTTGTTCACAAGGGTCATTACTAACAGATTAGAAAGAATACTTGATGAAAGAGCAAGCTGGCTTTAGGACAGGATTCTCAACTATGGATCACCTTCACGTAATATCACAGCTAATGGAGAAAGCAAATGAATATAAAACACCATTATGCCTGGCATTTGTGGATTATGAAAAGGCATTTGACTCCATACAGCATAAGGCAATGTTTCGGGCACTGGAAAGACAAGGCATAGATACTCCATATATTATGATTTTGAAGAAAATATATGAGAGTGCTACATCCTTTATTAGACTAGACAAAGACAGTAGCAAATTTAAAATCGAGAAAGGAGTTCGACAAGGAGACACAATATCTCCGAAGCTGTTTACTGCTGCCCTTGAGGAAGCTTTCAGAAGATTAGACTGGTCGCAGAAAGGAGTCAATGTGAACGGAGAGTACCTAAACCATTTACGATTTGCAGATGACATTGTGGTCATAAGCCACGATCCCAAAGAATTAGAGGAAAATCTTAATCAGTTATGCACAGTTAGTAAGGATTTTGGACTAAAGATGAATATGGCTAAAACAAAAGTAATGATGAACAAGTATGCCACGGAAAGGGAAATAATGATTGAAGGAGCAGTAATTGAAAAGGTGGAGTCATATACTTATCTGGGACAAGTTATTAGCTGTAATAATGATAAATGGCTGGAAGTCAAGAGAAGAATAAATTTTGGATGGATAGCATTCAGGAAATATAGTCACATACTGAAGAGCAATATCCCAGTTTGTCTGAAACGTAAAATAATGAATCAATGTATACTCCCCACCATGACTTATGGAAGTGAAACTTGGGCACTCACCAAAAGAATGGAAGAGAAGCTAAGAACTACACAGCGAAGAATGGAACGAATTATATTGGGAATCAGACTGTTAGATAAGAAGAGAAACACATGGATTAGGCAGCAAACTCAAGTAAAGGACATTCTTATCAAAACTAAACAACTAAAATGGTCTTGGGCAGGACACATAGCTCGAAGACATGATGACAGATGGACTAAGAAAATAACAGAATGGTACCCAAGAGGAGCTAGAAGAAAACCTGGAAGACAAAGGCGGAGGTGGATAGATGAAATTCATGAGTTTTTGAGTAGTAAATGGATGGCCAGTGCTCAAAACAGAAGGAACTGGAAAGTTGCTGGAGAGGCCTTCATCCTGCAGTGGATTGAAAATGGCTGATGATGATGACCAGCTGCTGACTGGTAAAGAGATCGAAGCTATGACAGAAGGAGAGACATAAATACCTAGGGATGATGCAGGCTCAGCGGTTAGAGCACAAGGAAATTAAGAAGTGCCTGACCGAAAAATATCATTAGAAACTCAGAAACCTGCTGAAAGCAAAATTGAACTGAGGGAACACAATTAAAGCCATAAACACCTATGCAGCTCCAGTACTAACATACACCTTTGGGGTCAGATATTGGACTAACACCGAGCTAGGAGATATCATGCGAAAGGCCAGGACAGCGATGACCAAGAGTGTTGCCAACACCGCCCGAAGTCAGCAGTGGAGAGACTAACAATAGCTCGAAAAGAGGAAGGGGCGTGATAAAGCAACAGAAAACAGTGATAGTTAACCTGAAGGATAACTTCGAGAACAACACAGCACCAGGCCATAAGGAAGATAGATAAGTGGTATGCCCCACTCAACCTAAGCGAGGAACCCCTTCCAACCCAGATGGCACAAGAAACGAAGTTAGAAAGATGGGCAAAGAAGACACTACAATGACCTCCATCAAGATCACATTCATGACATTGCGTCCAATGCATGGCTCACAAGCGGGACGCTCTTCCCCGAGACTAAAGGATTCATGCTGGCCATCCAAGACCAGGTAATCAACACCAGAAACTATAGAAAATACATCGCAAAGGAGCGCGGAATGTTAGGTTACACATGTCGACGATGCCACCTGGCCTCAGAAACGATCCAACACATCACCACTTGGTGCAATGTGATCACCCAGACTGAGTACACTCATAGACACGACCAAGTAGCCAGGATAATACATCAGAAGCTAGCTAGGAAATACCACTTGACCAAAGAAAGTGTACCATACTACAAGTATGAACCCCAAGCAGTACTAGAGACCCGAACCCACAAGCTGTACTGGGACTGCGCCATAAAATAACAGATAAGGCCATTCCACACAACAGACCGGACATAACTCTTGTGGACAAGATGGAAAAGGCTACCTACCTGATTGGCATAGCGCGGCCCAACACTAGCAATGTCCAGAAAACCCATGAGGAAAAAATTAGGAAGTACACGAACCCGAGACAGAAGGTCAAGGAGATGTGGCATATGCAAGAAGTATCAACCATCCCGATCATCGTGTCAACCACCGGTATGGTGCCAAAGACTACATAGCAGCCTAGCAGCAATATGTCTCCTAGAGAACACCTACAAGGAACTCCAGAAAGTCGCAATCTTGAACACCTCTATGATAGAGGTTTCATTGACCAACAGTAACACCAGACATTACAACCACCCTGTGTACTTGGTAGCAGTACCTGTCACGGAGTGTAATCTCCCAATCAGGGAGAAATAATATAAGAGCAATAATAATAATATTAATACCATCAGAGACTCAGAAACCTACTGAAAGCAAAGCTGAATGGAGGGAACACAGTTAAAGCCATAAATACCTATGCAGTCCCAGTGCTAACATACTCCTTCGGGGTTATATATTGGACTAACCGAGCTGGAGGATATGAGAAAGACGAGAACAATGATGACCAATAGCTGCCAACACCACCCGAAATCTGCCGTGGAGAGACTGACAGTTGCCTGGAAAGAAGGAGGAAGGGGCTTCAGTGACCAACAGGAGATAGCGATTGCTAACCTAAAGTATTACTTCCAGAAACAGCAGAACTCCACCAGGCCATAAGGAAGATAGACATGTGGTATACCCCCACTCAATCTAAGTGAGGAGTCCCCCAACCAGGAGGCACAAACGGAGCTAGAAAGATGGGCAGAGAAGACACTCCGTGGCAGACACTATAATGATCTCCATTAAGGTTACATAGATAAAATTGCTTTCAGTGCATGGCACTCTTCCCCAAGACTGAAGGATTCATGCTCGCCATCCAATACCAGGTAATCAACACCAGGAACTATAGAAAATACATCGCCAAGGAGCCTGGAGTGTCCGATGACGCATATAGACGATACCACCTGGCCTCAGAAACGATCGAAGACATCACCGCGGGATGCAAGGCGATCACCCAGACTGAGTACACTCATAGACACGACCAGGTAGCCCGGATAACTCATCAGAAGCTAGCATGGAAATACCAGTTGATCAAAGAAAGTGTACCGTACTACAAGGACAATCCCCAGGCAGTACTAGAGACCTCAACCCACAAACTGTACTGGAACCGCGCCATAATAACGGATAGGACATAACCTTTGTGGATAAGAAGGAAAAGGCTACCTATCTGATTGACATAGCGGTACCCAACACTGGCAACATGCAGAAAACCTATGGGAAAAAAGTCAGGAAGTACACAAACCTAAAACAAGAGATCAAAGATGTGGCATATGCAACAAGTAACGACCATCCCGATCATCGTGTCAACCAACGATATGGTGCCAATGACCCTACATAACAGCTTAGCAGCAGTAGGTCTCCCAGCGAACACCTACAAGGAACTCCAGAAAGTCGCAGTCCCGAACACCCGTAGGATAGTCAGAGGTTGGTTTGGTTTTTTTTTTTTTTTAGGAGCATTAGCAACTAAGGCCATATTGCTCCGGGGATATGCGGTGGTCGTTCCCTGACCTTTCCGTATTTGGTGGTCACGGGCTCGAACCCCAGTCTAATCAAGAAGCGTGTGCTACGCACTGCCGCTCCTGCCCACCTTGCTACGGAGGGGCCTGAGAGTCAGAGTTCCTCGACCAACATTAACACCAGACAATAACAACCACCCTGTGTACTTGGTAGCAAAACCCGTCACGAGGTGGAACACCAATCAGGGAGAAATAATATAAGAGTAGTAATAATAACTATACATTTACTTTTCACTTCTGTCGATCAGAAAAAAAATTCAATTAATTTAAGAAAAACAGTCGAACGCATTAGAAATGTATGTAATGCAAGGAGTACATTACTCTCTCTCTCTCTCT
Organism: Mastigoproctus giganteus; assembly: GCF_048544385.1. Classification (NCBI taxonomy): domain Eukaryota; kingdom Metazoa; phylum Arthropoda; class Arachnida; order Uropygi; family Thelyphonidae; genus Mastigoproctus; species Mastigoproctus giganteus. Next base: position 97,385,835 of record NC_143578.1, on the reverse strand, counting down.
CTCTCTCTCTCTCTCTCTCTCTCTCTCTCTCTCTCTCTCAAACACACACAGTTTTCTCTCTCATAACTTGAAAGCGTCGGTGACCATTTCTCTTTTGTATTAAGCGAAATTAAACGGATTTATAAAAAGCTCGCCGCTTGCTGCCCCAAGATCAAACCTGTGAAGGGAGGGAGGGGGGACTTCTCATAAAGGTTTCCCGTTTATAGTGCTCTTTGGGGCCAGTCCCTTTGAAAGCGCTATATCGGGAGTTCACTGTATTGAGGAGGATTTATTATTTCCTTCTGATATCCAGGTCAGCGAAATCAGATGGTAGTTCCGGCCCACAAATTCCTGCGAGCCTTTTCATTCGCATTTGAATGAAAGTTTAAATTTCTCATCCTGACATGTTTTCTGAGGTTTTACTAATCGTGCCTAGTAATAATAAGCCGAATTTATAATTAAGTTACAAAGTGTATCTAAATTCCACGTTCGGGAGTCACTGCTCCAAATCATGAAAAAAATTCTTAAGATTAATCAGTATGACAGCAAAGAAATAAATATGTATCTTCCCATTACTGTGCTGTTTAGGTTTATACTTGGTTTGTTGCTTAATAAAAAAAATGTCATTTGTATTATTTTATTTTATTTTTATTGTAAATAAAATACCTTGGCAGTTGTCTTAAAGTCACATGACCAAGTAATTTCCAGCCATCATTTATCACACATTTATTTCGTATATCTGTAGATCTCCTGTTTTTTCATCTGCAATTAACATTAAATGAAAATTAATTTGTTAAATATGTAGTTTTCAGAGACATTAAAATTTATTGTTATGAAAACTACATAATATTATTTAGCGTAATAATAGAAATTACACTTTCTGTGGTTAAAAAAATATATATTTGGGTATTGTCAGTAACTTACCTGTTGACCAGAAAAAGTCATTCATTCATTCATTCTCTCCCCTTCCCTTGTAAAATCCCACATAGGAAATCGTGCCCTGAAGAAAATACACGTGCCGTTGAAAATCAATGATAGATTATTAAGCCGTGAGAATAACTGTATATTGCTTATCAATTTTCACGCTTTCAGGTCTTTTCACCACAAATTTGTGAACTCGTTGTGTTCAAGTAGATAGATAATACCCTTTCGTTGGTATGAAGTGCATAAGCCTGTGACATAATGCCACAATTACTTTTCTGATCTTTTCTTCCTTATTGATATTAAATAAAGAATGAAGTTGGAATGGATAAGCTCAGGTGGATATTTCCTGATGTACCACTAAATTTTGAAAATTGGCTGTTTGGTCCATGACCAACGGGGATACAATTTTATGAAAAGTTCTGGTGCGATTTGTCATGGCGTCTATGTCGTAGCGGGGAGGGGGGGGGAGAATCGAAAGGGGTGCTTGTGAGCTAACCATTTATTGCAGTTTTCAGTAGTTCGGAATAAAAGTGGTAATTAACATACATAAAAAAAAAGAGACGTTTTAGGAGGATGCGAAAGCACACTATCCTTATAAAACACATGAATAAATGTTGTTTCTCTGTGATCAGCCTGAGGCATTCCATCGCCAAGATAAACGTATAGAGCATCCTTTTTAAAAAAAAAAAAAAAATCGACAGTCACCTTATCGCAGAAGAAAGATGACTGATTGCTTTGTTAGTTACGACATTCAAAAGCTATTCATTGCTTGGCATGTTTGGTTTATGTTGCCAGAAATAAATGCAGAGTAGAAAGTGAGTGAATCGTAAATATAAGCAGATGTTTTTGTTGATGGCAAATAACTTATATACAGTACTTTATTGTAAATAGCGTAATTTTTCTGTTTGCAATCATTGCCCTTTCAACCATGTTTTCAATATATTTTTATTCTTGCGTTAATTTAACTAAAGGTTGTCAATTTATTTTCATATATGTACAGGGTGTTTCAGTTAAACGTTTCAGAACTTCTAAGAGGGGTAGGGTACATCCTGACAACTCGAAATCATATAGCAATGTGGGGTCGGAAATGCTTTCCTGAAGCGGTGTTGTACACAGAAGCACCATAAAGAAACGAGACCGTAAGTGAGAAATCGTTTTAATAATACATGAAAAGAAGCAAAAGGTACATGGATTAAAGTAAGTGTTCGAAGTTTCTTCCACGGGCTACAATGCACGCCTCACATCTCCGACGCATGGACATCCGAACATTATGGAATACTCCAGGCGAATTTCGAATTTCTTCGGCAGCTACTGCGATTCTTGCAACCAGCTCCTCAGCATTGTCAACAGGGGTGTCATAAACTAGCGATTTCATATGACCCCAGAAATAAAAATCAAGACATGATAGGTCGGGTGACCGAGCAGGCCAACGCACGGGACCACCACGTCCGATCCACTGTTGACCAAATGTGACATCCAGGTAGTTACGAACATCTCCGCTATAATGGGCAGGGGCTCCATCGTGTTGGAACCACATTGTCTGTTGCGTCGATGCAGAAATCTGTTCATCTCTCAAAAGTTGTGGCAATACTTGCTGCAGAAAGATCAAGTAGATAGGTCCGGTTAGACGACACGGTAACAGGTAAGGTCCGATGAGGTGATCTCCCATAATACCGGCCCATACATTGACCGAAAATGGAATCTGTGCTGCACGACGTCGCACGACGACTTCTGTGTACAATACCGCTTCAGGAAAGCATTTCCGACCCCACATTGCTATATGATTTCGAGTTGTCAGGATGTATCCTACCCCTCTTAGAAGTTCTGAAACGTTTAACTGAAAACACCCTGTATAGTATTTTCATGTACAGTGGGTTTGCTGTTGTGTAGTTATCTGAAATAAAATAAAATACTTTTATATGGCACAGATTTTAGTGACGAAAGAGGGGGAAAATCTTGAAGTAGTGAAATCCTTCGAAATATATTCGTCAGCTAGAAAGTTTAAACCATGTTCCGACGGAACAGCAATGCGATCTTGCAACTTTGACAATTATGGTGTATCTCTCTCATTTTGATAAACTTACCGAGCATTACTTTCCAAGCCAAATGGGGAACAGTACGCTAAATGGCCAAGCACACAAATCGAGACGCGACTCGATTTCAGGCCCACAACGGCTGCCGAAGCCAAGTAGGCAAGAGCGAGGCTGCGAAATTAGTCGCGCTTGAGTGATGACCGTGGTCCAGGCTCCCGTAACTACTAAATAGTGGCAACTGAAGTTTAACATTGACAAATGCAAATTTGGTTGGTTTAGTGTTTAGTGGCGCATTGGCAACAAGGCCATAATGCGCCAAGTCAAAATTAAAGTCGAGACAAAAAAACAAATGCAAAGTACTGCATATGGGTAGCAGTAACCCAAGATTAACATAACAACTGTGTGGTACCACACTCAGGGAGGTGGAGAATGAAAAAGACTTGGGGGTAATTGTGCAGTCAGATATGAAGTTCTCTGAACAGTGCAGACGGGCTGCCAGAGCAGGTCATGGAGTTTTGTCAATGATATATAGGAATTTTGCTAGTAGACACAAGGAGGTGATTATCCCTTTGTATAAGGCAATGGTCAGGCACACCCTGAGTACTGCGTACAGATCTAGAGGCCTCATTTTAGGAAGAATGTTTCGTTGCTAGAACGAGTATAGAGAAGGGCAACAAGATTGGTGAGAGGAAGAGAGGGGTGCGTTTACGAAGAAAGGCTTAAATTTTGCAAATTACAGTGTCTGGAGACTAGGCACCTGCGAGGTGATCTGATTGATGTGTATAAAGCCTTGAATGGTTTGAGCATGCTCAATGCTGATGGGATTTTTCCTCTTGCTCAGAATAATCGCCGGAGAGGACATAAATTGAAATTTAGGAAAGACAGTTGTAGGATAGATGGGTGCAAGTTTGCCTTTAGCGTGTGGTTGATTGCTGGAACAAACTGCCATCTGTCGGTGTAGAAGTTGATAGCTTAAATAGATTCAAGGCAGAACTAGATAAACATTTGAAGCAAGTGGATGGGTGAAATGAGGGTTTTTTTTTTTTTCGGCTGATGCTGTATAAGCTTGTTGTTCTTGTATTCTATTTTATGGACTCTTTGACCATAAGAATAAGAAGAAGAATCGCACGGTTTATACGACATATATTATGAGAGCAGCTGTTTTGAGCAAAATATAAGTAAAAAATGTGATATTTACAATTGAACAGCAGCAGCGCACTGTCCCTATATACACTGGTGTTCAAAGAAATTGCATTACCTAGGAATTTCACATTTTTATCCCCTTTTCGCGATGTTATGTTACATTAATGACTAGCATCACAAATAGAAATATAAACAACAGATATTTATAAATAAAATAAATAGTTAAGGTAAAGCTAAGTAATATTTGACAGGTTCTCTCAAAATATTCCAAAATGAGCATATGCAACCTTTATACAACAGTAGTTAAGGCAAAGCTAAGTAATATTTGACAGGTGCTCTCAAAACATTCTAAAATGAGCATTTTCAACCTTTATACAACAGTTTTGATAAACGCGACAATTATGGCTGAAATGTTATTAGAAGCCCTCAATTTGCTTCAGTTAGCATTAGCATTAGTAGAGGCATTTGATGCAAGAAAGCAAGCTTATGCAGCATCAGCCAAAAATTAAATAAATAAATAAAGTAAAATAAATAAATAAAAAATAACCACTTCACCCCTCTGTTCGTTCGAAATACCTGTCCAGCTGAGCCTTAAACTTATTTAGGCTATCAACTTCCACGACAAGGGATGGAAGTCAGTGCCACCTACCAACCACCCGCTGGCTAAAGGCAAATTTCCGCACATCTATCCTACATCTGTCTTTCCTCAATTTGAATTTATACCCTCTCAGGTGATTATTCTGAGCAAGAGGAAGAATCCCATCAGCATTGAGCATGCTCAAACCATTCAAGGCTTTGTACACCTCTATCAGATCACCTCGCTGGTGCCTAGTCTCCAGACACTGTAATTCGCAAAACTTAAGCCTTTCTTCGTAAGAGCACCCCTTTGTTCCATTCACTAATCTTGTTGCCCTTCTCTGTACTCGTTCCAGCAGCTCTACATCCTTCTTAAAATGAGGCCTCCAGGCCTGTATACAGTACTCTAGGTGTGGCCTGACCATTGCCTTATACAAGGGAATAATCACCTCCTTATCCCTGCTAGAAAAATTCCTATATATCATTGACAATACACCATGAGCTACTCTTGCAGCCCGTCTGCACTGCTCAGAGAACTTCATATCTGCCTGCACAACCACCTCCAGGTCCCTTTCATTCTCTACCACTGTCAGTGTAGTACCACAGAGTTGATACGTTGCTCTGGGGTTGCTGTTTCCCATATGTAGTACTTTACATTTGTCAATGTTAAACTTCATTTGCCACCTCTCAGCCCATCTGCTCAACCTTTCCATATCCTGTTGCAGCAGCATAGTGTCAGTAGTGTCCTTGACAACCCTGCCAACCTTCGTATCGTCTGCTAACTTGGACATTAAGCTTGATATACCATCATCAATATCATTTATAAATACAGAAAACAATAAAGGACCCAGAAAGGACCCATTTATCATTTTAAATGGAAAACAAAATGAAAAGTTCACCGGGTGCAAACTAATATTTAGTAGAACCGCTTCCGGCTCTGATGACAGCAGCACACCGTCCAGGCATTGACAAGATCAATTCCTGAAGTTTATGAAGGGTCTTTGGTTTCTTTCTGGCAACTGCAGATTCCACACGATGCCAACAGTTCTCTATAGGATTCAGGTCTGGGCTGTTTCCTGGCCAGCTAAGAGTTGTAATGGACTGTTCTTCCAACCATTTTTTCACCTGTAACAAATGTAAACACATTATTGTCGAACCTCTAAATGCAGAAATGAAGCTGAAATAACTACAGAAGTGTCTACTTACACTTTTCGCCCGATGACAAGGAGCAGAGTAGTTTGAAAGATGCAGTTACTTGGCAGGTTGGAATGGTCTCTAATAGTTTCTAGCAATTTGCCTTCCAATATAGCCAGGTATCCATTGGCATTTACGGAACCTTTTATAAACTGCAAGTGACCTACTCCGCGATACGAAATGCACCCCCATATCATTTGGCTGGTACAGTCTGGATGGTATTCTTCACGTCTGCGCCGAATCGTTTGTCTCCTATCAGAGCCATGTAGGTTGAATTTCTTCTTATTCGAGAAAATAACTGACTTCCACTTATCGGGGGTCCATTTGACATGCTCCTTACACCAAATTAATCGGGCCTTTTTCATTTATTGTGTGAGGAGGAGCTTCTTCTTTGGAAGACGGGCTACAAGTCCATTTTTGAAGAGGCATCTTCTGACTGTTACTACACTTGCTACCACTCCTGTATGTTCTTCCCATTCTCTTTTCAGCTCAGACGAAGGAGCTTTACGGTTTTTAAGGCATAAGCGCTTCAAAACTGTTTTGGCGTAGAGACTCGTTTGCGTCCGGTTCCTTTTTTTTCCTATCAGCAGAACCAGTATTCTTGAGTTTAGAAAGAAATCTACTCACTGTCGACTGATTACAAGATACTCTATAAGCAATATGACGGGAAGAACACCCTTCCTCACGTAAACAACAATAGCACTCTTTCTTCGTGGTGTGAACTGCACGTAACTCGCCATCCTGACACAAGCAAGGAATGATTGCAACTGTTGCAGAGCGTGCTTATATAGGTGAAAGCAACAGGTGATGTAATATTACGTCATCACCACGCGTTCCAATCTTATCTGATGCAATCTGTAAGAAATATTGCCATATACTTACGTTATTCGGAAGCCAATTACAATTTTAAGTGGTAATGCACTTTCTTTGAACACCAGTATATATTCAATACAATAAAAATACTATTTTATTCATTGTTATGGGTGTATTTATTAATAACTAGTTCATTTTTTGAATTGAAATGAGTATGTTATTCATATATTAAATAAAGTATATAATATTGGTGTAAATACACTATAGAAAACTCGTAGCCCAGTGGTCAGGCGCGCGGATGCATAAGTGCACGTGCCTTGAGTGACTGGAGTTAAAGCCCGTGACTGCTAAATACGGTGCTGTTTCTTGTATTCTGTCTATCTTGTGAACTCCTCTGACCGTTTGGTCTTCCCAGAGTACAAACAGAAAATTTATTTATTATTATTAAAGAAAAAACTACGTTCTTAGGGTAAAAGGGCATCATTTTATCTGTATCTCATATTGTGCTCATCCTTCACAACGAGTTGCCATGTATTGCACTACCTCGAATAAGTAACGCTTCACTAAAAGAGAAGACTATTGTTACTTATTCTCAGTGGGCACCGCCACCCAGACTGCACCGTTTCAAGGCTTGTTGGCCTTTCATTGGTGTGTGGGCAGGTACCTTGTATTGCAGACATGACAATTCAGTTGTGAAGATAAGAAAATCTAAACAATAATGGTCCCAGCACCGATCAGTGCGGAACCCCACTTCTTACGTTGCTCCAATCTGAAGATTATTTATTCTCTTAAGCATATGATGCCTTGTTGCATTTACTTTGACTTAAACATTAAATAAAGTATGCACACCCGTATCAAATAAAGGACTGTAGCAGATTATGAGCCCTCAGCCTAATTTTCCGTGTGTTTGTAGCTATGTACCATGTACAGTACTATAATTATCATTAAATCTGCAAAATTTCATTGTATCTTCTACTCCACGGGGACGCCTACTGCTTAAAAATGGAATCCCCAGAGTATATGATTTAATTGGGAGGGTACTTTTATATTTTTGTGGAGCTCCAAAAATCAGTCTGTTTTTGTGTAGACGTGTCTGAAAAAATAACTTTCCGTATTTTCAATGTTGTAATGCCCTCCGTGACAGTTTAGTGGTTTTTCCAGAGGTCCTGAGTCCCATCACAGACTAGAGAAATTAAAGGCCTCTTCGATCAGTAGCTACAGTTAGCCGAAATCAAGCGGAGGGGATTGGGTTACTTTCCTTGAGTTATTCTGAGTGTTTCAGTCTATATATGCATTCAAGTTGGCCAGTGAACGTACACTTGTACAGACATAATCACAGTGCCGCAGTTGCCCTTAAGTTAAAAATCCTTTTGATCGATCGCAAGGTGGCTGCAGAGGAAAAATCAGAGCTTTGTGATTAATGGTTACTCCTCAGATTGGGCCAACGTAAGAAGTGGGTTTCCGCACTGATCGGTATTGGGACCATCATTGTTTAGATTTTCTTAAATGATGTCAAAATTTGCAGATAATGTCAAGATTGGTAGAATAGTTAATGATCAGTGCCAAGCAGCGCTTTTTCAGGACGACTTAGATATCAAGGATGGTAAGAAAAGTTGCATCTAAGTTTTAATGCAGAAAAATGCAAAGTCTTACGCATGTGGAATAACAACTCCAAAATTACTTATACACTTGGTAGGGTTGAATTAAAAACAGAGTAAAAAAGAAATTTTCGAGTTACGATAGTTGGGCATGAAGTTCTCCGAGCAGTGTAGGTAGGTGGTGCGGAAGGCCCATTGGTGTCTTATTTTTGTCCATGATTTATCGTATTTGTTTGTAGATATGGGGACTTCATAATCCCACTCTGTAAGGCGATTGTAATAGTGCATTGAATACTGTGTTCAGCTATGGTGACTGCGCCTAAAGAACGACATCGAGTTTCATGAAGGGTCTAAAGACAAGCAACGCTCCTGGTGAGGTCGGAAAAGGGACGTTCATATGAGGAAAGACTTCAGATATGTGGGCTGCAGAGTTTGATAGCTGGGCACCTTAGAGGAAACTTGATTGATGTGTTCAAGGCTGAGAGGAGAAAATAAAAAGAATGAGGGCGAAATTTTCGCTGTCATAAATGATTCCAGAACTAGGACCATAAATCAAATTACGAAGGAGGAGGTTTAGACTGGACCGCAGGAAGTTTTCTTTTAGCGAATTATTGATTACTGGAGTAAGTTGCTTCCATGGGTGGTTGAAGCTGACAGCTTGGGGAGTTTCAAAAGTCAACTGGATAGGTATCTATGTGAGGAAGGAGTCAAATAGGTGTTTTTTATTAATTAATTTATTATTATTTTATTATTATTATTATATATATATATATTTGTTGGTCTATTTATGTTGTTGTTGTTGTTGGTCTATTTATTTATTAAATTAAATCTGGTATATTTATTATATTTAGTTTATTGATTATGCATTTTACATACTTTGGATATATATATAATTTTGACTGGTACAGCAAAAGCCTCTTGCTTCCTTGCACCATATGGCTAATATTAAGTTGCTGATGTACCTAATAAGCAACAACTTTAAGGGACTCGTGATATCAGGAAGCCTTAAGTGAAACTTCTGCCGTCTGTTTTTTTTTTTTTTTTTTTTTTTCATTTCATTCTTAAAAAGAGGTAAATCTACAGTAGAGTACAGTACACGTGGTTTACACACGCCCATAATATATTAACACTCATTACCTTAGCTGACTCGGAGCTTATCCATAACTCATCATTAATTTGGAGACGCCATTGAAGATAGGGTATTTTACCTGTAAACAGACCAATTTTTATATGCTGTTATCCGCCACTAACATGAAGGTTCTGTTTTCAGATAACTAACTGTACGGAAACTTGTACTGAAATAGTCTTGATTAATTTGTAGTCTAGTAGTCTTGATTAATTTGAATTTTGCATTGACCATTTTCTTATTAAAGATTTCTCATACGATTTTGAAATAACTGGAGGAAAGGTAGGATATCTTTGGCTTTAAATATTTTTTCAACCAGCTTATAGAGTTCTTTTTGATGAATTAGATTTTCCAGCTCATCTGTGACCTTACCAGCAATAACAAACTCAGTTTCTAACTCATGTGGTTTGTGTTTAAAATTTGTTTCGAATGCTCTCTAAGATGCCCACTAAGTGCTTGCAGACTCACCGGTTGTGAGAAAAGCTTAGTCATTTAGAAGATAGCTGGAAAGTGAGATGTGATGAATGAAATGTATTAATATGCTTATTTTCCCACTACCGTTGGGAAAAATGTGGAGCAGTTCCCCGTGTAAATAGCTGTGCGACTGAAAAGTATTGCCCTAAGCGAAAATAATTTTCACGTAAGATGTAATGAAAAAGGTAAATATGTATGTTTGAATCTGATTTTTAAATATATTATGTTTTTTGAGGGATATATTTTTTAAATATCTTCCGTTCAACACGTATGGAAAGATATTTTAAAGTGGGCACGCAATACATTTTACGTACTCATGTGAATGCTTTTAGGTTTTCGAGAGAGCGAAAGTGAAAATATAGACCATGCAGTAGTTGTACAGTGACCAATTTCTTGATATTCGAACAACGTACCTCAAAAATTTAGTTCTTTATCGATTTAAAGTACTGCGGAATACGGTGTGCATTCCCTCTTATATGAAAAACATTCCCTTAATTAAAAAAAAAAAAAAAACATAACGAAAATATGTGGTGCTTTGGTACGTTAAGGCTGTTTTATATACAGTACTCTGGCTGCTTCTGTCCAATTTAGTGAAACTTTCCGATTCGACTGGTTTACTATCGTTGTGCTGGCTAAGTTTAAATCAGTAAAAAGAATAGAAATCAGAACTTCGATTCAGAAGAAACTAAATATCATTATGTGTTGCGAGTTTTCAAAGAATATTCTTTTTCTGTCGCAATTGGAATTAAAGAAAATGCAAGTATATATGTGCAAAATGTTATCTACTCATTGATGCCGTTCTTTTCCGTTGGGCTATTTCTCTAATTAGTAGATATACCAAGAAAGAATGAATATACTCTCTTATAGCAGAAGAACATTGTATTGTTCAAAAATTCTCTACCTGAATTTTTACCATGATTTGCAAAAAGATGCATAATTTGCAAAATGAATTCTACATATATTTGTTGTCGGTTGAAGTTGCTGAAATCGAGGCATACCAACTTATAATGTTTTACGTAATTACTTCAGAGGTAATTAATTGCTTCTATTTGCTGTTCGTTCGAAGTGTTGCTGCTGCAAAGTAAAACCTGTTGTTTAAGGTCAGTGTAGTTTATTCTGCAAAGGAAACGAGCTGTAGTGATGGTTATAGGCACAGTCGACACAATCGATTTGCACCGGGACCTTATGTGTGTGGCGCTGCTGGGCTATGTGATGTAAGCGTAGTTGAGGACCTTGGAATTTTATAGGAGCTAGGCTGACGCTTTAGTTGAAGATGGAGGAGAGATGGAATCGTAAAACTGTCGCTGTTCATCGATCGTTTGTAATTCCAGCATCAAGAACTAGTTATTTCGTCTTAAGCTGGGTATTTGGTTAATTGATCCCCTCTCATTTTGCGGCATACTGCTCGACAAACATATAGGAAGATGCTAGATTCCACCCCCATTGTGTCTATAATTATTGTCCAGTAAACAAATAGTTCTGAGATACAGTTCATTGTCCATTGTCACGCCATCATAGCCAAGTTCCATATATACCTGCATGCATGCAATTGATGTAGTTACCTATGCTAGTATTTCGATATTTGTAAATCATATCAGAAAGATGATTAATGATTTCATCGTAAATGCGTTATGTTAAGCTAGAATAAGTTAATATAATTATTTCGTGATACATTTCGCTGTCGTAAAAACACGACGCAAGGCAGATTTTTAGCATAAAAATTTCATTGCTTTCTCATGGTTAACGATACCGATGTTATAGTCTGCATTAAATATGCTGATGCGATCTTGATAATCTTCTTTGTGAACATCGTGTTTCGTTATTATTATTATTATTATTATTACACATTAAGAGTATTCTGCTGCTGTTTTTCACATGATGAGTGTCCTTAAATTTCTTTTCTTTTTTGCTCAGTTCTATGCAAAGAAAAGCTTTTTTTAACTCTATCGAATTATTGAAAGTTCCGCAAAGTGCGTCGTGTGTCACTTATTTAAAATGACCGGGAGATGATTTGGAGTGGGTGGGATTTGAAGCAGACCTGAAATTTTTTCATGTCAAATACTGTACACATTTTTGGATTATATTCTAATTAAAATATGACTTTGCTAAATGCTTATTTATTAAGAAAAAGTATTCGAAGGACTTTTGCGATAACTATATACGTGTATAGATTTCCTGTTTTGAACCTTATCGGCGCCGTATGGCATGTAGCTTCGTATCCCAGCAAGGCCTTATGTTAGATTCTTCTGGTTGTCTGTAGTGGGAATCGTAGTCTGTAAATTATTTTGTGATTTTAAAGCTTTATGATCAGGGGCGGCTCGTTGGTAGGCACTGCGGAACTGCTGCAACCCCAGCTTTTTAAATCTCAATAGTATACTCATTCTCTGTTTCCTATAATCACTTCAATAATAAACGAATAAAAACACGAAATCCTTTTCAACTTTGAAGTTTATCCGTAGGTGGAACTGTGCGCTACACAGTTCCGCATTTTGTCAGTTGGTTGAGTCAATGCCTAGTTGGCATTGACTCAACCACTTACGCATTTTTTAGAAGTGATAAAAAATACGCATTTTTTAGAAGTGATAAAGCGAGTCAAAGGAACTGCGGAGTGAACAGTGTAGATTTGAACAGTGCACCAAACTTGAATGAAATCGCTATTAATCTATTTTCAACAAATAAAAACCGAAGAATGGATTTTATTTTTAAATAAAATTTCGAGATTACCCAAGTCTGTTAATGGTAAGTGTCCAGTTAATGTTTTTGTAGTATTTTAGCTTGCTTATTATTATTATTACCATCTATGTCTACATGTCTTATAACCAAGACAATTTAATGTGACTTTACAAAGCAGGACCCCCATACACCAGAGTCACGAGCCGCCACTTTTTATGATCTTTGTTCAGAGAGCTCCCATTGCTAATATCGAACCAACTGCTTTTATGCAATGCTGAAACAGAAGTACTCTAGAAAAATGGTGCCCGCATCTCCAAACATTTCTAAAGCGTGACCTGAGGAAATACAGTATTCTTGCTCTCTTCTTCACCACTTTGTACCCCATCTTTGTTACACTGCTGGAAACTATCCATGACATTTCCATTCAACACTTTACATTGCTGCACTGCTTCTCAAATATTAGATTCATGCTGACCTTATCTCCGTTGATTGCATATTGATATGTATATTTTATCTAATACTTGTTATCAACAGTAACATCATCTCTTACGAAAGCCAGTCTCGTGTTCTTTCTCCTATAATTGCTCAAAAATTACTGACTATATTGTTTTCTGCGTGATTATTTTTCTGTCATTTAAATTTTCCCTAAACAGTGGAGTATTTCTCCTGTATACTTACTGTATATTTTACATTTGAAATCATGGCAATGTTTATTTCGGATATTACCATTTTTGTTTCTCATAGGTGTTTTGTATTACTCAGTATGGACCGAAAACTTCTACCTGTCAGCTTTATGCAATATTTATGATAGTCTCAGAAATCTGGAAATATTTATAATGCAGACAGAATGGCAAAAATGCCATGGCTAAAAGAAAATTTTCCGTTTGGAGATCCTAAAGATCTACTATTACCTGATCTCATATAATTGTATGTTATCTCTACAGGTTAGTCTTGTTTATGCAAATCCGCACTGAATTTTATAGGGCTTCAACTCCCTATCCTTAAATATAGCCTGACACTGTCCAGCTCGTCAAAGCTTTTATAGAATTATTTCTCTATTCCGGTGGACGGTATGTATTTGTGAGCCTCAGATAGACTTTATTCCGGTGCACGGAAAGCTGCTGATGCATGTGGACATTCTATGAACCGAAGTATCCATGTGCTATGTATCCTCTCTAACTTCACATCACACCAAGAAACTGATACAGTGAACACGTAATGTTATCATTCACGTAATGTTATCACTTTTATGAAGTCCTGGCGGACGTACACTAATACATAGAAAATTCGATTTATGTTATCGCTTTTTTTACCTTATTGCGGTTTGTGATGCTGTCGATGACGTGAGGAATTTTTATCGGTCTTTTTCACAACTTACCGAGTCAGTTGGTCTCAGGCAACATGGTTTTTTTCTCCCGGAAACTTGGGCCATATTGCGTCGTATATATGCTCGTAATATGTCTGTAAATTGTGTTCTGTGGTCGGTTTGCTGGACGGAAAACCCGAGTTGCAGGGAGAAAAAAACCATGCTACCCTCGCTTGAGACCGACTAACTCAGCGAGAAATCTATGTGCATTTTTCACAATGTGGCTGGGTTAATCGGTCTGAGGCGACGGTTCTGTGGGTTTATTATCCGGAAACTCCGATTTTTCTTTCAGCAAACCACTGGATAATGCACGAATTGCAGACAATATACTGGCCTCATAACCTTTTGGCGCTGAACACAGCTAACTAAATAAAGCTATCCATCTAAATATTTGGATAGTTGCTATACTCATTATTTTGGTTGGGAAGTTTCAGTTTATTATTTTTCATGCACGCCGATCAATGTTGTGTTTAGCTGTCACATTGTTAGGATTACAGCCAAGAAGGTCCTTGTTTATTATGTTATTATCACAATTAAAAAGATAAAAAAAACAAAGCTTCTTTAATTATTTAGTGTGAGTGACTGATCTCTGATATCTATACAGTTAAATTTTCATTATGGAAATATTGAAAATAAAAAGAATGAAAAAAAAAAAAAAAACTGGAGAATTAAAAAGAAATGCATTCCAGATAAGTGGCGCAAGATGAAACACCATGAACGGTTCATAAAAACAAAAGGGAAGAATATAGAAATAAGAAAAATATTAAGCTCTCTGTGGCAAGAAGTAAACTATTCTTGGAAGACCCAATTCGTTTTCGATTGCCATAGTGCGTACGCCTGAGATCAGTAGTATTTATGCCCTTGGAAAGAATTACGAGAATGCAGGAGTCTACTCCTGATTGATCGGAGTAGTCTTACTTTGTGTAAGCTACACACACACGTTCCACGGGAAAAGCTGATTGATTGTTATTTGGTTTTTAGGAGCATTAGCAACTAAGGCCATATTGCTCCGGGATATGCGGTGGTCATTCCCTGACCTTTCCGCATCCTTCGTATTTGGTGGTGACGGGCTCGAACCCCGGTCTAATCAAGAAGCGTGTGCTACACACTGCTGCTGCTCCTTCCCACCTGGCTACGGAGGCGCCACGGGAAAAGCGGGTGTAGCATTTACTTAAACTTAGTTATTGTAAGCGCTTCGATCCGTAATTTGCACTCATTGTGGTTGTGCTAGTATCACCACAATTTGAGAGATTAATAGCACGTATAAAGACTCTTGCCTTTACAAGACAAGCTTTTAGCTTAATCTAGCCCAGTATTCCAATCGGGAAATATTAATTTTATATTAATAAAATATTAATTTTTGATAACAAAAACAACATATTTTTTGTCAAGAGTTTATTCAACACGTAGAACACCATACACCAGTATTTATTGGTTCTTCACTTTCTGACACAACGATTAATTGCCAGTGTACTCGAACTTATAATCGGCAATGGCTGTAGTAATATATTGAAAAACTTTTTTTAAAATTTAGTAATTGGAATGATTTTGAGCTTGATTTATAAATGTAAACTTATCAACACTTTATCCTAGAATCTTCTTTAATAATATTATTAAAAATCAAAAAAATAACGAGTTATCTTTTGTGTCCTACTGACCATCTAGAGTTCCTCTTTTTTCTGCATGAACCCAACCTGGGTTCATGCAGAAAAAGTCCTGTATCAACTGGACTGGAAATGGGGTTCCGGTCATATTCGAGCGCTGATCTAGCCTATTAAACTATTATTTAGTGTGTGACTCATCTCTGATATCTACACAGTTAAATTTTCATTGTGGAAATATTGAAAATAAAAAGAGTGAAAAAAAACTGGAGAATTAAAAAGAAATGCATTCCTTATCTGGAATGCATTTCCTTTTAATTCGCGGAAAATAAAGTTGTTATTACGCTAGCATCATGCCATCAAAATGCAGGGTATTTCGGAATAAAGTACTGAAAAGAACGAGGAGAGTGTCTAAAGGCGAGTAAAAATGATACACGAATATTAGTGTATAAGTGAACCTACAAATTATGGAGTCCGCCCCGCGCGAGATTTACGAACAAATCCCCCATCCTGCTCTTTAGCAATCACATCAAACAAATCGTCAGGAGGCTTCCTGCGAATATGCTCCCGCACGCTCCGATCATACACATTCGAGCAATATCGGGTGTTCGAAATTGGCTCTTCTGTCGTGCAGTCACATGAGTTAGAGTTGAACACCTTAACACTTGTATTCGGATACAATAACCAGTTTTCCCCCCCTTTTTTGAAGAGCGGCAGCTCATTTCACACATGTCCACACAAATTGATCCCAATTTCTCAAGGAACTCCTTTGTGGACATGTTCGATCACCATTCTCCCCCACCCCCAACCCTCCCGTTTTTTGTCGCCCCCAGAATTTTGGTACTTTATTCTGAAACGCTTTCGATGAATTTATTATGATACCTACGCGGATGAAAACTCTGCCAACGTTCCGAATAGAAGTAGATCGTCGCGGATAATCTCATGTTAGTTCGCTTTCGGCAGCTAATTTGTTGTACAGTATTTAGTTTCCTAGTTATTAGTATTAAATAGCAGAAAGATTCTCCGATAGCAAAGCCTGTGTAACTGCCTTAAAAATAAAGTAAAATGTTTCCCTAGTTTTATATTTTACTTGCTTCTTCCAAATATTTAGTTAATCGCTATTTAAATCTGGATAAGCTCTCTGGTTTAGACCAGATAGTAATTTTTTCCGGTGGTCGAGTAGCCTTTGACTAAAGGAAACTTTCATACATCCAGTCTACAGTTTTTCAGAAGAGTGTACATTTCTGTGGAATTTGTGCCTATGAACTCTTAATCATCTGTATTGAACGATTTTTGTGTCAAGTGACTGGATGTATTTATTCTTATGTATTTTCTGATATTCAGTGTTTTGCGTCTAATTTGTTGTAGGATGTCTGCCACCTCCTAGATAATGTCTGTACAGGAGTATTAGATAAATAAACTACTACTACTACTAATAATAATAATAATAATAACAATACAATTTATTTTCATCAAAAGAATTTGTTTACAATAAATAAAGGATTCATTTATTGTAATGGAGATGTGACTATTCGGAGGATTCATAATTATTGATAAGAAAACAAATAAAGGTAACATATCTTGATATTTAAAATAAAAATCATGAACAAAAATTTAATAATAAAAATAGCTCACGAAGCCTTGGGCTGGTTGAGGCGTCTTAACACCGGGATACAGTTGTTGTTTGGTTTTTTTTAGGGTCATTAGCAACTAAGGCCATATTGCTCCGGGAATATGCGGTGGTCATTTCCTGACCTTTCCGCATCCTCCGTATTTGGTGGTGACGGGCTCGGACCCCTGTCTAATCAAGAAGCGTGTGCTACGCACTGCTGCTCCTTCCCACCTGGCCACGGAGGCGCCTCCGGGATACAGAAGCAGACTTGAGAAAGAAGGCTTCGTTGACATTCAGAATAGATCACTAAAGATAATGTGTGTGTAGTATGTCTAAAGTGTGGGTCTCACCGTTGCTTGGGGTTAACAACGATTCGCTGGTCGCAGTGCCTTGCATTCGCTCCGTTTTCGTGGGGAGTTGGTACACTGAACTGGCTTGGTTGGCACTCTGTATTGTTATTATTGGTTCAATTATGGAACATTGGGCCTATCATTGAGATTTTCTTCTGTAACTCCTATTAACAGAGAATCTGTTCAGGTCAGCTTCAAGATTCCGTCTGATTGAGCGTTTTATGAGGTAGAAACTAGTCTTGGACAGTCGGGATGAGAGCACATCATCCCGATTCAGTGAAGTAAAATGGATCACCTTCCTGCCGACCGACGGCTGGAAAGATATGTTTTGCTTCAGTGAATGATGAATTCGGACTTGGAGA